>NW_027206781.1:0-373417 GCF_032191515.1 Phaenicophaeus curvirostris | reverse complement strand
GCGATTATGGCAAAGAGAATATATCCCGCAGGGAAGCTGCTACCATCAAATGTTTGTCCTCATTAGACTCCGTTCTGGAAGCGCTTTCACTGCAACCTGCAGATTCCCTCCTAACAGCAAGCTTTTGGATAGGGTACTGAATTGTAACTTACTTTCGCCTAATAATGCGATTTTGGCAAAGAGAGTATCTCCCGCAGGGAAGCTGCTACCATCAAATGTTTGCCCTCCTTAGACTCCCCTCTGGAAGAGCTTTCACTGGAAGCTGCAGATTCCCTCCTTACAGCAAGCTTTAGGATAGGGTACTGAATTGTAACTTATTTTCGCCTAATAATGCTATTTTGGCAAAGAGACTATCTCCTGCAGGGAAGCTGCTACCATCAAATGTTTGCCCTCATTAGACTCCGTTCTGGAAGCGCTTTCACTGCAAGCTGCAGATTCCCTCCTAACAGCAAGCTTTAGGATAGGGTACTGAATTGTAACTTACTTTCGCCTAATAATGCGATTTTGGCAAAGAGAGTATCTCCCGCAGGGAAGCTGCTACCATCAAATGTTTGCCCTCATTAGACTCCCCTCTGGAAGCGCTTTCACTGCAAGCTGCAGATTCCCTCCTAACAGCAAGCTTTAGGATAGGGTACTGAATTGTAACTTAACTGCTGCTAATAAGGCGATTTTGGCAAAGAGACTATCTCCCGCAGGGAAGCTGCTAACATCAAATGTTTGCCCTCATTAGACTCCCCTCTGGAAGCGCTTTCACTGCTTGCTGCAGATTCCCTCCTAACAGCAAGCTTTAGGATAAGGTACTGAATTGTAACTTACTTTCACCTAATAATGCGATTTTGGCAAAGAGAGTATCTCCCGCAGGGAAGCTGCTACCATCAAATGTTTGCCCTCATTAGACTCCCCTCTGGAAGCGCTTTCACTGCAAGCTGCAGATTCCCTCCTAACAGCAAGCTTTAGGATAGGGTACTGAATTGTAACTTAACTGGGGCTAATAAGGCGATTTTGGCAAAGAGAGTATCTCCCGCAGGGAAGCTGCTACCATCAAATGTTTGCCCTCATTAGACTCCCCTCTGGAAGCGCTTTCACTGCAAGCTGCAGATTCCCTCCTAACAGCAAGCTTTAGGATAGGGTACTGAATTGTAACTTACTTTCGCCTAATAATGAGGTTTTGGCAAAGAGACTATCTCCCGCAGGGAATCTGTTACCATCAAATGTTTGCCCTCATTAGACTCCCCTCTGGAAGCGCTTTCACTGCAAGCTGCAGATTCCCTCCTAACAGCAAGCTTTAGGATAGGGTACTGAATTGTAACTTAACTGCGGCTAATAAGGCAATTTTGGCAAAGAGAGTATCTCCCGCAGGGAAGCTGCTACCATCAAATGTTTGCCCTCGATAGACTCCCCTCTGGAAGCACTTTCACTGCAAGCTGCAGATTCCCTCCTAACAGCAAGCTTTAGGATAGGGTACTGAATTGTAACTTACTTTCGCCTAATAATGCGATTTTGGCAAAGAGACTATCTCCCGCAGGGAAGCTGCTACCATCAAATGTTTGCCCTCATTACACTCCCCTCTGGAAGCGCTTTCACTGCAAGCTGCAGATTCCCTCCTAACAGCAAGCTTTAGGATAGGGTACTGAATTGTAACTTACTTTCGCCTAATAAAGCGATTTTGGCAAAGAGAGTATCTCCCGCAGGGAAGCTGCTACCATCAAATGTTTGCCCTCCTTAGACTCCCCTCTGGAAGAGCTTTCACTGGAAGCTGCAGATTCCCTCCTAACAGCAAGCTTTAGGATAGGGTACTGAATTGTAACTTACTTTCGCCTAATAATGCGATTTTGGCAAAGAGAGTATCTCCCGCAGGGAAGCTGCTACCATCAAATGTTTGCCCTCATTAGACTCCCCTCTGGAAGCGCTTTCACTGCAAGCTGCAGATTCCCTCCTAACAGCAAGCTTTAGGATAGGGTACTGAATTGTAACTTAACTGCTGCTAATAAGGCGATTTTGGCAAAGAGACTATCTCCCGCAGGGAAGCTGCTAACATCAAATGTTTGCCCTCATTAGACTCCCCTCTGGAAGCGCTTTCACTGCTTGCTGCAGATTCCTTCCTAACAGCAAGCTTTAGGATAAGGTACTGAATTGTAACTTACTTTCGCCTAATAATGCGATTTTGGCAAAGAGAGTATCTCCCGCAGGGAAGCTGCTACCATCAAATGTTTGCCCTCATTAGACTCCCCTCTGGAAGCGCTTTCACTGCAAGCTGCAGATTCCCTCCTAACAGCAAGCTTTAGGATAGGGTACTGAATTGTAACATACTTTCGCCTAATAATGCGATTTTGGCAAAGAGACTATCTCCCGCAGGGAATCTGTTACCATCAAATGTTTGCCCTCATTACACTCCCCTCTGGAAGCGCTTTCACTGCAAGCTGCAGATTCCCTCCTAACAGCAAGCTTTAGGATAGGGTACTGAATTGTAACTTAACTGCGGCTAATAAGGCGATTTTGGCAAAGAGAGTATCTCCCGCAGGGAAGCTGCTACCATCAAATGTTTGCCCTCGATAGACTCCCCTCTGGAAGCGCTTTCACTGCAAGCTGCAGATTCCCTCCTAACAGCAAGCTTTAGGATAGGGTACTGAATTGTAACTTACTTTCGCCTAATAATGCGATTTTGGCAAAGAGACTATCTCCAGCAGGGAAGCTGCTACCATCAAATGTTTGCCCTCATTACACTCCCCTCTGGAAGCGCTTTCACTGCAAGCTGCAGATTCCCTCCTAACAGCAAGCTTTAGGATAGGGTACTGAATTGTAACTTACTTTCGCCTAATAATGCGATTTTGGCAAAGAGAGTATCTCCCGCAGGGAAGCTGCTACCATCAAATGTTTGCCCTCATTAGACTCCCCTCTGGAAGCACTTTCACTGCAAGCTGCAGATTCCCTCCTAACAGCAAGCTTTAGGATAGGGTACTGAATTGTATCTTACTTTCGCATAATAATGCGATTTTGGCAAAGAGAATATCTCCCGCAGGGAAGCTGCTACCATCAAATGTTTGCCCTCATTAGACTCCCCTCTGGAAGCGCTTTCACTGCAAGCTGCAGATTCCCTCCTAACAGCAAGCTTTAGGATAGGGTACTGAACTGTATCTTAACTGCGGCTAATAAGGCGATTATGGCAAAGAGAATATCTCCCGCAGGGAAGCTGCTACCATCAAATGTTTGCCCTCATTAGACTCCCCTCTGGAAGCGCTTTCACTGCAAGCTGCAGATTCCCTCCTAACAGCAAGATGTAGGACAGTGTACTGAATTGTATCTTAACTGCGGCTAATAAGGCGATTGTGGCAAAGAGAATATCTCCCGCAGGGAAGCTGCTACCATCAAATGCTTGCCCTCATTAGACTACCCTGTGGAAGCGCTTTCACTGCAAGCTGCAGATTCCCTCCTAACAGCAAGCTTTAGGATAGGGTCCTGAATTTGAACTTATTTTCGCCTAATAATGCGATTATGGAAAAGAGAATATCTCCCGCAGGGAAGGTGCTACCATCAAATGTTTGCCCTCATTAGACTCCCCTCTGGAAGCGCTTTCACTGCAAGCTGCAGATTCCCTCCTTACAGTAAGCTTTAGGATTGTGTACTGAATTGTAACTTAACTGCGGCTAATAATGCGATTTTGGAAAAGAGACTATCTACCGCAGGGAAGCTGCTGCCATCAAATATTTGCCCTCATTAGACTCTCCTCTGGAAGCGCTTTCACTGCAAGCTGCAGATTCCCTCCTAACAGCAAGCTTTAGGATAGGGTACTGAATTGTATCTTACTTTCGCCTAATAATGCGATTTTGGCAAAGAGACTATCTCCCGCAGGGAAGCTGCTACCATCAAATGTTTGCCCTCATTAGACTCCCCTCTGGAAGCGCTTTCACTGCAAGCTGCAGATTCCCTCCTAACAGCAAGCATTAGGATAGGGTACTGAATTGTAACTTACTTTCGCCTAATAATGCGATTTTGGCAAAGAGACTATCTCCCGCAGTGAAGCTGCTACCATCAAGTGTTTGCCCTCATTACACTCCCCTCTGGAAGCGCTTTCACTGCAAGCTGCAGATTCCCTCCTAACAGCAAGCTTTAGGATAGGGTACTGAATTGTAACTTACTTTCGCCTAATAATGCGATTTTGGCAAAGAGAGTATCTCCTGCAGGGAAGCTGCTACCATCAAATGTTTGCCCTCATTAGACTCCGTTCTGGAAGCGCTTTCACTGCAAGCTGCAGATTCCCTCCTAACAGCAAGCTTTAGGATAGGGTACTGAATTGTAACTTACTTTCGCCTAATAATGCGATTTTGGCAAAGAGAGTATCTCCCGCAGGGAAGCTGCTACCATCAAATGTTTGCCCTCATTAGACTCCCCTCTGGAAGCGCTTTCACTGCAAGCTGCAGATTCCCTCCTAACAGCAAGCTTTAGGATAGGGTACTGAATTGTAACTTAACTGCGGCTAATAAGGCGATTATGGCAAAGAGAATATATCCCGCAGGGAAGCTGCTACCATCAAATGTTTGCCCTCATTAGACTCCGTTCTGGAAGCGCTTTCACTGCAAGCTGCAGATTCCCTCCTAACAGCAAGCTTTTGGATAGTGTACTGAATTGTAACTTACTTTCGCCTAATAATGCGATTTTGGCAAAGAGAGTATCTCCCGCAGGGAAGCTGCTACCATCAAATGTTTGCCCTCATTAGACTCCCCTCTGGAAGCGCTTTCACTGCAACCTGCAGATTCCCTCCTAACAGCAAGCTTTTGGATAGGGTACTGAATTGTAACTTACTTTCGCCTAATAAAGCGATTTTGGCAAAGAGAGTATCTCCCGCAGGGAAGCTGCTACCATCAAATGTTTGCCCTCCTTAGACTCCCCTCTGGAAGAGCTTTCACTGGAAGCTGCAGATTCCCTCCTTACAGCAAGCTTTAGGATAGGGTACTGAATTGTAACTTATTTTCGCCTAATAATGCTATTTTGGCAAAGAGACTATCTCCTGCAGGGAAGCTGCTACCATCAAATGTTTGCCCTCATTAGACTCCCCTCTGGAAGCGCTTTCACTGCAAGCTGCAGATTCCCTCCTAACAGCAAGCTTTAGGATAGGGTACTGAATTGTAACTTACTTTCGCCTAATAATGCGATTTTGGCAAAGAGAGTATCTCCCGCAGGGAAGCTGCTACCATCAAATGTTTGCCCTCATTAGACTCCCCTCTGGAAGCGCTCTCACTGCAAGCTGCAGATTCCCTCCTAACAGCAAGCTTTAGGATAGGGTACTGAATTGTAACTTACTTTCGCCTAATAATGCGATTTTGGCAAAGAGACTATCTCCAGCAGGGAAGCTGCTAACATCAAATGTTTGCCCTCATTACACTCCCCTCTGGAAGCGCTTTCACTGCAAGCTGCAGATTCCCTCATAACAGCAAGCTTTAGGATAGGGTACTGAATTGTAACTTACTTTCGCCTAATAATGCGATTTTGGCAAAGAGAGTATCTCCCGCAGGGAAGCTGCTACCATCAAATGTTTGCCCTCATTAGACTCCCCTCTGGAAGCACTTTCACTGCAAGCTGCAGATTCCCTCCTAACAGCAAGCTTTAGGATAGGGTACTGAATTGTATCTTACTTTCGCATAATAATGCGATTTTGGCAAAGAGAATATCTCCCTCAGGGAAGCTGCTACCATCAAATGTTTGCCCTCATTAGACTCCCCTCTGGAAGCGCTTTCACTGCAAGCTGCAGATTCCCTCCTAACAGCAAGCTTTAGGATAGGGTACTGAATTGTAACTTAACTGCGGCTAATAAGGCGATTATGGCAAAGAGAATATCTCCCGCAGGGAAGCTGCTACCACCAAATGTTTGCCCTCATTAGACTCCCCTCTGGAAGCGCTTTCACTGCAAGCTGCAGATTCCCTCCTAACAGCAAGATGTAGGACAGTGTACTGAATTGTATCTTAACTGCGGCTAATAAGGCGATTGTGGCAAAGAGAATATCTCCCGCAGGGAAGCTGCTACCATCAAATGCTTGCCCTCATTAGACTACCCTGTGGAAGCGCTTTCACTGCAAGCTGCAGATTCCCTCCTAACAGCAAGCTTTAGGATAGGGTCCTGAATTTGAACTTATTTTCGCCTAATAATGCGATTATGGAAAAGAGAATATCTCCCGCAGGGAAGATGCTACCATCAAATGTTTGCCCTCATTAGACTCCCCTCTGGAAGCGCTTTCACTGCAAGCTGCAGATTCCCTCCTTACAGTAAGATTTAGGATTGTGTACTGAATTGTAACTTACTTTCGCCTAATAATGCGATTTTGGAAAAGAGACTATCTACCGCAGGGAAGCTGCTGCCATCAAATATTTGCCCTCATTAGACTCTCCTCTGGAAGCGCTTTCACTGCAAGCTGCAGATTCCCTCCTAACAGCAAGCTTTAGGATAGGGTACTGAATTGTAACTTACTTTCGCCTAATAATGCGATTTTGGAAAAGAGACTATCTCCCGCAGGGAAGCTGCTACCATCAAATGTTTGCCCTCATTAGACTCCCCTCTGGAAGCGCTTTCACTGCAAGCTGCAGATTCCCTCCTAACAGCAAGCTTTAGGATAGGGTACTGAATTGTAACTTACTTTCGCCTAATAATGCGATTTTGGCAAAGAGAGTATCTCCTGCAGGGAAGCTGCTACCATCAAATGTTTGCCCTCATTAGACTCCGTTCTGGAAGCGCTTTCACTGCAAGGTGCAGATTCCCTCCTAACAGCAAGCTTTAGGATAGGGTACTGAATTGTAACTTACTTTCGCCTAATAATGCGATTTTGGCAAAGAGA
Organism: Phaenicophaeus curvirostris; assembly: GCF_032191515.1. Classification (NCBI taxonomy): domain Eukaryota; kingdom Metazoa; phylum Chordata; class Aves; order Cuculiformes; family Cuculidae; genus Phaenicophaeus; species Phaenicophaeus curvirostris. The sequence goes on along the minus strand of NW_027206781.1, from coordinate 366,593 downwards.
GTATCTCCCGCAGGGAAGCTGCTACCATCAAATGTTTGCCCTCATTAGACTCCCCTCTGGAAGCGCTTTCACTGCAAGCTGCAGATTCCCTCCTAACAGCAAGCTTTAGGATAGGGTACTGAATTGTAACTTAACTGCGGCTAATAAGGCGATTATGGCAAAGAGAATATATCCCGCAGGGAAGCTGCTACCATCAAATGTTTGTCCTCATTAGACTCCGTTCTGGAAGCGCTTTCACTGCAACCTGCAGATTCCCTCCTAACAGCAAGCTTTTGGATAGGGTACTGAATTGTAACTTACTTTCGCCTAATAATGCGATTTTGGCAAAGAGAGTATCTCCCGCAGGGAAGCTGCTACCATCAAATGTTTGCCCTCCTTAGACTCCCCTCTGGAAGAGCTTTCACTGGAAGCTGCAGATTCCCTCCTTACAGCAAGCTTTAGGATAGGGTACTGAATTGTAACTTATTTTCGCCTAATAATGCTATTTTGGCAAAGAGACTATCTCCTGCAGGGAAGCTGCTACCATCAAATGTTTGCCCTCATTAGACTCCGTTCTGGAAGCGCTTTCACTGCAAGCTGCAGATTCCCTCCTAACAGCAAGCTTTAGGATAGGGTACTGAATTGTAACTTACTTTCGCCTAATAATGCGATTTTGGCAAAGAGAGTATCTCCCGCAGGGAAGCTGCTACCATCAAATGTTTGCCCTCATTAGACTCCCCTCTGGAAGCGCTTTCACTGCAAGCTGCAGATTCCCTCCTAACAGCAAGCTTTAGGATAGGGTACTGAATTGTAACTTAACTGCTGCTAATAAGGCGATTTTGGCAAAGAGACTATCTCCCGCAGGGAAGCTGCTAACATCAAATGTTTGCCCTCATTAGACTCCCCTCTGGAAGCGCTTTCACTGCTTGCTGCAGATTCCCTCCTAACAGCAAGCTTTAGGATAAGGTACTGAATTGTAACTTACTTTCACCTAATAATGCGATTTTGGCAAAGAGAGTATCTCCCGCAGGGAAGCTGCTACCATCAAATGTTTGCCCTCATTAGACTCCCCTCTGGAAGCGCTTTCACTGCAAGCTGCAGATTCCCTCCTAACAGCAAGCTTTAGGATAGGGTACTGAATTGTAACTTAACTGGGGCTAATAAGGCGATTTTGGCAAAGAGAGTATCTCCCGCAGGGAAGCTGCTACCATCAAATGTTTGCCCTCATTAGACTCCCCTCTGGAAGCGCTTTCACTGCAAGCTGCAGATTCCCTCCTAACAGCAAGCTTTAGGATAGGGTACTGAATTGTAACTTACTTTCGCCTAATAATGCGATTTTGGCAAAGAGAGTATCTCCCGCAGGGAATCTGTTACCATCAAATGTTTGCCCTCATTAGACTCCCCTCTGGAAGCGCTTTCACTGCAAGCTGCAGATTCCCTCCTAACAGCAAGCTTTAGGATAGGGTACTGAATTGTAACTTAACTGCGGCTAATAAGGCAATTTTGGCAAAGAGAGTATCTCCCGCAGGGAAGCTGCTACCATCAAATGTTTGCCCTCGATAGACTCCCCTCTGGAAGCACTTTCACTGCAAGCTGCAGATTCCCTCCTAACAGCAAGCTTTAGGATAGGGTACTGAATTGTAACTTACTTTCGCCTAATAATGCGATTTTGGCAAAGAGACTATCTCCCGCAGGGAAGCTGCTACCATCAAATGTTTGCCCTCATTACACTCCCCTCTGGAAGCGCTTTCACTGCAAGCTGCAGATTCCCTCCTAACAGCAAGCTTTAGGATAGGGTACTGAATTGTAACTTACTTTCGCCTAATAAAGCGATTTTGGCAAAGAGAGTATCTCCCGCAGGGAAGCTGCTACCATCAAATGTTTGCCCTCCTTAGACTCCCCTCTGGAAGAGCTTTCACTGGAAGCTGCAGATTCCCTCCTAACAGCAAGCTTTAGGATAGGGTACTGAATTGTAACTTACTTTCGCCTAATAATGCGATTTTGGCAAAGAGAGTATCTCCCGCAGGGAAGCTGCTACCATCAAATGTTTGCCCTCATTAGACTCCCCTCTGGAAGCGCTTTCACTGCAAGCTGCAGATTCCCTCCTAACAGCAAGCTTTAGGATAGGGTACTGAATTGTAACTTAACTGCTGCTAATAAGGCGATTTTGGCAAAGAGACTATCTCCCGCAGGGAAGCTGCTAACATCAAATGTTTGCCCTCATTAGACTCCCCTCTGGAAGCGCTTTCACTGCTTGCTGCAGATTCCTTCCTAACAGCAAGCTTTAGGATAAGGTACTGAATTGTAACTTACTTTCGCCTAATAATGCGATTTTGGCAAAGAGAGTATCTCCCGCAGGGAAGCTGCTACCATCAAATGTTTGCCCTCATTAGACTCCCCTCTGGAAGCGCTTTCACTGCAAGCTGCAGATTCCCTCCTAACAGCAAGCTTTAGGATAGGGTACTGAATTGTAACATACTTTCGCCTAATAATGCGATTTTGGCAAAGAGACTATCTCCCGCAGGGAATCTGTTACCATCAAATGTTTGCCCTCATTACACTCCCCTCTGGAAGCGCTTTCACTGCAAGCTGCAGATTCCCTCCTAACAGCAAGCTTTAGGATAGGGTACTGAATTGTAACTTAACTGCGGCTAATAAGGCGATTTTGGCAAAGAGAGTATCTCCCGCAGGGAAGCTGCTACCATCAAATGTTTGCCCTCGATAGACTCCCCTCTGGAAGCGCTTTCACTGCAAGCTGCAGATTCCCTCCTAACAGCAAGCTTTAGGATAGGGTACTGAATTGTAACTTACTTTCGCCTAATAATGCGATTTTGGCAAAGAGACTATCTCCAGCAGGGAAGCTGCTACCATCAAATGTTTGCCCTCATTACACTCCCCTCTGGAAGCGCTTTCACTGCAAGCTGCAGATTCCCTCCTAACAGCAAGCTTTAGGATAGGGTACTGAATTGTAACTTACTTTCGCCTAATAATGCGATTTTGGCAAAGAGAGTATCTCCCGCAGGGAAGCTGCTACCATCAAATGTTTGCCCTCATTAGACTCCCCTCTGGAAGCACTTTCACTGCAAGCTGCAGATTCCCTCCTAACAGCAAGCTTTAGGATAGGGTACTGAATTGTATCTTACTTTCGCATAATAATGCGATTTTGGCAAAGAGAATATCTCCCGCAGGGAAGCTGCTACCATCAAATGTTTGCCCTCATTAGACTCCCCTCTGGAAGCGCTTTCACTGCAAGCTGCAGATTCCCTCCTAACAGCAAGCTTTAGGATAGGGTACTGAACTGTATCTTAACTGCGGCTAATAAGGCGATTATGGCAAAGAGAATATCTCCCGCAGGGAAGCTGCTACCATCAAATGTTTGCCCTCATTAGACTCCCCTCTGGAAGCGCTTTCACTGCAAGCTGCAGATTCCCTCCTAACAGCAAGATGTAGGACAGTGTACTGAATTGTATCTTAACTGCGGCTAATAAGGCGATTGTGGCAAAGAGAATATCTCCCGCAGGGAAGCTGCTACCATCAAATGCTTGCCCTCATTAGACTACCCTGTGGAAGCGCTTTCACTGCAAGCTGCAGATTCCCTCCTAACAGCAAGCTTTAGGATAGGGTCCTGAATTTGAACTTATTTTCGCCTAATAATGCGATTATGGAAAAGAGAATATCTCCCGCAGGGAAGGTGCTACCATCAAATGTTTGCCCTCATTAGACTCCCCTCTGGAAGCGCTTTCACTGCAAGCTGCAGATTCCCTCCTTACAGTAAGCTTTAGGATTGTGTACTGAATTGTAACTTACTTTCGCCTAATAATGCGATTTTGGAAAAGAGACTATCTACCGCAGGGAAGCTGCTGCCATCAAATATTTGCCCTCATTAGACTCTCCTCTGGAAGCGCTTTCACTGCAAGCTGCAGATTCCCTCCTAACAGCAAGCTTTAGGATAGGGTACTGAATTGTATCTTACTTTCGCTTAATAATGCGATTTTGGCAAAGAGACTATCTCCCGCAGGGAAGCTGCTACCATCAAATGTTTGCCCTCATTAGACTCCCCTCTGGAAGCGCTTTCACTGCAAGCTGCAGATTCCCTCCTAACAGCAAGCATTAGGATAGGGTACTGAATTGTAACTTACTTTCGCCTAATAATGCGATTTTGGCAAAGAGACTATCTCCCGCAGTGAAGCTGCTACCATCAAGTGTTTGCCCTCATTACACTCCCCTCTGGAAGCGCTTTCACTGCAAGCTGCAGATTCCCTCCTAACAGCAAGCTTTAGGATAGGGTACTGAATTGTAACTTACTTTCGCCTAATAATGCGATTTTGGCAAAGAGAGTATCTCCTGCAGGGAAGCTGCTACCATCAAATGTTTGCCCTCATTAGACTCCGTTCTGGAAGCGCTTTCACTGCAAGCTGCAGATTCCCTCCTAACAGCAAGCTTTAGGATAGGGTACTGAATTGTAACTTACTTTCGCCTAATAATGCGATTTTGGCAAAGAGAGTATCTCCCGCAGGGAAGCTGCTACCATCAAATGTTTGCCCTCATTAGACTCCCCTCTGGAAGCGCTTTCACTGCAAGCTGCAGATTCCCTCCTAACAGCAAGCTTTAGGATAGGGTACTGAATTGTAACTTAACTGCGGCTAATAAGGCGATTATGGCAAAGAGAATATATCCCGCAGGGAAGCTGCTACCATCAAATGTTTGCCCTCATTAGACTCCGTTCTGGAAGCGCTTTCACTGCAAGCTGCAGATTCCCTCCTAACAGCAAGCTTTTGGATAGGGTACTGAATTGTAACTTACTTTCGCCTAATAATGCGATTTTGGCAAAGAGAGTATCTCCCGCAGGGAAGCTGCTACCATCAAATGTTTGCCCTCATTAGACTCCCCTCTGGAAGCGCTTTCACTGCAAGCAGCATATTCCCTCCTAACAGCAAGCTTTAGGATAGGGTACTGAATTGTAACTTACTTTCGCCTAATAATGCGATTTTGGCAAAGAGAGTATCTCCCGCAGGGAAGCTGCTACCATCAAATGTTTGCCCTCATTAGACTCCCCTCTGGAAGCGCTTTCACTGCAAGCTGCAGATTCCCTCCTAACAGCAAGCTTTAGGATAGGGTACTGAATTGTAACTTAACTGCGGCTAATAAGGTGATATTGGCAAAGAGAGTATCTCCCGCAGGGAAGCTGCTACCATCAAATGTTTGCCCTCATTAGACTCCCCTCTGGAAGCGCTTTCACTGCAAGCTGCAGATTCCTTCCTAACAGCAAGCTTTAGGATAGGGTACTGAATTGTAACTTACTTTCGCCTAATAATGCGATTTTGGCAAAGAGAGTATCTCCCGCAGGGAAGCTGCTACCATCAAATATTTGCCCTCGTTAGACTCCCCTCTGGAAGCGCTTTCACTGCAAGCTGCAGATTCCCTCCTAACAGCAAGCTTTAGGATAGTGTACTGAATTGTAACTTACTTTCGCCTAATAATGCGATTTTGGCAAAGAGAGTATCTCCCGCAGGGAAGCTGCTACCATCAAATGTTTGCCCTCATTAGACTCCCCTCTGGAAGCGCTTTCACTGCAAGCTGCAGATTCCCTCCTAACAGCAAGCTTTAGGATAGGGTACTGAATTGTAACTTACTTTCGCATAATAATGCGATTTTAGCAAAGAGAGTATCTCCCGCAGGGAAGATGCTACCATCAAATGTTTGTCCCCATTAGACTCCCCTCTGGAAGCGCTTTCACTGCAAGCTGCAGATTCCCTCCTAACAACAAGCTTTCGGATAGGGTACTGAATTGTAACTTACTTTCGCCTAATAATGCGATTTTGGCAAAAAGAGTATCTCCCGCAGGGAAGCTGCTACCATCAAATGTTTGCCCTCATTACACTCCCCTCTGGAAGCGCTTTCACTGCAAGCTGCAGATTCCCTCCTAACAGCAAGCTTTAGGATAGGGTACTGAATTGTATCTTACTTTCGCCTAATAACGCGATTTTGGCAAAGAGAATATCTCCCGCAGGGAAGCTGCTACCATCAAATGTTTGCCCTCATTAGACTCCCCTCTGGAAGCGCTTTCACTGCAAGCTGCAGATTCCCTCCTAACAGCAAGCTTTAGGATAGGGTACTGAATTGTAACTTAACTGCGGCTAATAAGGCGATTTTGGCAAAGAGAGTATCCCCCGCAGGGAAGCTGCTACCATCAAATGTTTGCCCTCATTAGACTCCCCTCTGGAATTGCTTTCACTGCAAGCTGCAGATTCCTTCCTAACAGCAAGCTTTAGGATAGGGTACTGAATTGTAACTTACTTTCGCCTAATAATGCGATTTTGGCAAAGAGAGTATCTCCCGCAGGGAAGCTGCTACCATCAAATGTTTGCCCTCGTTAGACTCCCCTCTGGAAGCGCTTTCACTGCAAGCTGCAGATTCCCTCCTAACAGCAAGCTTTAGGATAGTGTACTGAATTGTAACTTACTTTCGCCTAATAATGCGATTATGGCAAAGAGAGTATCTCCCGCAGGGAAGCTGCTACCATCAAATGTTTGCCCTCATTAGACTCTCCTCTGGAAGCGCTTTCACTGCAAGCTGCAGATTCCCTCCTAACAGCAAGCTTTAGGATAGGGTACTGAATTGTAACTTAACTGCAGCAAATTATGCGATTTTCGCAAAGGGAGTATCTCAGGCAGGGAAGCTGCTACCATCAAATGTTTGCCCTCATTAGACTCCCCTCTGGAAGCGCTTTCACTGCAAGCTGCAGATTCCCTCCTAACAGCAAGCTTTAGGATAGGGTACTGAATTGTAACTTACTTTCGCCTAATAATGCGATTATAGCAAAGAGACTATCTCCCGCAGGGAAGCTGTTACCATCAAACGTTTGCCCTCATTGGACTCCCCTCTGGAAGCGCTTTCACTGCAAGCTGCAGATTCCCTCCTAACAGCAAGCTTTAGGATAGTGTACTGAATTGTAACTTAACTGCGGATAAAAATGCGATTTTGGCAAAGAGAGTATCTCCCACAGGGAAGCTGCTACCATCAAATGTTTGCCCTCATTAGACTCCCCTCTGGAAGCGCTTTCACTGCAAGCTGCAGATTCCCTCCTAACAGCAAGCTTTAGGATAGGGTACTGAATTGTAACTTACTTTCGCCTAATAATGCGATTTTGGCAAAGAGAGTATCTCCCGCAGGGAATCTGTTACCATCAAATGTTTGCCCTCATTAGACTCCCCTCTGGAAGCGCTTTCACTGCAAGCTGCAGATTCCCTCCTAACAGCAAGCTTTAGGATAGGGTACTGAATTGTAACTTAACTGCGGCTAATAAGGCGATTTTGGCAAAGAGAGTATCTCCCGCAGGGAAGCTGCTACCATCAAATGTTTGCCCTCATTACACTCCCCTCTGGAAGCGCTTTCACTGCAAGCTGCAGATTCCCTCCTAACAGCAAGCTTTAGGATAGGGTACTGAATTGTAACTTACTTTCGCCTAATAATGCGATTTTGGCAAAGAGAGTATCTCCCGCAGGGAAGCTGCTACCATCAAATGTTTGCCCTCATTACACTCCCCTCTGGAAGCGCTTTCACTGCAAGCTGCAGATTCCCTCCTAACAGCAAGCTTTAGGATAGGGTACTGAATTGTAACTTACTTTCGCCTAATAAAGCGATTTTGGCAAAGAGAGTATCTCCCGCAGGGAAGCTGCTACCATCAAATGTTTGCCCTCCTTAGACTCCCCTCTGGAAGAGCTTTCACTGCAAGCTGCAGATTCCCTCCTAACAGCAAGCTTTAGGATAGGGTACTGAATTGTAACTTACTTTCGCCTAATAATGCGATTTTGGCAAAGAGAGTATCTCCCGCAGGGAAGCTGCTACCATCAAATGTTTGCCCTCATTAGACTCCCCTCTGGAAGCGCTTTCACTGCAAGCTGCAGATTCCCTCCTAACAGCAAGCTTTAGGATAGGGTACTGAATTGTAACTTACTTTCGCCTAATAATGCGATTTTGGCAAAGAGACTATCTCCCGCAGGGAATCTGTTACCATCAAATGTTTGCCCTCATTAGACTCCCCTCTGGAAGCGCTTTCACTGCAAGCTGCAGATTCCCTCCTAACAGCAAGCTTTAGGATAGGGTACTGAATTGTAACTTAACTGCGGCTAATAAGGCGATTTTGGCAAAGAGAGTATCTCCCGCAGGGAAGCTGCTACCATCAAATGTTTGCCCTCGATAGACTCCCCTCTGGAAGCGCTTTCACTGCAAGCTGCAGATTCCCTCCTAACAGCAAGCTTTAGGATAGGGTACTGAATTGTAACTTACTTTCGCCTAATAATGCGATTTTGGCAAAGAGACTATCTCCAGCAGGGAAGCTGCTACCATCAAATGTTTGCCCTCATTACACTCCCCTCTGGAAGCGCTTTCACTGCAAGCTGCAGATTCCCTCCTAACAGCAAGCTTTAGGATAGGGTACTGAATTGTAACTTACTTTCGCCTAATAATGCGATTTTGGCAAAGAGAGTATCTCCCGCAGGGAAGCTGCTACCATCAAATGTTTGCCCTCATTAGACTCCCCTCTGGAAGCACTTTCACTGCAAGCTGCAGATTCCCTCCTAACAGCAAGCTTTAGGATAGGGTACTGAATTGTATCTTACTTTCGCATAATAATGCGATTTTGGCAAAGAGAATATCTCCCTCAGGGAAGCTGCTACCATCAAATGTTTGCCCTCATTAGACTCCCCTCTGGAAGCGCTTTCACTGCAAGCTGCAGATTCCCTCCTAACAGCAAGCTTTAGGATAGGGTACTGAACTGTAACTTAACTGCGGCTAATAAGGCGATTATGGCAAAGAGAATATCTCCCGCAGGGAAGCTGCTACCATCAAATGTTTGCCCTCATTAGACTCCCCTCTGGAAGCGCTTTCACTGCAAGCTGCAGATTCCCTCCTAACAGCAAGATGTAGGACAGTGTACTGAATTGTATCTTAACTGCGGCTAATAAGGCGATTGTGGCAAAGAGAATATCTCCCGCAGGGAAGCTGCTACCATCAAATGTTTGCCCTCATTAGACTACCCTGTGGAAGCGCTTTCACTGCAAGCTGCAGATTCCCTCCTAACAGCAAGCTTTAGGATAGGGTCCTGAATTTGAACTTATTTTCGCCTAATAATGCGATTATGGAAATGAGAATATCTCCCGCAGGGAAGGTGCTACCATCAAATGTTTGCCCTCATTAGACTCCCCTCTGGAAGCGCTTTCACTGCAAGCTGCAGATTCCCTCCTTACAGTAAGCTTTAGGATTGTGTACTGAATTGTAACTTACTTTCGCCTAATAATGCGATTTTGGAAAAGAGACTATCTACCGCAGGGAAGCTGCTGCCATCAAATATTTGCCCTCATTAGACTCTCCTCTGGAAGCGCTTTCACTGCAAGCTGCAGATTCCCTCCTAACAGCAAGCTTTAGGATAGGGTACTGAATTGTAACTTACTTTCGCCTAATAATGCGATTTTGGCAAAGAGACTATCTCCCGCAGGGAAGCTGCTACCATCAAATGTTTGCCCTCATTAGACTCCCCTCTGGAAGCGCTTTCACTGCAAGCTGCAGATTCCCTCCTAACAGCAAGCATTAGGATAGGGTACTGAATTGTAACTTACTTTCGCCTAATAATGCGATTTTGGCAAAGAGACTATCTCCCGCAGTGAAGCTGCTACCATCAAATGTTTGCCCTCATTACACTCCCCTCTGGAAGCGCTTTCACTGCAAGCTGCAGATTCCCTCCTAACAGCAAGCTTTAGGATAGGGTACTGAATTGTAACTTACTTTCGCCTAATAATGCGATTTTGGCAAAGACAGTATCTCCTGCAGGGAAGCTGCTACCATCAAATGTTTGCCCTCATTAGACTCCCCTCTGGAAGCGCTTTCACTGCAAGCTGCAGATTCCCTCCTAACAACAAGCTTTAGGATAGGGTACTGAATTGTAACTTACTTTCGCCTAATAATGCGATTTTGGCAAAAAGAGTATCTCCCGCAGGGAAGCTGCTACCATCAAATGTTTGCCCTCATTACACTCCCCTCTGGAAGCGCTTTCACTGCAAGCTGCAGATTCCCTCCTAACAGCAAGCTTTAGAATAGGGTACTGAATTGTAACTTACTTTCGCCTAATAATGCGATTTTGGCAAAGAGAGTATCTCCCGCAGGGAAGCTGCTACCATCAAATGTTTGCCCTCGTTAGACTCCCCTCTGGAAGCGCTTTCACTGCAAGCTGCAGATTCCCTCCTAACAGCAAGCTTTAGGATAGTGTACTGAATTGTAACTTACTTTCGCCTAATAATGCGATTATGGCAAAGAGAGTATCTCCCGCAGGGAAGCTGCTACCATCAAATGTTTGCCCTCATTAGACTCCCCTCTGGAAGCGCTTTCACTGCAAGCTGCAGATTCCCTCCTAACAGCAAGCTTTAGGATAGGGTACTGAATTGTAACTTAACTGCAGCAAATTATGCGATTTTCGCAAAGGGAGTATCTCCCGCAGGGAAGCTGCTACCATCAAATGTTTGCCCTCATTAGACTCCCCTCTGGAAGCGCTTTCACTGCAAGCTGCAGATTCCCTCCTAACAGCAAGCTTTAGGATAGGGTACTGAATTGTAACTTACTTTCGCCTAATAATGCGATTATAGCAAAGAGACTATCTCCCGCAGGGAAGCTGTTACCATCAAACGTTTGCCCTCATTAGACTCCCCTCTGGAAGCGCTTTCACTGCAAGCTGCAGATTCCCTCCTAACAGCAAGCTTTAGGATAGGGTACTGAATTGTAACTTAACTGCAGCAAATTATGCGATTTTCGCAAAGGGAGTATCTCCCGCAGGGAAGCTGCTACCATCAAATGTTTGCCCTCATTAGACTCCCCTCTGGAAGCGCTTTCACTGCAAGCTGCAGATTCCCTCCTAACAGCAAGCTTTAGGATAGGGTACTGAATTGTAACTTACTTTCGCCTAATAATGCGATTATAGCAAAGAGACTATCTCCCGCAGGGAAGCTGTTACCATCAAACGTTTGCCCTCATTAGACTCCCCTCTGGAAGCGCTTTCACTGCAAGCTGCAGATTCCCTCCTAACAGCAAGCTTTAGGATAGGGTACTGAATTGTAACTTAACTGCGGATAATAATGCGATTTTGGCAAAGAGAGTATCTCCCACAGGGAAGCTGCTACCATCAAATGTTTGCCCTCATTAGACTCCCCTCTGGAAGCGCTTTCACTGCAAGCTGCAGATTCCCTCCTAACAGCAAGCTTTAGGATAGGGTACTGAATTGTAACTTACTTTCGCCTAATAATGCGATTTTGGCAAAGAGAGTATCTCCCGCAGGGAAGCTGCTACCATCAAATGTTTGCCCTCCTTAGACTCCCCTCTGGAAGAGCTTTCACTGGAAGCTGCAGATTCCCTCCTAACAGCAAGCTTTAGGATAGGGTACTGAATTGTAACTTACTTTCGCTTAATAATTCTATTTTGGCAAAGAGACTATCTCCTGCAGGGAAGCTGCTACCATCAAATGTTTGCCCTCATTAGACTCCCCTCTGGAAGCGCTTTCACTGCAAGCTGCAGATTCCCTCCTAACAGCAAGCTTTAGGATAGGGTACTGAATTGTAACTTACTTTCGCCTAATAATGCGATTTTGGCAAAGAGAGTATCTCCCGCAGGGAAGCTGCTACCATCAAATGTTTGCCCTCATTAGACTCCCCTCTGGAAGCGCTTTCACTGCAAGCTGCAGATTCCCTCCTAACAGCAAGCTTTAGGATAGGGTACTGAATTGTAACTTAACTGCTGCTAATAAGGCGATTTTGGCAAAGAGACTATCTCCCGCAGGGAAGCTGCTAACATCAAATGTTTGCCCTCATTAGACTCCCCTCTGGAAGCGCTTTCACTGCTTGCTGCAGATTCCTTCCTAACAGCAAGCTTTAGGATAAGGTACTGAATTGTAACTTACTTTCACCTAATAATGCGATTTTGGCAAAGAGAGTATCTCCCGCAGGGAAGCTGCTACCATCAAATGTTTGCCCTCATTAGACTCCCCTCTGGAAGCGCTTTCACTGCAAGCTGCAGATTCCCTCCTAACAGCAAGCTTTAGGATAGGGTACTGAATTGTAACTTATCTGCGGCTAATAAGGCGATTTTGGCAAAGAGAGTATCTCCCGCAGGGAAGCTGCTACCATCAAATGTTTGCGCTCGATAGACTCCCCTCTGGAAGCGCTTTCACTGCAAGCTGCAGATTCCCTCCTAACAGCAAGCTTTAGGATAGGGTACTGAATTGTAACTTACTTTCGCCTAATAATGCGATTTTGGCAAAGAGACTATCTCCCGCAGGGAAGCTGCTACCATCAAATGTTTGCCGTCATTACACTCCCCTCTGGAAGCGCTTTCACTGCAAGCTGCAGATTCCCTCCTAACAGCAAGCTTTAGGATAGGGTACTGAATTGTAACTTACTTTCACCTAATAATGCGATTTTGGCAAAGAGAGTATCTCCCGCAGGGAAGCTGCTACCATCAAATGTTTGCCCTCATTAGACTCCCCTCTGGAAGCGCTTTCACTGCAAGCTGCAGATTCCCTCCTAACAGCAAGCTTTAGGATAGGGTACTGAATTGTAACTTACTTTCGCCTAATAATGCGATTTTGGCAAAGAGACTATCTCCCGCAGGGAATCTGTTACCATCAAATGTTTGCCCTCATTAGACTCCCCTCTGGAAGCGCTTTCACTGCAAGCTGCAGATTCCCTCCTAACAGCAAGCTTTAGGATAGGGTACTGAATTGTAACTTAACTGCGATTAATAAGGCGATTTTGGCAAAGAGAGTATCTCCCGCAGGGAAGCTGCTACCATCAAATGTTTGCCCTCGATAGACTCCCCTCTGGAAGCGCTTTCACTGCAAGCTGCAGATTCCCTCCTAACAGCAAGCTTTAGGATAGGGTACTGAATTGTAACTTACTTTCGCCTAATAATGCGATTTTGGCAAAGAGACTATCTCCAGCAGGGAAGCTGCTACCATCAAATGTTTGCCCTCATTACACTCCCCTCTGGAAGCGCTTTCACTGCAAGCTGCAGATTCCCTCCTAACAGCAAGCTTTAGGATAGGGTACTGAATTGTAACTTACTTTCGCCTAATAATGCGATTTTGGCAAAGAGAGTATCTCCCGCAGGGAAGCTGCTACCATCAAATGTTTGCCCTCATTAGACTCCCCTCTGGAAGCACTTTCACTGCAAGCTGCAGATTCCCTCCTAACAGCAAGCTTTAGGATAGGGTACTGAATTGTATCTTACTTTCGCATAATAATGCGATTTTGGCAAAGAGAATATCTCCCTCAGGGAAGCTGCTACCATCAAATGTTTGCCCTCATTAGACTCCCCTCTGGAAGCGCTTTCACTGCAAGCTGCAGATTCCCTCCTAACAGCAAGCTTTAGGATAGGGTACTGAATTGTAACTTAACTGCGGCTAATAAGGCGATTATGGCAAAGAGAATATCTCCCGCAGGGAAGCTGCTACCATCAAATGTTTGCCCTCATTAGACTCCCCTCTGGAAGCGCTTTCACTGCAAGCTGCAGATTCCCTCCTAACAGCAAGATGTAGGACAGTGTACTGAATTGTATCTTAACTGCGGCTAATAAGGCGATTGTGGCAAAGAGAATATCTCCCGCAGGGAAGCTGCTACCATCAAATGCTTGCCCTCATTAGACTACCCTGTGGAAGCGCTTTCACTGCAAGCTGCAGATTCCCTCCTAACAGCAAGCTTTAGGATAGGGTCCTGAATTTGAACTTATTTTCGCCTAATAATGCGATTATGGAAAAGAGAATATCTCCCGCAGGGAAGGTGCTACCATCAAATATTTGCCCTCATTAGACTCTCCTCTGGAAGCGCTTTCACTGCAAGCTGCAGATTCCCTCCTAACAGCAAGCTTTAGGATAGGGTACTGAATTGTAACTTACTTTCGCCTAATAATGCGATTTTGGCAAAGAGACTATCTCCCGCAGGGAAGCTGCTACCATCAAATGTTTGCCCTCATTAGACTCCCCTCTGGAAGCGCTTTCACTGCAAGCTGCAGATTCCCTCCTAACAGCAAGCTTTAGGATAGGGTACTGAATTGTAACTTACTTTCGCCTAATAATGCGATTTTGGCAAAGAGACTATCTCCCGCAGGGAAGCTGCTACCATCAAATGTTTGCCCTCATTACACTCCCCTCTGGAAGCGCTTTCACTGCAAGCTGCAGATTCCCTCCTAACAGCAAGCTTTAGGATAGGGTACTGAATTGTAACTTACTTTCGCCTAATAATGCGATTTTGGCAAAGAGAGTATCTCCTGCAGGGAAGCTGCTACCATCAAATGTTTGCCCTCATTAGACTCCGTTCTGGAAGCGCTTTCACTGCAAGCTGCAGATTCCCTCCTAACAGCAAGCTTTAGGATAGGGTACTGAATTGTAACTTACTTTCACCTAATAATGCGATTTTGGCAAAGAGAGTATCTCCCGCAGGGAAGCTGCTACCATCAAATGTTTGCCCTCATTAGACTCCCCTCTGGAAGCGCTTTCACTGCAAGCTGCAGATTCCCTCCTAACAGCAAGCTTTAGGATAGTGTACTGAATTGTAACTTAACTGCGGCTAATAAGGCGATTATGGCAAAGAGAATATATCCCGCAGGGAAGCTGCTACCATCAAATATTTGCCCTCATTAGACTCCGTTCTGGAAGCGCTTTCACTGCAAGCTGCAGATTCCCTCCTAACAGCAAGCTTTAGGATAGGGTACTGAATTGTAACTTACTTTCGCCTAATAATGCGATTATGGCAAAGAGAGTATCTCCCGCAGGGAAGCTGCTACCATCAAATGTTTGCCCTCATTAGACTCCCCTCTGGAAGCGCTTTCACTGCAAGCTGCAGATTCCCTCCTAACAGCAAGCTTTAGGATAGGGTACTGAATTGTAACTTAACTGCTGCTAATAAGGCGATTTTGGCAAAGAGACTATCTCCCGCAGGGAAGCTGCTAACATCAAATGTTTGCCCTCATTAGACTCCCCTCTGGAAGCGCTTTCACTGCTTGCTGCAGATTCCTTCCTAACAGCAAGCTTTAGGATAAGGTACTGAATTGTAACTTACTTTCGCCTAATAATGCGATTTTGGCAAAGAGAGTATCTCCCGCAGGGAAGCTGCTACCATCAAATGTTTGCCCTCGATAGACTCCCCTCTGGAAGCGCTTTCACTGCAAGCTGCAGATTCCCTCCTAACAGCAAGCTTTAGGATAGGGTACTGAATTGTAACTTACTTTCGCCTAATAATGCGATTTTGGCAAAGAGACTATCTCCAGCAGGGAAGCTGCTACCATCAAATGTTTGCCCTCATTACACTCCCCTCTGGAAGCGCTTTCACTGCAAGCTGCAGATTCCCTCATAACAGCAAGCTTTAGGATAGGGTACTGAATTGTAACTTACTTTCGCCTAATAATGCGATTTTGGCAAAGAGAGTATCTCCCGCAGGGAAGCTGCTACCATCAAATGTTTGCCCTCATTAGACTCCCCTCTGGAAGCACTTTCACTGCAAGCTGCAGATTCCCTCCTAACAGCAAGCTTTAGGATAGGGTACTGAATTGTATCTTACTTTCGCATAATAATGCGATTTTGGCAAAGAGAATATCTCCCTCAGGGAAGCTGCTACCATCAAATGTTTGCCCTCATTAGACTCCCCTCTGGAAGCGCTTTCACTGCAAGCTGCAGATTCCCTCCTAACAGCAAGCTTTAGGATAGGGTACTGAATTGTAACTTAACTGCGGCTAATAAGGCGATTATGGCAAAGAGAATATCTCCCGCAGGGAAGCTGCTACCATCAAATGTTTGCCCTCATTAGACTCCCCTCTGGAAGCACTTTCACTGCAAGCTGCAGATTCCCTCCTAACAGCAAGATGTAGGACAGTGTACTGAATTGTATCTTAACTGCGGCTAATAAGGCGATTGTGGCAAAGAGAATATCTCCCGCAGGGAAGCTGCTACCATCAAATGCTTGCCCTCATTAGACTACCCTGTGGAAGCGCTTTCACTGCAAGCTGCAGATTCCCTCCTAACAGCAAGCTTTAGGATAGGGTCCTGAATTTGAACTTATTTTCGCCTAATAATGCGATTATGGAAAAGAGAATATCTCCCGCAGGGAAGGTGCTACCATCAAATGTTTGCCCTCATTAGACTCCCCTCTGGAAGCGCTTTCACTGCAAGCTGCAGATTCCCTCCTTACAGTAAGATTTAGGATTGTGTACTGAATTGTAACTTACTTTCGCCTAATAATGCGATTTTGGAAAAGAGACTATCTACCGCAGGGAAGCTGCTGCCATCAAATGTTTGCCCTCATTAGACTCTCCTCTGGAAGCGCTTTCACTGCAAGCTGCAGATTCCCTCCTAACAGCAAGCTTTAGGATAGGGTACTGAATTGTAACTTACTTTCGCCTAATAATGCGATTTTGGCAAAGAGACTATCTCCCGCAGGGAAGCTGCTACCATCAAATGTTTGCCCTCATTAGACTCCCCTCTGGAAGCGCTTTCACTGCAAGCTGCAGATTCCCTCCTAACAGCAAGCTTTAGGATAGGGTACTGAATTGTAACTTACTTTCGCCTAATAATGCGATTTTGGCAAAGAGACTATCTCCAGCAGTGAAGCTGCTACCATCAAATGTTTGCCCTCATTACACTCCCCTCTGGAAGCGCTTTCACTGCAAGCTGCAGATTCCCTCCTAACAGCAAGCTTTAGGATAGGGTACTGAATTGTAACTTACTTTCGCCTAATAATGCGATTTTGGCAAAGAGAGTATCTCCTGCAGGGAAGCTGCTACCATCAAATGTTTGCCCTCATTAGACTCCGTTCTGGAAGCGCTTTCACTGCAAGGTGCAGATTCCCTCCTAACAGCAAGTTTTAGGATAGGGTACTGAATTGTAACTTACTTTCGCCTAATAATGCGATTTTGGCAAAGAGAGTATCTCCCGCAGGGAAGCTGCTACCATCAAATGTTTGCCCTCATTAGACTCCCCTCTGGAAGCGCTTTCACTGCAAGCTGCAGATTCCCTCCTAACAGCAAGCTTTAGGATAGGGTACTGAATTGTAACTTAACTGCGGCTAATAAGGCGATTATGGCAAAGAGAATATATCCCGCAGGGAAGCTGCTACCATCAAATGTTTGCCCTCATTAGACTCCGTTCTGGAAGCGCTTTCACTGCAACCTGCAGATTCCCTCCTAACAGCAAGCTTTTGGATAGGGTACTGAATTGTAACTTACTTTCGCCTAATAAAGCGATTTTGGCAAAGAGAGTATCTCCCGCAGGGAAGCTGCTACCATCAAATGTTTGCCCTCCTTAGACTCCCCTCTGGAAGAGCTTTCACTGGAAGCTGCAGATTCCCTCCTTACAGCAAGCTTTAGGATAGGGTACTGAATTGTAACTTATTTTCGCCTAATAATGCTATTTTGGCAAAGAGACTATCTCCTGCAGGGAAGCTGCTACCATCAAATGTTTGCCCTCATTAGACTCCCCTCTGGAAGCGCTTTCACTGCAAGCTGCAGATTCCCTCCTAACAGCAAGCTTTAGGATAGGGTACTGAATTGTAACTTACTTTCGCCTAATAATGCGATTTTGGCAAAGAGAGTATCTCCCGCAGGGAAGCTGCTACCATCAAATGTTTGCCCTCATTAGACTCCCCTCTGGAAGCGCTTTCACTGCAAGCTGCAGATTCCCTCCTAACAGCAAGCTTTAGGATAGGGTACTGAATTGTAACTTACTTTCGCCTAATAATGCGATTTTGGCAAAGAGACTATCTCCAGCAGGGAAGCTGCTAACATCAAATGTTTGCCCTCATTACACTCCCCTCTGGAAGCGCTTTCACTGCAAGCTGCAGATTCCCTCCTAACAGCAAGCTTTAGGATAGGGTACTGAATTGTAACTTACTTTCGCCTAATAATGCGATTTTGGCAAAGAGAGTATCTCCCGCAGGGAAGCTGCTACCATCAAAAGTTTGCCCTCATTAGACTCCCCTCTGGAAGCACTTTCACTGCAAGCTGCAGATTCCCTCCTAACAGCAAGCTTTAGGATAGGGTACTGAATTGTATCTTACTTTCGCATAATAATGCGATTTTGGCAAAGAGAATATCTCCCTCAGGGAAGCTGCTACCATCAAATGTTTGCCCTCATCAGACTCCCCTCTGGAAGCGCTTTCACTGCAAGCTGCAGATTCCCTCCTAACAGCAAGCTTTAGGATAGGGTACTGAATTGTAACTTAACTGCGGCTAATAAGGCGATTATGGCAAAGAGAATATCTCCCGCAGGGAAGCTGCTACCATCACATGTTTGCCCTCATTAGACTCCCCTCTGGAAGCGCTTTCACTGCAAGCTGCAGATTCCCTCCTAACAGCAAGATGTAGGACAGTGTACTGAATTGTATCTTAACTGCGGCTAATAAGGCGATTTTGGAAAAGAGACTATCTACCGCAGGGAAGCTGCTGCCATCAAATATTTGCCCTCATTAGACTCCGTTCTGGAAGCGCTTTCACTGCAAGCTGCAGATTCCCTCCTAACAGCAAGCTTTAGGATAGGGTACTGAATTGTAACTTACTTTCGCCTAATAATGCGATTTTGGCAAAGAGACTATCTCCCGCAGGGAAGCTGCTACCATCAAATGTTTGCCCTCATTAGACTCCCCTCTGGAAGCGCTTTCACTGCAAGCTGCAGATTCCCTCCTAACAGCAAGCTTTAGGATAGGGTACTGAATTGTAACTTAACTGCGGCTAATAAGGCGATTATGGCAAAGAGAATATCTCCCGCAGGGAAGGTGCTACCATCAAATGTTTGCCCTCATTAGACTCCCCTCTGGAAGCGCTTTCACTGCAAGCTGCAGATTCCCTCCTTACAGTAAGATTTAGGATTGTGTACTGAATTGTAACTTACTTTCGCCTAATAATGCGATTTTGGAAAAGAGACTATCTACCGCAGGGAAGCTGCTGCCATCAAATATTTGCCCTCATTAGACTCTCCTCTGGAAGCGCTTTCACTGCAAGCTGCAGATTCCCTCCTAACAGCAAGCTTTAGGATAGGGTACTGAATTGTAACTTACTTTCGCCTAATAATGCGATTTTGGCAAAGAGACTATCTCCCGCAGGGAAGCTGCTACCATCAAATGTTTGCCCTCATTAGACTCCCCTCTGGAAGCGCTTTCACTGCAAGCTGCAGATTCCCTCCTAACAGCAAGCTTTAGGATAGGGTACTGAATTGTAACTTACTTTCGCCTAATAATGCGATTTTGGCAAAGAGAGTATCTCCTGCAGGGAAGCTGCTACCATCAAATGTTTGCCCTCATTAGACTCCGTTCTGGAAGCGCTTTCACTGCAAGGTGCAGATTCCCTCCTAACAGCAAGCTTTAGTATATGGTACTGAATTGTAACTTACTTTCGCCTAATAATGCGATTTTGGCAAAGAGAGTATCTCCCGCAGGGAAGCTGCTACCATCAAATGTTTGCCCTCATTAGACTCCCCTCTGGAAGCGCTTTCACTGCAAGCTGCAGATTCCCTCCTAACAGCAAGCTTTAGGATAGGGTACTGAATTGTAACTTAACTGCGGCTAATAAGGCGAT
Source organism: Phaenicophaeus curvirostris (assembly GCF_032191515.1). NCBI lineage: Eukaryota > Metazoa > Chordata > Aves > Cuculiformes > Cuculidae > Phaenicophaeus > Phaenicophaeus curvirostris. The sequence goes on along the minus strand of NW_027206781.1, from coordinate 347,018 downwards.
TATGGCAAAGAGAATATATCCCGCAGGGAAGCTGCTACCATCAAATGTTTGCCCTCATTAGACTCCGTTCTGGAAGCGCTTTCACTGCAACCTGCAGATTCCCTCCTAACAGCAAGCTTTTGGATAGGGTACTGAATTGTAACTTACTTTCGCCTAATAAAGCAGTTTTGGCAAAGAGAGTATCTCCCGCAGGGAAGCTGCTACCATCAAATGTTTGCCCTCCTTAGACTCCCCTCTGGAAGAGCTTTCACTGGAAGCTGCAGATTCCCTCCTAACAGCAAGCTTTAGGATAGGGTACTGAATTGTAACTTATTTTCGCCTAATAATGCTATTTTGGCAAAGAGACTATCTCCTGCAGGGAAGCTGCTACCATCAAATGTTTGCCCTCATTAGACTCCCCTCTGGAAGCGCTTTCACTGCAAGCTGCAGATTCCCTCCTAACAGCAAGCTTTAGGATAGGGTACTGAATTGTAACTTAACTGCTGCTAATAATGCGATTTTGGCAAAGAGAGTATCTCCCGCAGGGAAGCTGCTAACATCAAATGTTTGCCCTCATTAGACTCCCCTCTGGAAGCGCTTTCACTGCTTGCTGCAGATTCCTTCCTAACAGCAAGCTTTAGGATAAGGTACTGAATTGTAACTTACTTTCACCTAATAATGCGATTTTGGCAAAGAGAGTATCTCCCGCAGGGAAGCTGCTACCATCAAATGTTTGCCCTCATTAGACTCCCCTCTGGAAGCGCTTTCACTGCAAGCTGCAGATTCCCTCCTAACAGCAAGCTTTAGGATAGGGTACTGAATTGTAACTTAACTGCTGCTAATAAGGCGATTTTGGCAAAGAGACTATCTCCCGCAGGGAAGCTGCTAACATCAAATGTTTGCCCTCATTAGACTCCCCTCTGGAAGCGCTTTCACTGCAAGCTGCAGATTCCCTCCTAACAGCAAGCTTTAGGATAGGGTACTGAATTGTAACTTACTTTCGCCTAATAATGCGATTTTGGCAAAGAGACTATCTCCCGCAGGGAATCTGTTACCATTAAATGTTTGCCCTCGATAGACTCCCCTCTGGAAGCACTTTCACTGCAAGCTGCAGATTCCCTCCTAACAGCAAGCTTTAGGATAGGGTACTGAATTGTAACTTACTTTCGCCTAATAATGCGATTTTGGCAAAGAGACTATCTCCCGCAGGGAAGCTGCTACCATCAAATGTTTGCCCTCATTACACTCCCCTCTGGAAGCGCTTTCACTGCAAGCTGCAGATTCCCTCCTAACAGCAAGCTTTAGGATAGGGTACTGAATTGTAACTTACTTTCGCCTAATAAAGCGATTTTGGCAAAGAGAGTATCTCCCGCAGGGAAGCTGCTACCATCAAATGTTTGCCCTCCTTAGACTCCCCTCTGGAAGAGCTTTCACTGGAAGCTGCAGATTCCCTCCTAACAGCAAGCTTTAGGATAGGGTACTGAATTGTAACTTACTTTCGCCTAATAATGCGATTTTGGCAAAGACAGTATCTCCCGCAGGGAAGCTGCTACCATCAAATGTTTGCCCTCATTAGACTCCCCTCTGGAAGCGCTTTCACTGCAAGCTGCAGATTCCCTCCTAACAGCAAGCTTTAGGATAGGGTACTGAATTGTAACTTAACTGCTGCTAATAAGGCGATTTTGGCAAAGAGACTATCTCCCGCAGGGAAGCTGCTAACATCAAATGTTTGCCCTCATTAGACTCCCCTCTGGAAGCGCTTTCACTGCTTGCTGCAGATTCCTTCCTAACAGCAAGCTTTAGGATAAGGTACTGAATTGTAACTTACTTTCGCCTAATAATGCGATTTTGGCAAAGAGAGTATCTCCCGCAGGGAAGCTGCTACCATCAAATGTTTGCCCTCATTAGACTCCCCTCTGGAAGCGCTTTCACTGCAAGCTGCAGATTCCCTCCTAACAGCAAGCTTTAGGATAGGGTACTGAATTGTATCTTACTTTCGCCTAATAATGCGATTTTGGCAAAGAGACTATCTCCCGCAGGGAATCTGTTACCATCAAATGTTTGCCCTCATTAGACTCCCCTCTGGAAGCGCTTTCACTGCAAGCTGCAGATTCCCTCCTAACAGCAAGCTTTAGGATAGGGTACTGAATTGTAACTTAACTGCGGCTAATAAGGCGATTTTGGCAAAGAGAGTATCTCCCGCAGGGAAGGTGCTACCATCAAATGTTTGCCCTCATTAGACTCCCCTCTGGAAGCGCTTTCACTGCAAGCTGCAGATTCCCTCCTTACAGTAAGCTTTAGGATTGTGTACTGAATTGTAACTTACTTTCGCCTAATAATGCGATTTTGGAAAAGAGACTATCTACCGCAGGGAAGCTGCTGCCATCAAATATTTGCCCTCATTAGACTCTCCTCTGGAAGCGCTTTCACTGCAAGCTGCAGATTCCCTCCTAACAGCAAGCTTTAGGATAGGGTACTGAATTGTAACTTACTTTCGCCTAATAATGCGATTTTGGCAAAGAGACTATCTCCCGCAGGGAAGCTGCTACCATCAAATGTTTGCCCTCATTAGACTCCCCTCTGGAAGAGCTTTCACTGCAAGCTGCAGATTCCCTCCTAACAGCAAGCATTAGGATAGGGTACTGAATTGTAACTTACTTTCGCCTAATAATGCGATTTTGGCAAAGAGACTATCTCCCGCAGTGAAGCTGCTACCATCAAATGTTTGCCCTCATTACACTCCCCTCTGGAAGCGCTTTCACTGCAAGCTGCAGATTCCCTCCTAACAGCAAGCTTTAGGATAGGGTACTGAATTGTAACTTACTTTCGCCTAATAATGCGATTTTGGCAAAGAGAGTATCTCCTGCAGGGAAGCTGCTACCATCAAATGTTTGCCCTCATTAGACTCCGTTCTGGAAGCGCTTTCACTGCAAGCTGCAGATTCCCTCCTAACAGCAAGCTTTAGGATAGGGTACTGAATTGTAACTTACTTTCGCCTAATAATGCGATTTTGGCAAAGAGAGTATCTCCCGCAGGGAAGCTGCTACCATCAAATGTTTGCCCTCATTAGACTCCCCTCTGGAAGCGCTTTCACTGCAAGCTGCAGATTCCCTCCTAACAGCAAGCTTTTGGATAGGGTACTGAATTGTAACTTACTTTCGCCTAATAATGCGATTTTGGCAAAGAGACTACAACTCGCAGGGAAGCTGCTGCCACCAAATGTTTGCCCTCATTAGACTCCCCTCTGGAAGCGCTTTTACTGCAAGCAGCATATTCCCTCCTAACAGCAAGCTTTAGGATAGGGTACTGAATTGTAACTTACTTTCGCCTAATAATGCGATTTTGGCAAAGAGAGTATCTCCCGCAGGGAAGCTGCTACCATCAAATGTTTGCCCTCATTAGACTCCCCTCTGGAAGCGCTTTCACTGCAAGCTGCAGATTCCCTCCTAACAGCAAGCTTTAGGATAGGGTACTGAATTGTAACTTAACTGCGGCTAATAAGGTGATTTTGGCAAAGAGAGTATCTCCCGCAGGGAAGCTGCTACCATCAAATGCTTGCCCTCATTAGACTCCCCTCTGGAAGCGCTTTCACTGCAAGCTGCAGATTCCTTCCTAACAGCAAGCTTTAGGATAGGGTACTGAATTGTAACTTACTTTTGCCTAATAATGCGATTTTGGCAAAGAGAGTATCTCCCGCAGGGAAGCTGCTACCATCAAATATTTGCCCTCGTTAGACTCCCCTCTGGAAGCGCTTTCACTGCAAGCTGCAGATTCCCTCCTAACAGCAAGCTTTAGGATAGGGTACTGAATTGTAACTTAACTGCAGCAAATTATGCGATTTTCGCAAAGGGAGTATCTCCCGCAGGGAAGCTGCTACCATCAAATGTTTGCCCTCATTAGACTCCCCTCTGGAAGCGCTTTCACTGCAAGCTGCAGATTCCCTCCTAACAGCAAGCTTTAGGATAGGGTACTGAATTGTAACTTACTTTCGCCTAATAATGCGATTATAGCAAAGAGACTATCTCCCGCAGGGAAGCTGTTACCATCAAACGTTTGCCCTCATTAGACTCCCCTCTGGAAGCGCTTTCACTGCAAGCTGCAGATTCCCTCCTAACAGCAAGCTTTAGGATAGGGTACTGAATTGTAACTTAACTGCGGATAATAATGCGATTTTGGCAAAGAGAGTATCTCCCACAGGGAAGCTGCTACCATCAAATGTTTGCCCTCATTAGACTCCCCTCTGGAAGCGCTTTCACTGCAAGCTGCAGATTCCCTCCTAACAGCAAGCTTTAGGATAGGGTACTGAATTGTAACTTACTTTCGCCTAATAATGCGATTTTGGCAAAGAGAGTATCTCCCGCAGGGAAGCTGCTACCATCAAATGTTTGCCCTCCTTAGACTCCCCTCTGGAAGAGCTTTCACTGGAAGCTGCAGATTCCCTCCTAACAGCAAGCTTTATGATAGGGTACTGAATTGTAACTTACTTTCGCCTAATAATTCTATTTTGGCAAAGAGACTATCTCCTGCAGGGAAGCTGCTACCATCAAATGTTTGCCCTCATTAGACTCCCCTCTGGAAGCGCTTTCACTGCAAGCTGCAGATTCCCTCCTAACAGCAAGCTTTAGGATAGGGTACTGAATTGTAACTTACTTTCGCCTAATAATGCGATTTTGGCAAAGAGACTATCTCCCGCAGGGAAGCTGCTACCATCAAATGTTTGCCCTCATTAGACTCCCCTCTGGAAGCGCTTTCACTGCAAGCTGCAGATTCCCTCCTAACAGCAAGCTTTAGGATAGGGTACTGAATTGTAACTTAACTGCTGCTAATAAGGCGATTTTGGCAAAGAGACTATCTCCCGCAGGGAAGCTGCTAACATCAAATGTTTGCCCTCATTAGACTCCCCTCTGGAAGCGCTTTCACTGCTTGCTGCAGATTCCTTCCTAACAGCAAGCTTTAGGATAAGGTACTGAATTGTAACTTACTTTCACCTAATAATGCGATTTTGGCAAAGAGAGTATCTCCCGCAGGGAAGCTGCTACCATCAAATGTTTGCCCTCATTAGACTCCCCTCTGGAAGCGCTTTCACTGCAAGCTGCAGATTCCCTCCTAACAGCAAGCTTTAGGATAGGGTACTGAATTGTAACTTACTTTCGCCTAATAATGCGATTTTGGCAAAGAGACTATCTCCCGCAGGGAATCTGTTACCATCAAATGTTTGCCCTCATTAGACTCCCCTCTGGAAGCGCTTTCACTGCAAGCTGCAGATTCCCTCCTAACAGCAAGCTTTAGGATAGGGTACTGAATTGTAACTTAACTGCGGCTAATAAGGCGATTTTGGCAAAGAGACTATCTCCCGCAGGGAAGCTGCTACCATCAAATGTTTGCCCTCATTAGACTCCCCTCTGGAAGCGCTTTCACTGCAAGCTGCAGATTCCCTCCTAACAGCAAGCTTTAGGATAGGGTACTGAATTGTAACTTACTTTCGCCTAATAATGCGATTTTGGCAAAGAGAGTATCTCCCGCAGGGAAGCTGCTACCATCAAATGTTTGCCCTCATTAGACTCCCCTCTGGAAGCGCTTTCACTGCAAGCTGCAGATTCCCTCCTAACAGCAAGCTTTAGGATAGGGTACTGAATTGTAACTTAACTGCGGCTAATAAGGCGATTTTGGCAAAGAGACTATCTCCCGCAGGGAAGCTGCTACCATCAAATGTTTGCCCTCATTAGACTCCCCTCTGGAAGCGCTTTCACTGCAAGCTGCAGATTCCTTCCTAACAGCAAGCTTTAGGATAAGGTACTGAATTGTAACTTACTTTCGCCTAATAATGCGATTTTGGCAAAGAGAGTATCTCCCGCAGGGAAGCTGCTACCATCAAATGTTTGCCCTCATTAGACTCCCCTCTGGAAGCGCTTTCACTGCAAGCTGCAGATTCCCTCCTAACAGCAAGCTTTAGGATAGGGTACTGAATTGTAACTTACTTTCGCCTAATAATGCGATTTTGGCAAAGAGACTATCTCCCGCAGGGAATCTGTTATCATCAAATGTTTGCCCTCATTAGACTCCCCTCTGGAAGCGCTTTCACTGCAAGCTGCAGATTCCCTCCTAACAGCAAGCTTTAGGATAGGGTACTGAATTGTAACTTAACTGCGGCTAATAAGGCGATTATGGCAAAGAGAATATCTCCCGCAGGGAAGCTGCTACCATCAAATGTTTGCCCTCATTAGACTCCCCTCTGGAAGCGCTTTCACTGCAAGCTGCAGATTCCCTCCTAACAGCAAGATGTAGGACAGTGTACTGAATTGTATCTTAACTGCGGCTAATAAGGCGATTGTGGCAAAGAGAATATCTCCCGCAGGGAAGCTGCTACCATCAAATGCTTGCCCTCATTAGACTACCCTGTGGAAGCGCTTTCACTGCAAGCTGCAGATTCCCTCCTAACAGCAAGCTTTAGGATAGGGTCCTGAATTTGAACTTATTTTCGCCTAATAATGCGATTATGGAAAAGAGAATATCTCCCGCAGGGAAGGTGCTACCATCAAATGTTTGCCCTCATTAGACTCCCCTCTGGAAGCGCTTTCACTGCAAGCTGCAGATTCCCTCCTAACAGCAAGCTTTAGGATAGGGTACTGAATTGTAACTTACTTTCGCCTAATAATGCGATTTTGGAAAAGAGACTATCTACCGCAGGGAAGCTGCTGCCATCAAATATTTGCCCTCATTAGACTCTCCTCTGGAAGCGCTTTCACTGCAAGCTGCAGATTCCCTCCTAACAGCAAGCTTTAGGATAGGGTACTGAATTGTAACTTACTTTCGCCTAATAATGCGATTTTGGGAAAGAGACTATCTCCCGCAGTGAAGCTGCTACCATCAAATGTTTGCCCTCATTACACTCCCCTCTGGAAGCGCTTTCACTGCAAGCTGCAGATTCCCTCCTAAAAGCAAGCTTTAGGATAGGGTACTGAATTGTAACTTACTTTCGCCTAATAATGCGATTTTGGCAAAGAGAGTATCTCCTGCAGGGAAGCTGCTACCATCAAATGTTTGCCCTCATTAGACTCCCCTCTGGAAGCGCTTTCACTGCAAGCTGCAGATTCCCTCCTAACAGCAAGCTTTAGGATAGGGTACTGAATTGTAACTTAACTGCGGCTAATAAGGCGATTATGGCAAAGAGAATATATCCCGCAGGGAAGCTGCTACCATCAAATGTTTGCCCTCATTAGACTCCGTTCTGGAAGCGCTTTCACTGCAAGCTGCAGATTCCCTCCTAACAGCAAGCTTTTGGATAGGGTACTGAATTGTATCTTACTTTCGCCTAATAATGCGATTTTGGCAAAGAGAGTATCTCCCGCAGGGAAGCTGCTACCATCAAATGTTTGCCCTCATTAGACTCCCCTCTGGAAGCGCTTTCACTGCAAGCTGCAGATTCCCTCCTAACAGCAAGCTTTAGGATAGGGTACTGAATTGTAACTTACTTTCGCCTAATAATGCGATTTTGGCAAAGAGAGTATCTCCCGCAGGGAAGCTGCTACCATCAAATGTTTGCCCTCATTAGACTCCCCTCTGGAAGCACTTTCACTGCAAGCTGCAGATTCCCTCCTAACAGCAAGCTTTAGGATAGGGTACTGAATTGTAACTTAACTGCGGCTAATAAGGCGATTATGGCAAAGAGAATATCTCCCGCAGGGAAGCTGCTACCATCAAATGTTTGCCCTCATTAGACTCCCCTCTGGAAGCGCTTTCACTGCAAGCTGCAGATTCCCTCCTAACAGCAAGATGTAGGACAGTGTTCTGAATTGTATCTTAACTGCGGCTAATAAGGCGATTGTGGCAAAGAGAATATCTCCCGCAGGGAAGCTGCTACCATCAAATGCTTGCCCTCATTAGACTACCCTGTGGAAGCGCTTTCACTGCAAGCTGCAGATTCCCTCCTAACAGCAAGATTTAGGATAGGGTCCTGAATTTGAACTTATTTTCGCCTAATAATGCGATTATGGAAAAGAGAATATCTCCCGCAGGGAAGGTGCTACCATCAAATGTTTGCCCTCATTAGACTCCCCTCTGGAAGCGCTTTCACTGCAAGCTGCAGATTCCCTCCTTACAGTAAGCTTTAGGATTGTGTACTGAATTGTAACTTACTTTCGCCTAATAATGCGATTTTGGAAAAGAGACTATCTACCGCAGGGAAGCTGCTGCCATCAAATATTTGCCCTCATTAGACTCTCCTCTGGAAGCGCTTTCACTGCAAGCTGCAGATTCCCTCCTAACAGCAAGCTTTAGGATAGGGTACTGAATTGTAACTTACTTTCGCCTAATAATGCGATTTTGGCAAAGAGACTATCTCCCGCAGTGAAGCTGCTACTATCAAATGTTTGCCCTCATTACACTCCCCTCTGGAAGCGCTTTCACTGCAAGCTGCAGATTCCCTCCTAACAGCAAGCTTTAGGATAGGGTACTGAATTGTAACTTACTTTCGCCTAATAATGCGATTTTGGCAAAGAGAGTATCTCCCGCAGGGAAGCTGCTACCATCAAATGTTTGCCCTCATTAGACTCCCCTCTGGAAGCGCTTTCACTGCAAGCTGCAGATTCCCTCCTAACAGCAAGCTTTAGGATAGGGTACTGAATTGTAACTTAACTGCGGCTAATAAGGCGATTATGGCAAAGAGAATATATCCCGCAGGGAAGCTGCTACCATCAAATGTTTGCCCTCATTAGACTCCGTTCTGGAAGCGCTTTCACTGCAAGCTGCAGATTCCCTCCTAACAGCAAGCTTTTGGATAGGGTACTGAATTGTAACTTACTTTTGCCTAATAAAGCGATTTTGGGAAAGAGAGTATCTCCCGCAGGGAAGCTGCTACCATCAAATGTTTGCCCTCCTTAGACTCCCCTCTGGAAGAGCTTTCACTGGAAGCTGCAGATTCCCTCCTAACAGCAAGCTTTAGGATAGGGTACTGAATTGTAACTTACTTTCGCCTAATAATGCTATTTTGGCAAAGAGACTATCTCCTGCAGGGAAGCTGCTACCATCAAATGTTTGCCCTCATTAGACTCCCCTCTGGAAGCGCTTTCACTGCAAGCTGCAGATTCCCTCCTAACAGCAAGCTTTAGGATAGGGTACTGAATTGTAACTTACTTTCGCCTAATAATGCGATTTTGGCAAAGAGAGTATCTCCCGCAGGGAAGCTGCTACCATCAAATGTTTGCCCTCATTAGACTCCCCTCTGGAAGCGCTTTCACTGCAAGCTGCAGATTCCCTCCTAACAGCAAGCTTTAGGATAGGGTACTGAATTGTAACTTAACTGCTGCTAATAAGGCGATTTTGGCAAAGAGACTATCTCCCGCAGGGAAGCTGCTAACATCAAATGTTTGCCCTCATTAGACTCCCCTCTGGAAGCGCTTTCACTGCTTGCTGCAGATTCCTTCCTAACAGCAAGCTTTAGGATAAGGTACTGAATTGTATCTTACTTTCACCTAATAATGCGATTTTGGCAAAGAGAGTATCTCCCGCAGGGAAGCTGCTACCATCAAATGTTTGCCCTCATTAGACTCCCCTCTGGAAGCGCTTTCACTGCAAGCTGCAGATTCCCTCCTAACAGCAAGCTTTAGGATAGGGTACTGAATTGTAACTTAACTGCGGCTAATAATGCGATTTTGGCAAAGAGAGTATCTCCCGCAGGGAAGCTGCTACCATCAAATGTTTGCCCTCATTAGACTCCCCTCTGGAAGCGCTTTCACTGCAAGCTGCAGATTCCCTCCTAACAGCAAGCTTTAGGATAGGGTACTGAATTGTAACTTAACTGCGGCTAATAAGGCGATTATGGCAAAGAGAATATATTCCGCAGGGAAGCTGCTACCATCAAATGTTTGCCCTCATTAGACTCCGGTCTGGAAGCGCTTTCACTGCAAGCTGCAGATTCCCTCCTAACAGCAAGCTTTTGGATAGGGTACTGAATTGTAACTTACTTTCGCCTAATAATGCGATTTTGGCAAAGAGAGTATCTCCCGCAGGGAAGCTGCTACCATCAAATGTTTGCCCTCATTAGACTCCCCTCTGGAAGCGCTTTCACTGCAAGCTGCAGATTCCCTCCTAACAGCAAGCTTTAGGATAGGGTACTGAATTGTAACTTACTTTCGCCTAATAATGCGATTTTGGCAAAGAGAGTATCTCCCGCAGGGAAGCTGCTACCATCAAATGTTTGCCCTCATTAGACTCCCCTCTGGAAGCGCTTTCACTGCAAGCTGCAGATTCCTTCCTAACAGCAAGCTTTAGGATAGGGTACTGAATTGTAACTTACTTTCGCCTAATAATGCGATTTTGGCAAAGAGAGTATCTCCCGCAGGGAAGCTGCTACCATCAAATGATTGCCCTCATTAGACTCCCCTCTGGAAGCGCTTTCACTGCAAGCTGCAGATTCCCTCCTAACAGCAAGCTTTAGGATAGGGTACTGAATTGTAACTTAACTGCGGCTAATAAAGCGATTTTGTCAAAGAGACTATCTCCCGCAGGGAAGCTGCTACTATCAAATGTTTGCCCTCATTAGACTCCCCTCTGGAAGCGCTTTCACTGCAAGCTGCAGATTCCCTCCTAACAGCAAGCTTTAGTATAGGGTACTGAATTGTAACTTACTTACGCCTAATAATGCGATTTTTGCAAAGAGAGTATCTCCCGCAGGGAAGCTGCTACCATCAAATGTTTGCCCTCGTTAGACTCCCCTCTGGAAGTGCTTTCACTGCAAGCTGCAGATTCCCTCCTAACAGCAAGCTTTAGGATAGTGTACTGAATTGTAAGTTACTTTCGCCTAATAATGCGATTTTGGCAAAGAGAGTATCTCCCGCAGGGAAGCTGCTACCATCAAATGTTTGCCCTCATTAGACTCCCCTCTGGAAGCGCTTTCACTGCAAGCTGCAGATTCCCTCCTAACAGCAAGCTTTAGGATAGGGTACTGAATTGTATCTTACTTTCGCATAATAATGCGATTTTGGCAAAGAGAATATCTCCCTCAGGGAAGCTGCTACCATCAAATGTTTGCCCTCATTAGACTCCCCTCTGGAAGCGCTTTCACTGCAAGCTGCAGATTCCCTCCTAACAGCAAGCTTTAGGATAGGGTACTGAATTGTAACTTACTTTCGCCTAATAATGCGATTATGGCAAAGAGAGTATCTCCCGCAGGGAAGCTGCTACCATCAAATGTTTGCCCTCATTAGACTCCCCTCTGGAAGCGCTTTCACTGCAAGCTGCAGATTCCCTCCTAACAGCAAGCTTTAGGATAGGGTACTGAATTGTAACTTAACTGCTGCTAATAAGGCGATTTTGGCAAAGAGACTATCTCCCGCAGGGAAGCTGCTAACATCAAATGTTTGCCCTCATTAGAATCCCCTCTGGAAGCGCTTTCACTGCTTGCTGCAGATTCCTTCCTAACAGCAAGCTTTAGGATAAGGTACTGAATTGTAACTTACTTTCGCCTAACAATGCGATTTTGGCAAAGAGAGTATCTCCCGCAGGGAAGCTGCTACCATCAAATGTTTGCCCTCATTAGACTCCCCTCTGGAAGCGCTTTCACTGCAAGCTGCAGATTCCCTCCTAACAGCAAGCTTTAGGATAGGGTACTGAATTGTAACTTAACTGCGGCTAATAAGGCGATTTTGGCAAAGAGAGTATCTCCCGCAGGGAAGCTGCTACCATCAAATGTTTGCCCTCGATAGACTCCCCTCTGGAAGCGCTTTCACTGCAAGCTGCAGATTCCCTCCTAACAGCAAGCTTTAGGATAGGGTACTGAATTGTAACTTACTTTCGCCTAATAATGCGATTTTGGCAAAGAGAGTATCTCCCGCAGGGAAGCTGCTACCATCAAATGTTTGCCCTCATTAGACTCCCCTCTGGAAGCACTTTCACTGCAAGCTGCAGATTCCCTCCTAACAGCAAGCTTTAGGATAGGGTACTGAATTGTATCTTACTTTCGCATAATAATGCGATTTTGGCAAAGAGAATATCTCCCTCAGGGAAGCTGCTACCATCAAATGTTTGCCCTCATTAGACTCCCCTCTGGAAGCGCTTTCACTGCAAGCTGCAGATTCCCTCCTAACAGCAAGCTTTAGGATAGGGTACTGAATTGTAACTTAACTGCGGCTAATAAGGCGATTATGGCAAAGAGAATATCTCCCGCAGGGAAGCTGCTACCATCAAATGTTTGCCCTCATTAGACTCCCCTCTGGAAGCGCTTTCACTGCAAGCTGCAGATTCCCTCCTAACAGCAAGCTTTAGGATAGGGTACTGAATTGTAACTTACTTTCGCCTAGTAATGCGATTTTGGCAAAGAGAGTATCTCCCGCAGGGAAGCTGCTACCATCAAATGTTTGCCCTCGTTAGACTCCCCTCTGGAAGCACTTTCACTGCAAGCTGCAGATTCCCTCCTAACAGCAAGCTTTAGGATAGGGTACTGAATTGTAACTTACTTTCGCCTAATAATGCGATTTTGGCAAAGAGACTACAACTCGCAGGGAAGCTGCTGCCACCAAATGTTTGCCCTCATTAGACTCTCCTCTGGAAGCGCTTTTACTGCAAGCAGCATATTACCTCCTAACAGCAAGCTTTAGGATAGGGTACTGAATTGTAACTTACTTTCGCCTAATAATGCGATTTTGGGAAAGAGAGTATCTCCCGCAGGGAAGCTGCTACCATCAAATGTTTGCCCTCATTAGAATCCCCTCTGGAAGCGCTTTCACTGCAAGCTGCAGATTCCCTCCTAACAGCAATCTTTAGGATAAGGTACTGAATTGTAACTTACTTTCGCCTATAATGCGATTTTGGCAAAGAGACTATCTCCCGCAGGGAAGCTGCTACCATCAAATGTTTGCCCTCATTAGACTCCCCTCTGGAAGCGCTTTCACTGCAAGCTGCAGATTCCCTCCTAACAGCAAGCTTTAGGATAGGGTACTGAATTGTAACTTACTTTCGCCTAATAAGGCGATTTTGGCAAAGAGAGTATCTCCCGCAGGGAAGCTGCTACCATCAAATGTTTGCCCTCGTTATACTCCCCTCTGGAAGCGCTTTCACTGCAAGCTGCAGATTCCCTCCTAACAGCAAGCTTTAGGATAGGGTACTGAATTGTATTTTAACTGCGGCTAATAATGCGATTTTGGCAAAGAGACTATCTCCCGCAGGGAAGCTGTTACCATCAAACGTTTGCCCTCATTAGACTTACCTCTGGAAGCGCTTTCACTGCAAGCTGCAGATTCCCTCCTAACAGCAAGCTTTAGGATAGGGTACTGAATTGTAACTTAACTGCGGCTAATAAGCCGATTATGGCAAAGCGACTATCTCCCGCAGGGAAGCTGCTACCATCAAATATTTGCCCTCGTTAGACTCCCCTCTGGAAGCGCTTTCACTGCAAGCTGCAGATTCCCTCCTAACAGCAAGCTTTAGGATAGGGTACTGAATTGTAACTTAACTGCGGCTAATAAGGCGATTTTGGCAAAGAGACTATCTCCCGCAGGGAAGCTGCTACCATCAAATGTTTGCCCTCATTAGACTCCCCTCTGGAAGCGCTTTCACTGCAAGCTGCAGATTCCTTCCTAACAGCAAGCTTTAGGATAGGGTACTGAATTGTAACTTACTTTCGCCTAATAATGCGATTATGGCAAAGAGAGTATCTCCCACAGGGAAGTTGCTACCATCAAATGTTTGCCCTCATTAGACTCCCCTCTGGAAGCGCTTTCACTGCAAGCTGCAGATTCCCTCCTAACAGCAAGCTTTAGGATAGTGTACTGAATTGTAACTTACTTTCGCCTAATAATGCGATTATAACAAAGAGAGTATCTCCCGCAGGGAAGCTGCTACCATCAAATGTTTGCCCTCGTTAGACTCCCCTCTGGAAGCGCTTTCACTGCAAGCTGCAGATTCCCTCCTAACAGCAAGCTTTAGGATAGGGTACTGAATTGTAACTTACTTTCGCCTAGTAATGCGATTTTGGCAAAGAGAGTATCTCCCGCAGGGAAGCTGCTACCATCAAATGTTTGCCCTCGTTAGACTCCCCTCTGGAAGCACTTTCACTGCAAGCTGCAGATTCCCTCCTAACAGCAAGCTTTAGGATAGGGTACTGAATTGTAACTTACTTTCGCCTAATAATGCGATTTTGGCAAAGAGACTACAACTCGCAGGGAAGCTGCTGCCACCAAATGTTTGCCCTCATTAGACTCTCCTCTGGAAGCGCTTTTACTGCAAGCAGCATATTACCTCCTAACAGCAAGCTTTAGGATAGGGTACTGAATTGTAACTTACTTTCGCCTAATAATGCGATTTTGGCAAAGAGAGTATCTCCCGCAGGGAAGCTGCTACCATCAAATGTTTGCCCTCATTAGACTCCCCTCTGGAAGCGCTTTCACTGCAAGCTGCAGATTCCCTCCTAACAGCAATCTTTAGGATAAGGTACTGAATTGTAGCTTACTTTCGCCTATAATGCGATTTTGGCAAAGAGACTATCTCCCGCAGGGAAGCTGCTACCATCAAATGTTTGCCCTCATTAGACTCCCCTCTGGAAGCGCTTTCACTGCAAGCTGCAGATTCCCTCCTAACAGCAAGCTTTAGGATAGGGTACTGAATTGTATCTTACTTTCGCCTAATAATGCGATTTTGGCAAAGAGTATATCTCCCGCAGGGAAGCTGCTACCATCAAATGTTTGCCCTCATTAGACTCCCCTCTGGAAGCGCTTTCACTGCAAGCTGCAGATTCCCTCCTAACAGCAAGCTTTAGGATAGGGTACTGAATTGTAACTTACTTTCGCCTAATAATGCGATTATAGCAAAGAGAGTATCTCCCGCAGGGAAGCTGCTACCATCAAATGTTTGCCCTCATTAGACTCCCCTCTGGAAGCGCTTTCACTGCAAGCTGCAGATTCCCTCCTAACAGCAAGCTTTAGGATAGGGTACTGAATTGTAACTTACTTTCGCCTAATAATGCGATTTTGGCAAAGAGAGTATCTCCCGCAGGGAAGCTGCTACCATCAAATGTTTGCCCTCGTTAGACTCCCCTCTGGAAGCGCTTTCACTGCAAGCTGCAGATTCCCTCCTAACAGCAAGCTTTAGGATAGGGTACTGAATTGTATCTTACTTTCGCATAATAATGCGATTTTGGCAAAGAGAATATCTCCCGCAGGGAAGCTGCTACCATCAAATGCTTGCCCTCATTAGACTCCCCTCTGGAAGCGCTTTCACTGCAAGCTGCAGATTCCCTCCTAACAGCAAGCTTTAGGATAGGGTACTGAATTGTATCTTAACTGCGGATAATAAGGGGATTTTGGCAAAGAGAGTATCTCCCGCAGGGAAGCTGCTACCATCAAATGTTTGCCCTCATTAGACTCCCCTCTGGAAGCGCTTTCACTGCAAGCTGCAGATTCTTTCCTAACAGCAAGCTTTAGGATAGGGTACTGAATTGTAACTTACTTTCGCCTAATAATGCGATTTTGGCAAAGAGACTATCTCCCGCAGGGAAGCTGCTACCATCAAATTTTTGCCCTCATTAGACTCCCCTCTGGAAGCGCTTTCACTGCAAGCTGCAGATTCCCTCCTAACAGCAAGCTTTAGGATAGGGTACTGAATTTTAACTTAACTGCGGCTAATAATGCGATTTTGGCAAAGAGAGTATCTCCCGCAGGGAAGCTGCTACCATCAAATGTTTGCCCTCATTAGACTCCCCTCTGGAAGCGCTTTCACTGCAAGCTGCAGATTCCCTCCTAACAGCAAGCTTTAGGATAGTGTACTGAATTGTAACTTACTTTCTCCTAATAATGCGATTATAGCAAAGAGAGTATCTCCCGCAGGGAAGCTGCTACCATCAAATGTTTGCCCTCATTAGACTCCCCTCTGGAAGCGCTTTCACTGCAAGCTGCAGATTCCCTCCTAACAGCAAGCTTTAGGATAGGGTACTGAATTGTAACTTACTTTCGCCTAATAATGCGATTTTGGCAAAGAGAGTATCTCCCGCAGGGAAGCTGCTACCATCAAATGTTTGCCCTCATTAGACTCCCCTCTGGAAGCGCTTTCACTACAAGCTGCAGATGCCCTCCTAACAGCAAGCTTTAGGATAGGGTACTGAATTGTAACTTACTTTCGCCTAATAATGCGATTATAGCAAAGAGAGTATCTCCCGCAGGGAAGCTGCTACCATCAAATGTTTGCCCTCATTAGACTCCCCTCTGGAAGCGCTTTCACTGCAAGCTGCAGATTCCTTCCTAACAGCAAGCTTTAGGATAGGGTACTGAATTGTAACTTACTTTCGCCTAATAATGCGATTTTGGCAAAGAGGGTATCTCCCGCAAGGAAGCTGCTACCATCAAATGTTTGCCCTCGTTAGACTCGCCTCTGGAAGCGCTTTCACTGCAAGCTGCAGATTCCCTCCTAACAGCAAGCTTTAGGATAGGGTACTGAATTGTAACTTACTTTCGCCTAATAATGCGATTATAGCAACGAGAGTATCTCCCGCAGGGAAGCTGCTACCATCAAATGTTTGCCCTCATTAGACTCCCCTCTGGAAGCGCTTTCACTGCAAGCTGCAGATTCCCTCCTAACAGCAAGCTTTAGGATAGGGTACTGAATTGTAACTTACTTTCGCCTAATAATGCGATTTTGGCAAAGAGAGTATCTCCGCAGGGAAGCTGCTACCATCAAATGTTTGCCCTCATTAGACTCCCCTCTGGAAGCGCTTTCACTGCAAGCTGCAGATTCCCTCCTAACAGCAAGCTTTAGGATAGGGTACTGAATTGTAACTTAACTGCGCCTAATAAGGCGATTTTGGCAAAGAGAGTATATCCCGCAGGGAAGCTGCTACCATCAAATGTTTGCCCTCGATAGACTCCCCTCTGGAAGCACTTTCACTGCAAGCTGCAGATTCCCTCCTAACAGCAAGCTTTAGGATAGGGTACTGAATTGTAACTTACTTTAGCCTAATAATGCGATTTTGGCAAAGAGATTATCTCCCGCAGGGAAGCTGCTACCATCAAATGTTTGCCCTCATTAGACTCCCCTCTGGAAGCGCTTTCACTGCAAGCAGCATATTCCCTCCTAACAGCAAGCTTTAGGATAGGGTACTGAATTGTAACTTACTTTCTCCTAATAATGCGATTTTGGCAAAGAGAGTATCTCCCGCAGGGAAGCTGCTACCATCAAATGTTTGCCCTCATTAGACTCCCCTCTGGAAGTGCTTTCACTGCAAGCTGCAGATTCCCTCCTAACAGCAAGCTTTAGGATAGGGTACTGAATTGTAACTTACTTTAACCTAATAATGCGATTTTGGCAAAGAGAGTATCTCCCGCAGGGAAGCTGCTACCATCAAATGTTTGCCCTCATTAGACTCCCCTCTGGAAGCGCTTTCACTGCAAGCTGCAGATTCCCTCCTAACAGCAAGCTTTAGGATAGTGTACTGAATTGTAACTTAACTGCGGCTAATAAGGCAATTTTGGCAAAGAGAATATCTCCCGCAGGGAAGCTGCTACCATCAAATGTTTGCCCTCGTTAGACTCCCCTCTGGAAGCGCTTTCACTGCAAGCTGTAGATTCCCTCCTAACAGCAAGCTTTAGGATAGGGTACTGAATTGTATCTTACTTTCGCCTAGTAATGCGATTTTGGCAAAGAGAGTATCTCCCGCAGGGAAGCTGCTACCATCAAATGTTTGCCCTCATTAGACTCCCCTCTGGAAGCGCTTTCACTGCAAGCTGCAGATTCCCTCCTAACAGCAAGCTTTAGGATAGGGTACTGAATTGTAACTTACTTTCGCCTAATAATGCGATTTTGGCAAAGAGACTATAACTCGCAGGGTAGCTGCTGCCACCAAATGTTTGCCCTCAATAGACTCCCCTCTGGAAGCGCTTTCACTGCAAGCTGCAGATTCCCTCCTAACAGCAAGCTTTAGGATAGGGTACTGAATTGTATCTTACTTTCGCCTAATAATGCGATTTTGGCAAAGAGAGTATCTCCGGCAGGGAAGCTGCTACCATCAAATGTTTGCCCTCATTAGACTCTCCTCTGGAAGCGCTTTCACTGCAAGCTGCAGATTCCCTCCTAACAGCAAGCTTTAGGATAGGGTACTGAATTGTAACTTAACTGCGGCTAATAAGGCGATTTTGGCAAAGAGAGTATCTCCCGCAGGGAAGCTGCTACGATCAAATGTTTGCCCTCATTAGACTCCCCTCTGGAAGCGCTTTCACTGCAAGCTGCAGATTCCCTCCTAACAGCAAGCTTTAGGATAGGGTACTGAATTGTAACTTACTTTCGCCTAATAATGCGATTTTGGCAAAGAGAGTATCTCCCGCAGGGAAGCTGCTACCATCAAATGCTTGCCCTCATTAGACTCCCCTCTGGAAGCGCTTTCACTGCAAGCTGCAGATTCCCTCCTAACAGCAAGCTTTAGGATAGGGTACTGAATTGTAACTTAACTGCGGCTAATAATGAGAATTTGGCAAAGAGAATATCTCCCGCAGGGAAGCTGCTACCATCAAATGTTTGCCCTCATTAGACTCCCCTCTGGAAGCGCTTTCACTGCAAGCTGCAGATTCCCTCCTAACAGCAAGCTTTAGGATAGGGTACTGAATTGTAACTTACTTTCGCCTAATAATGCGATTTTGGAAAAGAGAGTATCTCCCGCAGGGAAGCTGTTACCATCAAATGTTTGCTCTCGTTAGACTACCCTCTGGAAGCGCATTCACTTCAAGCTGCAGATTCCCTCCTAACAGCAAGCTTTAGGATAGGGTACTGAATTGTAACTTACTTTCGCCTAATAATGTGATTTTGGCAAAGAGAGTATCTCCCGCAGGGAAGCTGCTACCATCAAATGTTTGCCCTCATTAGACTCCCCTGTGGAAGCGCTTTCACTGCAAGCTGCAGATTCCCTCCTAACAGCAAGCTTTAGGATAGGGTCCTGAATTGTAACTTACTTTCGCCTAATAATGCGATTTTGGCAAAGAGAGTATCTCCCGCAGGGAAGCTGCTACCATCAAATGTTTGCCCTCATTAGACTCCCCTCTGGAAGCGCTTTCACTGCAAGCTGCAGATTCCCTCCTAACAGCAAGCTTTAGGATAGGGTACTGAATTGTATCTTACTTTCGCATAATAATGCGATTTTGGCAAAGAGAGTATCTCCCGCAGGGAAGCTGCTACCATCAAATGCTTCCCCTCATTAGACTCCCCTCTGGAAGCGCTTTCACTGCAAGCTGCAGATTCCCTCCTAACAGCAAGCTTTAGGATAGGGTACTGAATTGTAACTTAATTGCGGCTAATAAGGCGATTTTAGCAAAGAGAATATCTCCCGCAGGGAAGCTGATACCATCAAATGTTTGGCCTCATTAGATTCCCCTCTGGAAGCGCTTTCACTGCAAGCTGCAGATTCCCTCCTAACAGCAAGCTTTAGGATAAGGTACTGAATTGTAACTTACTTTCGCCTAATAATGCGATTTTGGCAAAGAGAATATCACCCGCAGGGAAGCTGCTAACATCAAATGTTTGCCCTCATTAGACTCCCCTCTGGAAGCGCTTTCACTGCAAGCTGCAGATTCCCTCCTAACAGCAAGCTGTAGGACAGTGTACAGAATTGTAAATTAACTGCGGCTAATAATGTGATTTTGGCAAAGAGAGTATCTCCCGCAGGGAAGCTGCTACCATCTAATGCTTGCCCTCATTAGACTCCCCTCTGGAAGCGCTTTCACTGCAAGCTGCAGATTCCCTCCTAACAGCAAGCTTTAGGATAGGGTACTGAATTGTAACTTACTTTCGCCTAATAATGCGATTTTGGCAAAGAGAGTATCTCCCGCAGGGAAGCTGCTACCATCAAGTGTTTGCCCTCATTAGACTCCCCTCTGGAAGCGCTTTCACTGCAAGCTGCAGATTCCCTCCTAACAGCAAGCTTTAGGATAGGGTACTGAATTGTAACTTACTTTCGCCTAATAATGCGATTTTGGCAAAGAGAGTATCTCCCGCAGGGAAGCTGCTACCATCAAATGTTTGCCCTCGTTAGACTCCCCTCTGGAAGCGCTTTCACTGCAAGCTGTAGATTCCCTCCTAACAGTAAGCTTTAGGATAGGGTACTGAATTGTATCTTACTTTCGCCTAGTAATGCGATTTTGGCAAAGAGAGTATCTCCCGCAGGGAAGCTGCTACCATCAAATGTTTGCCCTCATTAGACTCCCCTCTGGAAGCGCTTTCACTGCAAGCTGCAGATTCCCTCCTAACAGCAAGCTTTAGGATAGGGTACTGAATTGTAACTTACTTTCGCCTAATAATGCGATTTTGGCAAAGAGACTATAACTCGCAGGGTAGCTGCTGCCACCAAATGTTTGCCCTCATTAGACTCCCCTCTGGAAGCGCTTTCACTGCAAGCTGCAGATTCCCTCCTAACAGCAAGCTTTAGGATAGGGTACTGAATTGTATCTTACTTTCGCCTAATAATGCGATTTTGGCAAAGAGAGTATCTCCGGCAGGGAAGCTGCTACCATCAAATGTTTGCCCTCATTAGACTCTCCTCTGGAAGCGCTTTCACTGCAAGCTGCAGATTCCCTCCTAACAGCAAGCTTTAGGATAGGGTACTGAATTGTAACTTAACTGCGGCTAATAAGGCGATTTTGGCAAAGAGAGTATCTCCCGCAGGGAAGCTGCTACCATCAAATGTTTGCCCTCGATAGACTCCCCTCTGGAAGCGCTTTCACTGCAAGCTGCAGATTCCCTCCTAACAGCAAGCTGTAGGACAGTGTACAGAATTGTAAATTAACTGCGGCTAATAATGTGATTTTGGCAAAGAGAGTATCTCCCGCAGGGAAGCTGCTACCATCAAATGCTTGCCCTCATTAGACTCCCCTCTGGAAGCGCTTTCACTGCAAGCTGCAGATTCCCTCCTAACAGCAAGCTTTAGGATAGGGTACTGAATTGTAACTTACTTTCGCCTAATAATGCGATTTTGGCAAAGAGAGTATCTCCCGCAGGGAAGCTGCTACCATCAAGTGTTTGCCCTCATTAGACTCCCCTCTGGAAGCGCTTTCACTGCAAGCTGCAGATTCCCTCCTAACAGCAAGCTTTAGGATAGGGTACTGAATTGTAACTTACTTTCGCCTAATAATGCGATTTTGGCAAAGAGAGTATCTCCCGCAGGGAAGCTGCTACCATCAAATGTTTGCCCTCGTTAGACTCCCCTCTGGAAGCGCTTTCACTGCAAGCTGCAGATTCTCTCCTAACAGCAAGCTTTAGGATAGGGTCCTGAATTGTAACTTACTTTCGCCTAATAATGCGATTTTGGCAAAGAGAGTATCTCCCGCAGGGAAGCTGCTACCATCAAATCTTTGCCCTCATTAGACTCCCCTCTGGAAGCGCTTTCACTGCAAGCTGCAGATTCCCTCCTAACAGCAAGCTTTAGGATAGGGTACTGAATTGTAACTTAACTGCGGCTAATATGTAGAATTTGGCAAAGAGAATATCTCCCGCAGGGAAGATGCTACCATCAAATGTTTGCCCTCATTAGACTCCCCTCTGGAAGCGCTTTCACTGCAAGCTGCAGATTCCCTCCTAACAGCAAGCTTTAGGATAGGGTACTGAATCGTAACTTACTTTCGCCTAATAATGCGATTTTGGCAAAGAGAGTATCTCCCGCAGGGAAGCTGCTACCATCAAATGCTTGCCCTCATTAGACTCCCCTCTGGAAGCGCTTTCACTGCAAGCTGCAGATTCCCTCCTAACAGCAAGCTTTAGGATAGGGTACTGAATTGTAACTTAACTGCGGCTAATAAGGCGATTTTAGCAAAGAGAATATCTCCCGCAGGGAAGCTGCTACCATCAAATGTTTGCCCTCGTTAGACTCCCCTCTGGAAGCGCTTTCACTGCAAGCTGCAGATTCCCTCCTAACAGCAAGCTTTAGGATAGGGTACTGAATTGAAACTTACTTTTGCATAATAATGCGATTTTGGCAAAGAGAGTATCTCCCGCAGGGAAGCTGCTACCATCAAATGTTTGCCCTCATTAGACTCCGCTCTGGAAGCGCTTTCACTGCAAGCTGCAGATTCCCTCCTAACAGCAAGCTTTAGGATAGGGTACTGAATTGTAACTTACTTTCGCCTAATAATGTGATTTGGCAAAGAGACTATCTCCCGCAGGGAAGCTGCTACCATCAAATATTTGCCCTCATTAGACTCTCTTCTGGAAGCGCTTTCACTGCAAGCTGCAGATTCCCTCCTAACAGCAAGCTTTAGGATAGGGTACTGAATTGTAACTTACTTTCGCCTAATAATGCGATTTTGGCAAAGAGAGTATCTCCCGCAGGGAAGCTGCTACCATCAAATGTTTGCCCTCATTAGACTCCCCTCTGGAAGCGCTTTCACTGCCAGCTGCAGATTCCCTCCTAACAGCAAGCTTTAGGATAGGGTACTGAATTGTAACTTACTTTCGCCTAAAAATGCGATTTTGGCAAAGAGAGTATCTCCCGCAGGGAAGCTGCTACCATCAAATGTTTGCCCTCATTAGACTCCCCTCTGGAAGCGCTTTCACTGCAAGCTGCAGATTCCCTCCTAACAGCAAGCTTTAGGATAGGGTACTGAATCGTAACTTACTTTCGCCTAATAATGCGATTTTGGCAAAGAGAGTATCTCCAGCAATGAAGCTGCTACCATCAAATGCTTGCCCTCATTAGACTCCCCTCTGGAAGCGCTTTCACTGAAAGCTGCAGATTCCCTCCTAACAGCAAGCTTTAGGATAGGGTACTGAATTGTAACTTAACTGCGGCTAATAAGGCGATTTTGGCAAAGAGAGTATCTCCCGCAGGGAAGCTGCTACCATCAAATGTTTGCCCTCGATAGACTCCCCTCTGGAAGCGCTTTCACTGCAAGCTGCAGATTCCCTCCTAACAGCAAGCTTTAGGATAGGGTACTGAATTGTAACTTACTTTCGCCTAATAATGCGATTTTGGCAAAGAGAGTATCTCCCGCAGGGAAGCTGCTACCATCAAATGCTTGCCCTCATTAGACTCCCCTCTGGAAGCGCTTTCACTGCAAGCTGCAGATTCCCTCCTAACAGCAAGCTTTAGGATAGGGTACTGAATTGTAACTTAACTGCGGCTAATAAGGAGAATTTGGCAAAGAGAATATCTCCCGCAGGGAAGCTGCTACCATCAAATGTTTGCCCTCATTAGACTCCCCTCTGGAAGCGCTTTCACTGCAAGCTGCAGATTCCCTCCTAACAGCAAGCTTTAGGATAGGGTACTGAATTGTAACTTACTTTCGCCTAATAATGCGATTTTGGAAAAGAGAGTATCTCCCGCAGGGAAGCTGTTACCATCAAATGTTTGCTCTCGTTAGACTACCCTCTGGAAGCGCATTCACTTCAACCTGCAGATTCCCTCCTAACAGCAAGCTTTAGGATAGGGTACTGAATTGTAACTTACTTTCGCCTAATAATGTGATTTTGGCAAAGAGAGTATCTCCCGCAGGGAAGCTGCTACCATCAAATGTTTGCCCTCATTAGACTCCCCTCTGGAAGCGCTTTCACTGCAAGCTGCAGATTCCCTCCTAACAGCAAGCTTTAGGATAGGGTACTGAATTGTAACTTAATTGCAGCTAATAAGGCGATTTTAGCAAAGAGAATATCTCCCGCAGGGAAGCTGATACCATCAAATGTTTGGCCTCATTAGACTCTCTTCTGGAAGCGCTTTCACTGCAAGCTGCAGATTCCCTCCTAACAGCAAGCTTTAGGATAAGGTACTGAATTGTATCTTACTTTCGCCTAATAATGCGATTTTGGCAAAGAGAATATCACCCGCAGGGAAGCTGCTAACATCAAATGTTTGCCCTCATTAGACTCCCCTCTGGAAGCGCTTTCACTGCAAGCTGCAGATTCCCTCCTAACAGCAAGCTGTAGGACAGTGTACAGAATTGTAAATTAACTACGGCTAATAATGTGATTTTGGCAAAGAGAGTATCTCCCGCAGGGAAGCTGCTACCATCAAATGCTTGCCCTCATTAGACTCCCCTCTGGAAGCGCTTTCACTGCAATCTGCAGATTCCCTCCTAACAGCAAGCTTTAGGATAGGGTACTGAATTGTAACTTACTTTCGCCTAATAATGCGATTTTGGCAAAGAGAGTATCTCCCGCAGGGAAGCTGTTACCATCAAATGTTTGCCCTCGTTAGACTCCCCTCTGGAAGCGCTTTCACTGCAAGCTGCAGATTCTCTCCTAACAGCAAGCTTTAGGATAGGGTCCTGAATTGTAACTTACTTTCGCCTAATAATGCGATTTTGGCAAAGAGAGTATCTCCCGCAGGGAAGCTGCTACCATCAAATCTTTGCCCTCATTAGACTCCCCTCTGGAAGCGCTTTCACTGCAAGCTGCAGATTCCCTCCTAACAGCAAGCTTTAGGATAGGGTACTGAATTCTATCTTAACTGCGGCTAATATGTAGAATTTGGCAAAGAGACTATCTCCCGCAGGGAAGATGCTACCATCAAATGTTTGCCCTCATTAGACTCCCCTCTGGAAGCGCTTTCACTGCAAGCTGCAGATTCCCTCCTAACAGCAAGCTTTAGGATAGGGTACTGAATCGTAACTTACTTTCGCCTAATAATGCGATTTTGGCAAAGAGAGTATCTCCCGCAGGGAAGCTGCTACCATCAAATGTTTGCCCTCATTAGACTCCCCTCTGGAAGCGCTTTCACTGCAAGCTGCAGATTCCCTCCTAACAGCAAGCTTTAGGATAGGGTACTGAATTGTAACTTAACTGCGGCTAATAAGGCGATTTTAGCAAAGAGAATATCTCCCGCAGGGAAGCTGCTACCATCAAATGTTTGCCCTCGTTAGACTCCCCTCTGGAAGCGCTTTCACTGCAAGCTGCAGATTCCCTCCTAACAGCAAGATTTAGGATAGGGTACTGAATTGAAACTTACTTTTGCATAATAATGCGATTTTGGCAAAGAGAGTATCTCCCGCAGGGAAGCTGCTACCATCAAATGTTTGCCCTCATTAGACTCCCCTCTGGAAGCGCTTTCACTGCAAGCTGCAGATTCCCTCCTAACAGCAAGCTTTAGGATAGGGTACTGAATTGTAACTTACTTTCGCCTAATAATGTGATTTGGCAAAGAGACTATCTCCCGCAGGTAAGCTGCTACCATCAAATATTTGCCCTCATTAGACTCTCTTCTGGAAGCGCTTTCACTGCAAGCTGCAGATTCCCTCCTAACAGCAAGCTTTAGGATAGGGTACTGAATTGTAACTTACTTTCGCCTAATAATGCGATTTTGGCAAAGAGAGTATCTCCCGCAGGGAAGCTGCTACCATCAAATGTTTGCCCTCATTAGACTCCCCTCTGGAAGCGCTTTCACTGCCAGCTGCAGATTCCCTCCTAACAGCAAGCTTTAGGATAGGGTACTGAATTGTAACTTACTTTCGCCTAATAATGCGATTTTGGCAAAGAGAATATCACCCGCAGGGAAGCTGCTAACATCAAATGTTTGCCCTCATTAGACTCCCCTCTGGAAGCGCTTTCACTGCAAGCTGCAGATTCCCTCCTAACAGCGAGCTGTAGGACAGTGTACTGAATTGTAACTTAACTGCGGCTAATAATGCGATTTTGGCAAAGAGAGTATCTCCCGCAGGGAAGCTGCTACCATCAAATGCTTGTCCTCATTATACTCCCCTCTGGAAGCGCTTTCACTGCAAGCTGCAGATTCCCTCCTAACAGCAAGCTTTAGGATAGGGTACTGAATTGTAACTTACTTTCGCCTAATAATGCGATTTTGGCAAAGAGACTATCTCCCGCAGGGAAGCTGCTACCATCAAATGTTTGCCCTCATTAGACTCCGTTCTGGAAGCGCTTTCACTGCAAGCTGCAGATTTCTTCCTAACAGCAAGCTTTAGGATAGGGTACTGAATTGTAACTTACTTTCGCCTAATAATGCGATTTTGGAAAAGACACTATCTCCCGCAGGGAAGCTGCTACCATCAAATATTTGCCCTCGTTAGACTCCCCTCTGGAAGCGCTTTCACTGCAAGCTGCAGATTCCCTCCTAACAGCAAGCTTTAGGATAGGGTACTGAATTGTAACTTACTTTCGCCTAATAATGCGATTTTGGCAAAGAGACTATCTCCCGCAGGGAAGCTGCTACCATCAAATGTTTGCCCTCATTAGACTCCCCTCTGGAAGTGCTTTCACTGCAAGCTGCAGATTCCCTCCTAACAGCAAGCTTTAGGATAGGGTACTGAATTGTAACTTAACTGCGGCTAACAAGGCGAATTTGGCATAGAGAATATCTCCCGCAGGGAAGCTGCTACCATCAAATGTTTGCCCTCATTAGACTCCCCTCTGGAAGCGCTTTCACTGCAAGCTGCAGATTCCCTCCTAACAGCAAGCTTTAGGATAGTGTACTGAATTGTAACTTACTTTCCCCTAATAATGCGATTTTGGCAAAGAGAGTATCTCCCGCAGGGAAGCTGCTACCATCAAATGTTTGCCCTCATTAGACTCCCCTCTGGAAGCGCTTTCACTGCAAGCTGCAGATTCCCTCCTAACAGCAAGCTTTAGGATAGGGTACTGAATTGTAACTTACTTTCGCCTAATAATGCGATTTTGGCAAAAAGAGTATCTCCCGCAGGGAAGCTGCTACCATCAAATGTTTGCCCTCATTAGACTCCCCTCTGGAAGCGCTTTCACTGCAAGCTGCAGATTCCCTCCTAACAGCAAGCTTTAGGATAGGGTACTGAATTGTAACTTAACTGCGGCTAATAAGGCGATTTTATCAAAGAGAATATCTCCCGCAGGGAAGCTGTTACCATCAAATGTTTGCCCTCATTAGACTCCCCTCTGGAAGCGCTTTCACTGCAAGCTGCAGATTCCCTCCTAACAGCAAGCTGTAGGACAGTGTACTGAATTGTAACTTAACTGCGGCTCATAAGGCGATTTTGGCAAAGAGAATATCTCCCGCAGGGAAGCTGCTACCATCAAATGTTTGCCCTCATTAGACTCCCCTCTGGAAACGATTTCACTGCAAGCTGCAGATTCCCTCCTAACAGCAAGCTTTAGGATAGGGTACTGAATTGTAACTTACTTTCGCCTAATAATGCGATTTTGGCAAAGAGAGTATCTCCCGCAGGGAAGCTGCTAACATCAAATGTTTGCCCTCCTTAGACTCCCCTCTGGAAACGATTTCACTGCAAGCTGCAGATTCCCTCCTAACAGCAAGCTTTAGGATAGGGTACTGAATTGTAACTTACTTTCGCCTAATAATGCGATTTTGGCAAAGACACTATCTCCCGCAGGGAAGCTGCTACCATCAAATATTTGCCCTCATTATACCCTCCTCTGGAAGCGCTTTCACTGCAAGCTGCAGATTCCCTCCTAACAGCAAGCTTTAGGATAGGGTACTGAATTGTAACTTACTTTCGCCTAATAATGCGATTTTGGCAAAGAGAGTATCTCCCGCAGGGAAGCTGCTACCATCAAATGTTTGCCCTCATTAGACTCCCCTCTGGAAGCGCTTTCACTGCAAGCTGCAGATTCCCTCCTAACAGCAAGCTTTAGGATAGGGTACTGAATTGAATCTTACTTTCGCCTAATAATGCGATTTTGGAAAAGACACTATCTCCCGCAGGGAAGCTGCTACCATCAAATATTTGCCCTCATTGTACCCTCCTCTGGAAGCGCTTTCACTGCAAGCTGCAGATTCCCTCCTAACAGCAAGCTTTAGGATAGGGTACTGAATTGTAACTTACTTTCGCCTAATAATGCGATATTGGCAAAGAGACTAACTCCCGCAGGGAAGCTGCTACCATCAAATGTTTGCCCTCATTAGACTCCCCTCTGGAAGCGCTTTCACTGCAAGCTGCAGATTCCCTCCTAACAGCAAGCTTTAGGATAGGGTACTGAATTGTAACTTACTTTCGCCTAAAAATGCGATTTTGGCAAAGAGAGTATCTCCCGCAGGGAAGCTGCTACCATCAAATCTTTGCCCTCATTAGACTCCCCTCTGGAAGCGCTTTCACTGCAAGCTGCAGATTCCCTCCTAACAGCAAGCTTTAGGATAGGGTACTGAATTGTAACTTAACTGCGGCTAATAAGGCGAATTTGGCAAAGAGAATATCTCCCGCAGGGAAGCTGCTACCATCAAATGTTTGCCCTCATTAGACTCCCCTCTGGAAACGATTTCACTGCAAGCTGCAGATTCCCTCCTAACAGCAAGCTTTAGGATAGGGTACTGAATTGTAACTTACTTTCGCCTAATAATGCGATTTTGGCAAAGAGAGTATCTCCCGCAGGGAAGCTGCTACCATCAAATGTTTGCCCTCATTAGACTCCCCTCTGGAAGTGCTTTCACTGCAAGCTGCAGATTCCCTCCTAACAGCAAGCTTTAGGATAGGGTACTGAATTGTAACTTACTTTTGCATAATAATGCGATTTTGGCAAAGAGAGTATCTCCCGCTGGGAAGCTTCTACCATCAAATGTTTGCCCTCATTAGACTCCCCTCTGGAAGCGCTTTCACTGCAAGCTGCAGATTCCCTCCTAACAGCAAGCTTTAGGATAGGGTACTGAATTGTAACTTATCTGCAGCTAATAAGGCGATTATGGCAAAGAGAATATATCCCGCAGGGAAGCTGCTACCATCAAATGTTTGCCCTCATTAGACTCCCCTCTGGAAGCGCTTTCACTGCAAGCTGCAGATTCCCTCCTAACAGCAAGCTTTAGGATAGGGTACTGAATTGTAACTTACTTTCGCCTAATAATGCGATTTTGGCAAAGAGAATATCTCCCGCAGGGAAGCTGCTACCATCAAATGTTTGCCCTCATTAGACTCCCCTCTGGAAGCGCTTTCACTGCAAGCTGCAGATTCCCTCCTAACAGCAAGCTTTAGGATAGGGTACTGAATTGTAACTTACTTTCGCCTAATAATGCGATTTTGGCAAAGAGAATATCTCCCGCAGGGAAGCTGCTACCATCATATATTTGCCCTCATTAGACTCCCCTCTGGAAGCGCTTTCACTGCAAGCTGCAGATTCCCTCCTAACAGCAAGCTTTAGGATAGGGTACTGAATTGTAACTTACTTTCGCCTAATAATGCGATTTTGGCAAAGAGAATATCTCCCGCAGGGAAGCTGCTACCATCAAATGTTTGCCCTCATTACACTCCCCTCTGGAAGCGCTTTCACTGCAAGCTGCAGATTCCCTCCTAACAGCAAGCTTTAGGATTGGGTCCTGAATTGTAACTTACTTTCGCCTAATAATGCGATTTTGGCAAAGAGAGTATCTCCCGCAGGGAAGCTGCTACCATCAAATGTTTGCCCTCATTAGACTCCCCTCTGGAAGCGCTTTCACTGCAAGCTGCAGATTCCCTCCTAACAGCAAGCTTTAGGATAGGGTACTGAATTGTAACTTAACTGCGGCTAAAACGGCGATTTTGGCAAAGAGAGTATCTCCCGCAGGGAAGCTGCTACCATCAAATGTTTGCCCTCATTAGACTCCCCTCTGGAAGCGCTTTCACTGCAAGCTGCAGATTCCCTCCTAACAGCAAGCTTTAGGATAGGGTACTGAATTGTAACTTAACTGCGGCTAATAAGGCGATTTTAGCAAAGAGACTATCTCCCGCAGGGAAGCTACTACCATCAAATGTTTGCCCTCATTAGACTCCCCTCTGGAAGCACTTTCACTGCAAGCTGCAGATTCCCTCCTAACAGCAAGCTTTAGGATAGGGTACTGAATTGTAACTTACTTTCGCCTAATAATGCGATTTTGGCAAAGAGAGTATCTCCCGCAGGGAAGCTGCTACCATCAAATGTTTGCCCTCATTAGACTCCCATCTGGAAGCGCTTTCACTGCAAGCTGCAGATTCCCTCCTAACAGCAAGCTTTAGGATAGGGTACTGAATTGTAACTTACTTTCGCCTAATAATGCGATTTCGGCAAAGAGAGTATCTCCCGCAGGGAAGCTGCTACCATCAAACGTTTGCCCTCGTTAGACTCCCCTCTGGAAGCGCTTTCACTGCAAGCTGCAGATTCCCTCCTAACAGCAAGCTTTAGGATAGGGTACTGAATTGTAACTTACTTTCGCCTAATAATGCGATTTTGGCAAAGAGAGTATCTCCCGCAGGGAAGCTGCTACCATCAAATGTTTGCCCTCATTAGACTCCCGTCTGGAAGTGCTTTCACTGCAAGCTCCAGATTCCCTCCTAACAGCAAGCTTTAGGATAAGGTACTGAATTGTAACTTACTTTCGCATAATAATGCGATTGTGGCAAAGAGAGTATCTCCCGCAGGGAAGCTGCTACCATCAAATGTTTGCCCTCATTAGACTCCCCTCTGGAAGCGCTTTCACTGCAAGCTGCAGATTCCCTCCTAACAGCAAGCTTTAGGATAGTGTACTGAATTGTAACTTACTTTCGCCTAATAATGCGATTTTGGCAAAGAGAGTATCTCCCGCAGGGAAGCTGCTACCATCAAATGTTTGCCCTCATTAGACTCCCCTCTGGAAGCGCTTTCACTGCAAGCTGCAGATTCCCTCCTAACAGCAAGCTTTTGGATAGTGTACTGAATTGTATCTTACTTTCGCCTTTTAATGCGATTTTGGCAAAAAGAGTATCTCCCACAGGGAAGCTGCTACCATCAAATGTTTGCCCTCGTTAGACTCCCCTCTGGAAGCGCTTTTACTTCAAGGTGCAGATTCCCTCCTAACAGCAAGCTTTAGGATTGTGTACTGAATTGTAACTTACTTTCGCCTAATAATGCGATTTTGGCAAAGAGACTATAACTCGCAGGGAAGCTGCTGCAACCAAATGTTTGCCCTCATTAGACTCCCCTCTGGAAGCGCTTTCACTGCAAGCTGCAGATTCCCTCCTAACAGCAAGCTTTAGGATAGGGTACTGAATTGTAACTTACTTTCGCCTAATAATGCGATTTTGGCAAAGAGAGTATCTCCCGCAGGGAAGCTGCTACCATCAAATGTTTGCCCTCGTTAGACTCCCCTCTGGAAGCGCTTTCACTGCAAGCTGCAGATTCCCTCCTAACAGCAAGCTTTAGGATAGGGTACTGAATTGTAACTTACTTTCGCCTAATAATGCGATTTTGGCAAAAAGAGTATCTCCCGCAGGGAAGCTGCTACCATCAAATGTTTGCCCTCATTAGACTCCCCTCTGGAAGTGCTTTCACTGTAAGCTGCAGATTCCCTCCTAACAGCAAGCTTTAGGATAAGGTACTGAATTGTAACTTACTTTCGCCTAATAATGCGATTTTGGTAAAGAGAGTATCTCCCGCAGGGAAGCTGCTACCATCAAATGTTTGCCCTCATTAGACTCCCCTCTGGAAGCGCTTTCACTGCAAGCTGCAGATTCCCTCCTAACAGCAAGCTTTAGGATAGGGTACTGAATTGTAACTTAACTGCTGCTAAAAAGGCGATTTTTGCAAAGAGACTATCTCCCGCAGGGAAGCTGCTACCATCAAATGTTTGCCCTCATTAGACTCCCCTCTGGAAGCGCTTTCACTGCAAGCTGCAGATTTCTTCCTAACAGCAAGCTTTAGGATAGGGTACTGAATTGTAACTTACTTTCGCCTACTAATGCGATTTTGGCAAAGAGAGTATCTCCCGCAGGGAAGCTGCTACCATCAAATATTTGCCCTCGTTAGACTCCATTCTGGAAGCGCTTTCACTGCAAGCTGCAGATTCCCTCCTAACAGCAAGGTTTAGGATAGGGTACTGAATTGTAACTTACTTTCGCCTAATAATGCGATATTTGCAAAGAGACTATAACTCGCAGGGAAGCTGCTGCAACCAAATGTTTGCCCTCATTAGACTCCCCTCTGGAAGCGCTTTCACTGCAAGCTGCAGATTCCCTCCTAACAGCAAGCTTTAGGATAGGGTACTGAATTGTAACTTACTTTCGCCTAATAATGCGATTTTGGCAAAGAGACTATCTCCCGCAGGGAAGCTGCTACCATCAAACGTTTGCCCTCATTAGACTCCCCTCTGGAAGCGCTTTCACTGCAAGCTGCAGATTCCCTCCTAACAGCAAGCTTTAGGATAGTGTACTGAATTGTATCTTACTTTCGCATTATAATGCAATTTTGGCAAATAGAATATATCCCGCAGGGAAGCTGCTACCATCAAATATTTGCCCTCATTTGACTCCCCTCTGGAAGCGCTTTCACTGCAAGCTGCAGATTCCCTCCTAACAGCAAGCTTTAGGATAGGGTACTGAATTGTAACTTACTTTCGCCTAATAATGCGATTTTGGCAAAGAGAGTATCTCCCACAGGGAAGCTGCTACCATCAAATGTTTGCCCTCGTTAGACTCCCCTCTGGAAGCGCTTTCACTGCAAGCTGCAGATTCCCTCCTAACAGCAAGCTTTAGGATAGGGTACTGAATTGTAACTTACTTTCGCCTAATAATGCGATTTTGGCAAAGAGAATATAACTCGCAGGGAAGCTGCTGCCACCAAATGTTTGCCCTCATTAGACTCCCCTCTGGAAGCGATTTCACTGCAAGCTGCAGATTCCCTCCTAACAGCAAGCTTTAGGATAGAGTACTGAATTGTAACTTACTTTCGCCTAGTAATGCGATTTTGGCAAAGAGAGTATCTCCCACAGGGAAGCTGTTACCATCAAACGTTTGCCCTCATTAGACTCCCCTCTGGAAGCGCTTTCACTGCAAGCTGCAGATTCCCTCCTAACAGCAAGCTTTAGGATAGGGTACTGAATTGTAACTTAACTGCGGCTAATAAGGCGATTTTGGCAAAGAGACTATCTCCCGCAGGGCAGCTGCTACCATCAAATGTTTGCCCTCATTAGACTCCCCTCTGGAAGCACTTTCACTGCAAGCTGCAGATTCCTTCCTAACAGCAAGCTTTAGGATAGGGTACTGAATTGTAACTTACTTTCGCCTAATAATGCGATTTTGGCAAAGAGAGTATCTCCCGCAGGGAAGATGCTACCATCAAATGTTTGCCCTCGTTAGACTCCCCTCTGGAAGCGGTTTCACTGCAAGCTGCAGATTCCCTCCTAACAGCAAGCTTTAGGATAGGGTACTGAATTGTAACTTACTTTCGCCTAATAATGCGATTTTGGCTAAAAGAGTATCTCCCGCAGGGAAGCTGCTACCATCAAATGTTTGCCCTCATTAGACTCCGCTCTGGAAGTGCTTTCACTGCAAGCTGCAGATTCCCTCCTAACAGCAAGCTTTAGGATAAGGTACTGAATTGTAACTTACTTTCGCCTAATAATGCGATTTTGGCAAAGAGAGTATCTCCCGCAGGGAAGCTGCTACCATCAAATGTTTGCCCTCATTAGACTCCCCTCTGGAAGCGCTTTCACTGCAAGCTGCAGATTCCCTCCTAACAGCAAGCTTTAGGATAGGGTACTGAATTGTAACTTACTTTCGCCTAATAATGCGATTTTGGCAAAGAGAGTATCTCCGGCAGGGAAGCTGCAACCATCAAATGTTTGCCCTCATTAGACTCCCCTCTGGAAGCGCTTTCACTGCAAGCTGCAGATTCCCTCCTAACAGCAAGCTTTAGGATAGGGTACTGAATTGTAACTTACTTTCGCCTAATAATGCGATTTTGGCAAAGAGAGTATCTCCTGCAGGGAAGCTGCTACCATCAAATGTTTGCCCTCATTAGACTCCCCTCTGGAAGCGCTTTCACTGCAAGCTGCAGATTCCCTCCTAACAGCAAGCTTTAGGATAGGGTACTGAATTGTAACTTACTTTCGCCTAGTAATGCGATTTTGGCAAAGAGAGTATCTCCCACAGGGAAGCTGCTACCATCAAATGTTTGCCCTCGTTAGACTCCCCTCTGGAAGCGCTTTCACTGCAAGCTGCAGATTCCCTCCTAACAGCAAGCTTTAGGATAGGGTACTGAATTGTAACTTACTTTCGCCTAATAATGCGATTTTGGCAAAGAGACTATAACTCGCAGGGAAGCTGCTGCCACCAAATGTTTGCCCTCATTAGACTCCCCTCTGGAAGCGCTTTCACTGCAAGCTGCAGATTCCCTCCTAACAGCAAGCTTTAGGATAGGGTACTGAATTGTAACTTACTTTCGCCTAGTAATGCGATTTTGGCAAAGAGAGTATCTCCCACAGGGAAGCTGCTACCATCAAATGTTTGCCCTCATTAGACTCCCCTCTGGAAGCGCTTTCACTGCAAGCTGCAGATTCCCTCCTAACAGCAAGCTTTAGGATAGGGTACTGAATTGTAACTTACTTTCGCCTAATAATGCGATTTTGGCAAAGAGACTATAACTCGCAGGGAAGCTGCTGCCACCAAATGTTTGCCCTCATTAGACTCCCCTCTGGAAGCGCTTTCACTGCAAGCTGCAGATTCCCTCCTAACAGCAAGCTTTAGGATAGGGTACTGAATTGTAACTTACTTTCGCCTAATAATGCGATTTTGGCAAAGAGAGTATCTCCGGCAGGGAAGCTGCAACCATCAAATGTTTGCCCTCATTAGACTCCCCTCTGGAAGCGCTTTCACTGCAAGCTGCAGATTCCCTCCTAACAGCAAGCTTTAGGATAGGGTACTGAATTGTAACTTACTTTCGCCTAATAATGCGATTTTGGCAAAGAGACTATAACTCGCAGGGAAGCTGCTGCCACCAAATGTTTGCCCTCATTAGACTCCCCTCTGGAAGCGCTTTCACTGCAAGCTGCAGATTCCCTCCTAACAGCAAGCTTTAGGATAGGGTACTGAATTGTAACTTACTTTCGCCTAATAATGCGATTTTGGCAAAGAGAGTATCTCCCACAGGGAAGCTGCTACCATCAAATGTTTGCCCTCATTAGACTCCCCTCTGGAAGCGCTTTCACTGCAAGCTGCAGATTCCCTCCTAACAGCAAGCTTTAGGATAGGGTACTGAATTGTAACTTACTTTCGCCTAATAATGCGATTTTTGCAAAGAGACTATAACTCGCAGGGAAGCTGCTGCCACCAAATGTTTGCCCTCATTAGACTCCCCTCTGGAAGCGCTTTCACTGCAAGCTGCAGATTCCCTCCTAACAGCAAGCTTTAGGATAGGGTACTGAATTGTAACTTACTTTCGCCTAATAATGCGATTTTGGCAAAGAGACTATCTCCCGCAGGGAAGCTGTTACCATCAAACGTTTGCCCTCATTAGACTCCCCTCTGGAAGCGCTTTCACTGCAAGCTGCAGATTCCCTCCTAACAGCAAGCTTTAGGATAGGGTACTGAATTGTAACTTAACTGCGGCTAATAAGGCGATTTTGGCAAAGAGACTATCTCCCGCAGGGAAGCTGCTACCATCAAATGTTTGCCCTCATTACACTCCCCTCTGGAAGCACTTTCACTGCAAGCTGCAGATTCCTTCCTAACAGCAAGCTTTAGGATAGGGTACTGAATTGTATCTTACTTTCGCCTAATAATGCGATTGTGGCAAAGAGAGTATCTCCCGCAGGGAAGCTGCTACCATCAAATGTTTGCCCTCGTTAGACTCCCCTCTGGAAGCGCTTTCACTGCAAGCTGCAGATTCCCTCCTAACAGCAAGCTTTAGGATAGGGTACTGAATTGTAACTTACTTTCGCCTAATAATGCGATTTTGGCAAAGAGAGTATCTCCCGCAGGGAAGCTGCTACCATCAAATGTTTGCCCTCATTAGACTCCCCTCTGGAAGCGCTTTCACTGCAAGCTGCAGATTCCCTCCTAACAGCAAACTTTAGGATAGGGTACTGAATTGTTTCTTACTTTCGCCTTATAATGCGGTTTTGGCAAAGAGACTATCTCCCGCAGGGAAGCTGCTACCATCAAACGTTTGCCCTCATTAGACTCTCCTCTGGAAGCGCTTTCACTGCAAGCTGCAGATTCCCTCCTAACAGCAAGCTTTAGGATAGGGTACTGAATTGTAACTTACTTTCGCCTAATAATGCGATTTTGGCAAAGAGACTATCTCCCGCAGGGAAGCTGCTACCATCAAACGTTTGCCCTCATTAGACTCCCCTCTGGAAGCGCTTTCACTGCAAGCTGCAGATTCCCTCCTAACAGCAAGCTTTAGGATAGGGTACTGAATTGTAACTTACTTTCGCCTAGTAATGCGATTTTGGCAAAGAGAGTATCTCCCGCAGGGAAGCTGCTACCATCAAATGTTTGCCCTCATTAGACTCCCCTCTGGAAGCGCTTTCACTGCAAGCTGCAGATTCCCTCCTAACAGCAAGCTTTAGGATAGTGTACTGAATTGTATCTTACTTTCGCCTTATAATGCAATTTTGGCAAATAGAATATATCCCGCAGGGAAGCTGCTACCATCAAATATTTGCCCTCATTTGACTCCCCTCTGGAAGCGCTTTCACTGCAAGCTGCAGATTCCCTCCTAACAGCAAGCTTTAGGATAGGGTACTGAATTGTAACTTACTTTCGCCTAATAATGCGATTTTGGCAAAGAGAGTATCTCCCACAGGGAAGCTGCTACCATCAAATGTTTGCCCTCGTTAGACTCCCCTCTGGAAGCGCTTTCACTGCAAGCTGCAGATTCCCTCCTAACAGCAAGCTTTAGGATAAGGTACTGAATTGTAACTTACTTTCGCCTAATAATGCGATTTTGGCAAAGAGAGTATCTCCCGCAGGGAAGCTGCTACCATCAAATGTTTGCCCTCATTAGACTCCCCTCTGGAAGCGCTTTCACTGCAAGCTGCAGATTCCCTCCTAACAGCAAGCTTTAGGATAGGGTACTGAATTGTAACTTACTTTCGCCTAATAATGCGATTTTGGCAAAGAGAGTATCTCCGGCAGGGAAGCTGCAACCATCAAATGTTTGCCCTCATTAGACTCCCCTCTGGAAGCGCTTTCACTGCAAGCTGCAGATTCCCTCCTAACAGCAAGCTTTAGGATAGGGTACTGAATTGTAACTTAACTGCGGCTAATAAGGCGATTTTGGCAAAGAGAGTATCTCCTGCAGGGAAGCTGCTACCATCAAATGTTTGCCCTCATTAGACTCCCCTCTGGAAGCGCTTTCACTGCAAGCTGCAGATTCCCTCCTAACAGCAAGCTTTAGGATAGGGTACTGAATTGTAACTTACTTTCGCCTAGTAATGCGATTTTGGCAAAGAGAGTATCTCCCACAGGGAAGCTGCTACCATCAAATGTTTGCCCTCGTTAGACTCCCCTCTGGAAGCGCTTTCACTGCAAGCTGCAGATTCCCTCCTAACAGCAAGCTTTAGGATAGGGTACTGAATTGTAACTTACTTTCGCCTAATAATGCGATTTTGGCAAAGAGACTATAACTCGCAGGGAAGCTGCTGCCACCAAATGTTTGCCCTCATTAGACTCCCCTCTGGAAGCGCTTTCACTGCAAGCTGCAGATTCCCTCCTAACAGCAAGCTTTAGGATAGGGTACTGAATTGTAACTTACTTTCGCCTAGTAATGCGATTTTGGCAAAGAGAGTATCTCCCACAGGGAAGCTGCTACCATCAAATGTTTGCCCTCATTAGACTCCCCTCTGGAAGCGCTTTCACTGCAAGCTGCAGATTCCCTCCTAACAGCAAGCTTTAGGATAGGGTACTGAATTGTAACTTACTTTCGCCTAATAATGCGATTTTTGCAAAGAGACTATAACTCGCAGGGAAGCTGCTGCCACCAAATGTTTGCCCTCATTAGACTCCCCTCTGGAAGCGGTTTCACTGCAAGCTGCAGATTCCCTCCTAACAGCAAGCTTTAGGATAGGGTACTGAATTGTAACTTACTTTCGCCTAATAATGCGATTTTGGCAAAGAGACTATCTCCCGCAGGGAAGCTGTTACCATCAAACGTTTGCCCTCATTAGACTCCCCTCTGGAAGCGCTTTCACTGCAAGCTGCAGATTCCCTCCTAACAGCAAGCTTTAGGATAGGGTACTGAATTGTAACTTAACTGCGGCTAATAAGGCGATTTTGGCAAAGAGACTATCTCCCGCAGGGAATCTGCTACCATCAAATGTTTGCCCTCATTACACTCCCCTCTGGAAGCACTTTCACTGCAAGCTGCAGATTCCTTCCTAACAGCAAGCTTTAGGATAGGGTACTGAATTGTATCTTACTTTCGCCTAATAATGCGATTTTGGCAAAGAGAGTATCTCCCGCAGGGAAGCTGCTACCATCAAATGTTTGCCCTCATTAGACTCCCCTCTGGAAGCGCTTTCACTGCAAGCTGCAGATTCCCTCCTAACAGCAAGCTTTAGGATAGGGTACTGAATTGTAACTTACTTTCGCCTAATAAAGCGATTTTGGCAAAGAGAGTATCTCTGGCAGGGAAGCTGCTACCATCAAATGTTTGCCCTCGTTAGACTCCCCTCTGGAAGCGCTTTCACTGCAAGCTGCAGATTCCCTCCTAACAGCAAGCTTTAGGATAGGGTACTGAATTGTAACTTACTTTCGCCTAATAATGCGATTTTGGCAAAGAGAGTATCTCCCGCAGTGAAGCTGCTACCATCAAATGTTTGCCCTCATTAGACTCCCCTCTGGAAGCGCTTTCACTGTAAGCTGCAGATTCCCTCCTAACAGCAAGCTTTAGGATAGGGTACTGAATTGTAACTTACTTTCGCCTAATAATGCGATTTTGGCAAAGAGAGTATCTCCCGCAGGGAAGCTACTACCATCAAATGTTTGCCCTCATTAGACTCCCCTCTGGAAGCGCTTTCACTGCAAGCTGCAGATTCCCTCCTAACAGCAAGCTTTAGGATAGGGTACTGAATTGTATCTTAACTGCTGCTAATAAGGCGATTATGGCAAAGAGACTATCTCCCGCAGGGAAGCTGCTACCATCAAACGTTTGCCCTCATTAGACTCCCCTCTGGAAGCGCTTTCACTGCAAGCTGCAGATTTCTTCCTAACAGCAAGCTTTAGGATAGGGTACTGAATTGTAACTTAACTGCGGCTAATAAGGCGATTTTGGCAAAGAGACTATCTCCCGCAGGGAAGCTGCTACCATCAAATGTTTGCCCTCGTTAGAATCCCCTCTGGAAGCACTTTCACTGCAAGCTGCAGATTCCTTCCTAACAGCAAGCTTTAGGATAGGGTACTGAATTGTAACTTACTTTCGCCTAATAATGCGATTTTGGCAAAGAGAGTATCTCCCGCAGGGAAGCTGCTACCATCAAATGTTTGCCCTCCTTAGACTCCCCTCTGGAAGCGCTTTCACTGCAAGCTGCAGATTCCCTCCTAACAGCAAGCTTTAGGATAGGGTACTGAATTGTAACTTACTTTCGCCTAATAATGCGATTTTGGCAAAGAGAGTATCTCCCGCAGGGAAGCTGCTACCATCAAATGTTTGCCCTCATTAGACTCCCCTC
Source organism: Phaenicophaeus curvirostris (assembly GCF_032191515.1). Taxonomy (NCBI): domain Eukaryota; kingdom Metazoa; phylum Chordata; class Aves; order Cuculiformes; family Cuculidae; genus Phaenicophaeus; species Phaenicophaeus curvirostris. Next base: position 307,777 of record NW_027206781.1, on the reverse strand, counting down.
TGGAAGCGCTTTCACTGCAAGCTGCAGATTCCCTCCTAACAGCAAGCTTCAGGATAGTGTACTGAATTGTAACTTAACTGCGGCTAATAAGGCGATTATGGCAAAGAGAATATCTCCCGCAGGAAGCTGCTACCATCAAATATTTGCCCTCATTAGACTCCCCTCTGGAAGCGCTTTCACTGCAAGCTGCAGATTCCCTCCTAACAGCAAGCTTTAGGATAGGGTACTGAATTGTATCTTAACTGCTGCTAATAAGGAGATTATGGCAAAGAGACTATCTCCCGCAGGGAAGCTGCTACCATCAAATGTTTGCCCTCATTAGACTCCCCTCTGGAAGCGCTTTCACTGCAAGCTGCAGATTCCCTCCTAACAGCAAGCTTTAGGATAGGGTACTGAATTGTAACTTAACTGCGGCTAATAAGGCGATTTTGGCAAAGAGAATATCTCCCGCACGGAAGCTGCTACCATCAAATGTTTGCCCTCGTTAGACTCCCCTCTGGAAGCACTTTCACTGCAAGCTGCAGATTCCTTCCTAACAGCAAGCTTTAGGATAGAGTACTGAATTGTAACTTACTTTCGCCTAATAATGCGATTTTGGCAAAGAGAGTATCTCCCGCAGGGAAGCTGCTACCATCAAATGTTTGCCCTCATTAGACTCCCCTCTGGAAGCGCTTTCACTGCAAGCTGCAGATTCCCTCCTAACAGCAAGCTTTAGGATAGGGTACTGAATTGTAACTTACTTTCGCCTAATAATGCGATTTTGGCAAAGAGAGTATCTCCCGCAGGGAAGCTGCTACCATCAAATGTTTGCCCTCATTAGACTCCCCTCTGGAAGCACTTTCACTGCAAGCTGCAGATTCCCTCCTAACAGCAAGCTTTAGGATAGGGTACTGAATTGTAACTTACTTTCGCCTAATAATGCGATATTGGCAAAAAGAGTATCTCCCGCAGGGAAGCTGCTACCATCAAATGTTTGCCCTCATTAGACTCCCCTCTGGAAGCGCTTTCACTGCAAGCTGCAGATTCCCTCCTAACAGCAAGCTTCAGGATAGTGTACTGAATTGTAACTTAACTGCGGCTAATAAGGCGATTATGGCAAAGAGAATATCTCCCGCAGGAAGCTGCTACCATCAAATATTTGCCCTCATTAGACTCCCCTCTGGAAGCGCTTTCACTGCAAGCTGCAGATTCCCTCCTAACAGCAAGCTTTAGGATAGGGTACTGAATTGTAACCTACTTTCGCCTAATAATGCGATTTTGGCAAAGAGAGTATCTCCCGCAGGGAAGCTGCTACCATCAAATTTTTGCCCTCATTAGACTCCCCTCTGCAAGCGCTTTCACTGCAAGCTGCAGATTCCCTCCTAACAGCAAGCTTTAGCATAGGGTACTGAATTGTAACTTACTTTCGCCTAATAATGCGATTATGGCAAAGAGAGTATCTCCCGCAGGGAAGCTGCTACCATCAAATGTTTGCCCTGATTAGACTACCCTGTGGAAGGGCTTTCACTGCAAGCTGCAGATTCCCTCCTAACAGCAAGCTTTAGGATAGGGTCCTGAATTGTAACTTACTTTCGCCTAATAAAGCTATTTTGGCAAAGAGAATATCTCCCGCAGGAAAGCTGCTACCATCAAATCTTTGCCCTCATTAGACTCCCCTCTGGAAGCGCTTTCACTGCAAGCTGCAGATTCCCTCCTAACAGCAAGCTTTAGGATAGGGTACTGAATCGTATCTTACTTTCGCATAATAATGCGATTTTGGCAAAGAGAGTATCTCCCGCAGGGAAGCTGCTACCATCAAATGCTTGCCCTCATTAGACTCCCCTCTGGAAGCGCTTTCACTGCAAGCTGCAGATTCCCTTCTAACAGCAAGCTTTAGGATAGGGTACTGAATTGTAACTTAACTGCGGCTAATAAGGCGATTTTAGCAAAGAGAATATCTCCCGCAGGGAAGCTGTTACCATCAAATGTTTGCCCTCATTAGACTCCCCTCTGGAAGCGCTTTCACTGCAAGCTGCAGATTCCCTCCTAACAGCAAGCTTTAGGATAGGGTACTGAATTGTAACTTACTTTAGCCTAATAATGCGATTTTGGAAAAGAGAGTATCTCCCGCAGGGAAGCTGTTACCATCAAATGTTTGCCCTCGTTAGACTACCCTCTGGAAGCGCTTTCACTGCAAGCTGCAGATTCCCTCCTAACAGCAAGCTGTAGGACAGTGTACTGAATTGTAACTTAACTGCGGCTCATAAGGCGATTTTGGCAAAGAGAATATCTCCCGCAGGGAAGCTGCTACCATCAAATGTTTGCCCTCATTAGACTCCCCTCTGGAAGCGCTTTCACTGCAAGCTGCAGATTCCCTCCTAACAGCAAGCTTTAGGATAGGGTACTGAATTGTAACTTACTTTCGCCTAATAATGCGATTTTGGCAAAGAGAGTATCTCCCGCAGGGAAGCTGCTACCATCAAATGTTTGCCCTCATTAGACTCCCCTCTGGAAACGATTTCACTGCAAGCTGCAGATTCCCTCCTAACAGCAAGCTTTAGGACAGTGTACTGAATTGTAACTTACTTTCGCCTAATAATGCGATTTTGGCAAAGAGAGTATCTCCCGCAGGGAAGCTGCTACCATCAAATGTTTGCCCTCATTAGACTCCCCTCTGGAAGCGCTTTCACTGTAAGCTGCAGATTCCCTCCTAACAGCAAGCTTTAGGATAGGGTACTGAATTGTATCTTACTTTCGCCTAATAATGCGATTTTGGAAAAGAGACTATCTCCCGCAGGGAAGCTGCTACCATCAAATATTTGCCCTCATTAGACTCTCCTCTGGAAGCGCTTTCACTGCAAGCTGCAGATTCCCTCCTAACAGCAAGCTTTAGGATAGGGTACTGAATTGTAACTTACTTTCGCCTAATAATGCGATTTTGGCAAAGAGACTATCTCCCGCAGGGAAGCTGCTACCATCAAATCTTTGCCCTCATTAGACTCCCCTCTGGAAGCGCTTTCACTGCAAGCTGCAGATTCCCTCCTAACAGCAAGCTTTAGGATAGGGTACTGAATTGTAACTTACTTTCGCCTAAAAATGCGATTTTGGCAAAGAGAGTATCTCCCGCAGGGAATCTGCTACCATCAAATCTTTGCGCTCATTAGACTCCCCTCTGGAAGCGCTTTCACTGCAAGCTGCAGATTCCCTCCTAACAGCAAGCTTTAGGATAGGGTACTGAATTGTAACTTAACTGCGGCTAATAAGGCGAATTTGGCAAAGAGAATATCTCCCGCAGGGAAGCTGCTACCATCAAATGTTTGCCCTCATTAGACTCCCCTCTGGAAGCGCTTTCACTGCAAGCTGCAGATTCCCTCCTAACAGCAAGCTTTAGGATAGGGTACTGAATTGTAACTTACTTTCGCCTAATAATGCGATTTTGGCAAAGAGACTATCTCCCGCAGGGAAGCTGCTACCATCAAATGTTTGCCCTCATTAGACTCCCCTCTGGAAGCGCTTTCACTGCAAGCTGCAGATTCCCTCCTAACAGCAAGCTTTAGGATAGGGTACTGAATTGTAACTTACTTTCGCCTAATAATGCGATTTTGGCAAAGAGATTATCTCCCGCAGGGAAACTGTTACCATCAAACGTTTGCCCTCATTAGACTCCCCTCTGGAAGCGCTTTCACTGCAAGCTGCAGATTCCCTCCTAACAGCAAGCTTTAGGATAGGGTACTGAATTGTAACTTAACTGCGGCTAATAAGGCGATTTTGGCAAAGAGACTATCTCCCGCAGGGAAGCTGCTACCATCAAATGTTTGCCCTCATTAGACTCCCCTCTGGAAGCACTTTCACTGCAAGCTGCAGATTCCTTCCTAACAGCAAGCTTTAGGATAGTGTACTGAATTGTAACTTACTTTCGCCTAATAATGCGATTTTGGCAAAGAGAGTATCTCCCGCAGGGAAGCTGCTACCATCAAATATTTGCCCTCGTTAGACTCCCTTCTGGAAGCGCTTTCACTGCAAGCTGCAGATTCCCTCCTAACAGCAAGCTTTAGGATAGTGTACTGAATTGTAACTTACTTTCGCCTAATAATGCGATTTTGACAAAAAGAGTATCTCCCGCAGGGAAGCTGCTACCATCAAATGTTTGCCCTCATTAGACTCCCCTCTGGAAGTGCTTTCACTGCAAGCTGCAGATTCCCTCCTAACAGCAAGCTTTAGGATAAGGTACTGAATTGTAACTTACTTTCGCCTAATAATGCGATTTTGGCAAAGAGAGTATCTCCCGAAGGGGAAGCTGCTACCATCAAATATTTGCCCTCATTAGACTCCCCTCTGGAAGCGCTTTCACTGCAAGCTGCAGATTTCTTCCTAACAGCAAGCTTTAGGATAGGGTACTGAATTGTAACTTACTTTCGCCTAATAATGCGATTTTGGCAAAGAGAGTATCTCCCGCAGGGAAGCTGCTACCATCAAATATTTGCCCTCGTTAGACTCCCCTCTGGAAGCGCTTTCACTGCAAGCTGCAGATTCCCTCCTAACAGCAAGCTTTAGGATAGGGTACTGAATTGTATCTTACTTTCGCCTAATAATGCGATTTTGGCAAAGAGAGTATCTCCGGCAGGGAAGCTGCTACCATCAAATGTTTGCCCTCATTAGACTCCCCTCTGGAAGCGCTTTCACTGCAAGCTGCAGATTCCCTCCTAACAGCAAGCTTTAGGATAGGGTACTGAATTGTAACTTACTTTCGCCTAATAATGCGATTTTGGCAAAGAGAGTATCTCCCGCAGGGAAGCTGCTACCATCAAATGTTTGCCCTCGTTAGACTCCCCTCTGGAAGCGCTTTCACTGCAAGCTGCAGATTCCCTCCTAACAGCAAGCTTTAGGATAGGGTACTGAATTGTAACTTACTTTCGCCTAATAATGCGATTTTGGCAAAGAGAGTATCTCCCGCAGGGAAGCTGCTACCATCAAATGTTTGCCCTCATTAGACTCCCGTCTGGAAGCGCTTTCACTGCAAGCTGCAGATTCCCTCCTAACAGCAAGCTTTAGGATAGGGTACTGAATTGTAACTTACTTTCGCCTAATAATGCGATTTTGGCAAAGAGAGTATCTCCCGCAGGGAAGCTGCTACCATCAAATGTTTGACCTCATTAGACTCCCCTCTGGAAGCGCTTTCACTGCAAGCTGCAGATTCCCTCCTAACAGCAAGCTTTAGGATAGGGTACTGAATTGTAACTTAACTGCGGCTAATAAGGCGATTTTGGCAAAGAGACTATCTCCCGCAGGGAAGCTGCTACCATCAAATGTTTGCCCTCATTAGACTCCCCTCTGGAAGCACTTTCACTGCAAGCTGCAGATTCCCTCCTAACAGCAAGCTTTAGGATAGGGTACTGAATTGTATCTTACTTTCGCCTAATAATGCGATTTTGGCAAAGAGAGTATCTCCGGCAGGGAAGCTGCTACCATCAAATGTTTGCCCTCATTAGACTCCCCTCTGGAAGCGCTTTCACTGCAAGCTGCAGATTCCCTCCTAACAGCAAGCTTTAGGATAGGATACTGAATTGTAACTTACTTTCGCCTAATAATGCGATTTTGGCAAAGAGAGTATCTCCCGCAGGGAAGCTGCTACCATCAAATGTTTGCCCTCGTTAGACTCCCCTCTGGAAGCGCTTTCACTGCAAGCTGCAGATTCCCTCCTAACAGCAAGCTTTAGGATAGGGTACTGAATTGTAACTTACTTTCGCCTAATAATGCGATTTTGGCAAAGAGAGTATCTCCCGCAGGGAAGCTGCTACCATCAAATGTTTGCCCTCATTAGACTCCCCTCTGGAAGCGCTTTCACTGCAAGCTGCAGATTCCCTCCTAACAGCAAGCTTTAGGATAGGGTACTGAATTGTAACTTACTTTCGCCTAGTAATGCAATTTTGGCAAAGAGAATATATCCCGCAGGGAAGCTGCTACCATCAAATATTTGCCCTCATTAGACTCCCCTCTGGAAGCGCTTTCACTGCAAGCTGCAGATTCCCTCCTAACAGCAAGCTTTAGGATAGGGTACTGAATTGTAACTTACTTTCGCATAGTAATGCGATTTTGGCAAAGAGAGTATCTCCCACAGGGAAGCTGCTACCATCAAATGTTTGCCCTCGTTAGACTCCCCTCTGGAAGCGCTTTCACTGCAAGCTGCAGATTCCCTCCTAACAGCAAGCTTTAGGATAGGGTACTGAATTGTAACTTACTTTCGCCTAATAATGCGATTTTGGCAAAGAGACTATAACTCTCAGGGAAGCTGCTGCCACCAAATGTTTGCCCTCATTAGACTCCCCTCTGGAAGCGCTTTCACTGCAAGCTGCAGATTCCCTCCTAACAGCAAGCTTTAGGATAGAGTACTGAATTGTAACTTACTTTCGCCTAATAATGCGATTTTGGCAAAGAGATTATCTCCCGCAGGGAAGCTGTTACCATCAAACGTTTGCCCTCATTAGACTCCCCTCTGGAAGTGCTTTCACTGCAAGCTGCAGATTCCCTCCTAACAGCAAGCTTTAGGATAGGGTACTGAATTGTAACTTAACTGCGGCTAATAAGGCGATTTTGGCAAAGAGACTATCTCCCGCAGGGAAGATGCTACCATCAAATGTTTGCCCTCATTAGACTCCCCTCTGGAAGCACTTTCACTGCAAGCTGCAGATTCCCTCCTAACAGCAAGCTTTAGGATAGGGTACTGAATTGTATCTTACTTTCGCCTAATAATGCGATTTTGGCAAAGAGAGTATCTCCGGCAGGGAAGCTGCTACCATCAAATGTTTGCCCTCATTAGACTCCCCTCTGGAAGCGCTTTCACTGCAAGCTGCAGATTCCCTCCTAACAGCAAGCTTTAGGATAGGATACTGAATTGTAACTTACTTTCGCCTAATAATGCGATTTTGGCAAAGAGAGTATCTCCCGCAGGGAAGCTGCTACCATCAAATGTTTGCCCTCGTTAGACTCCCCTCTGGAAGCGCTTTCACTGCAAGCTGCAGATTCCCTCCTAACAGCAAGCTTTAGGATAGGGTACTGAATTGTAACTTACTTTCGCCTAATAATGCGATTTTGGCAAAGAGAGTATCTCCCGCAGGGAAACTGCTACCATCAAACGTTTGCCCTCGTTAGACTCCCCTCTGGAAGCGCTTTCACTGCAAGCTGCAGATTCCCTCCTAACAGCAAGCTTTAGGATAGGGTACTGAATTGTAACTTACTTTCGCCTAATAATGCGATTTTGGCAAAGAGAGTATCTCCCGCAGGGAAGCTGCTACCATCAAATGTTTGCCCTCATTAGACTCCCGTCTGGAAGTGCTTTCACTGCAAGCTGCAGATTCCCTCCTAACAGCAAGCTTTAGGATAAGGTACTGAATTGTAACTTACTTTCGCCTAATAATGCGATTTTTGCAAAGAGAGTATCTCCCGCAGTGAAGCTGCTACCATCAAATGTTTGCCCTCATTACACTCCCCTCTGGAAGCGCTTTCACTGCAAGCTGCAGATTCCCTCCTAACAGCAAGCTTTAGGATAGGGTACTGAATTGTAACTTAACTGCTGCTAATAAGGCGATTTTGGCAAAGAGACTATCTCCCGCAGGGAAGCTGCTACCATCAAATGTTTGCCCTCATTAGACTCCCCTCTGGAAGCGCTTTCACTGCAAGCTGCAGATTCCCTCCTAACAGCAAGCTTTAGGATAGTGTACTGAATTGTATCTTACTTTCGCCTAATAATGCGATTTTGGCAAAGAGACTATAACTCGCAGGGAAGCTGCTGCCATCAAACGTTTGCCCTCATTAGACTCCCCTCTGGAAGCGTTTTCACTGCAAGCTGCAGATTCCCTCCTAACAGCAAACTTTAGGATAGGGTACTGAATTGTAACTTACTTTCGCCTAATAATGCGATTTTTGCAAAGAGACTATAACTCGCAGGGAAGCTGCTGCCACCAAATGTTTGCCCTCATTAGACTCCCCTCTGGAAGCGCTTTCACTGCAAGCTGCAGATTCCCTCCTAACAGCAAGCTTTAGGATAGGGTACTGAATTGTAACTTAACTGCGGCTAATAAGGCGATTTTGGCAAAGAGACTATCTCCCGCAGGGAAGCTGCTACCATCAAATGTTTGCCCTCATTAGACTCCCCTCTGGAAGCACTTTCACTGCAAGCTGCAGATTCCTTCCTAACAGCAAGCTTTAGGATAGGGTACTGAATTGTAACTTACTTTCGCCTAATAAAGCGATTTTGGCAAAGAGAGTATCTCCGGCAGGGAAGCTGCTACCATCAAATGTTTGCCCTCATTAGACTCCCCTCTGGAAGCGCTTTCACTGCAAGCTGCAGATTCCCTCCTAACAGCAAGCTTTAGGATAGGGTACTGAATTGTAACTTACTTTCGCCTAATAATGCGATTTTGGCAAAAAGAGTATCTCCCGCAGGGAAGCTGCTACCATCAAATGTTTGCCCTCATTAGACTCCCCTCTGGAAGCGCTTTCACTGCAAGCTGCAGATTCCCTCCTAACAGCAAGCTTTAGGATAGGGTACTGAATTGTAACTTACTTTCGCCTAATAATGCGATTTTGGCAAAGAGAGTATCTCCCGCAGTGAAGCTGCTACCATCAAATGTTTGCCCTCATTAGACTCTCCTCTGGAAGCGCTTTCACTGCAAGCTGCAGATTCCCTCCTAACAGCAAGCTTTAGGATAGGGTACTGAATTGTAACTTACTTTCGCATAATAATGCGATTTTTGCAAAGAGAGTATCTCCCGCAGGGAAGCTGCTACCATCAAATGTTTGCCCTCATTAGACTCCCCTCTGGAAGCGCTTTCACTGCAAGCTGCAGATTCCCTCCTAACAGCAAGCTTTAGGATAGGGTACTGAATTGTAACTTACTTTCGCCTAATAATGCGATTTTGGCAAAGAGAGTATCTCCCGCAGGGAAGCTGCTACCATCAAATGTTTGCCCTCATTAGACTCCCCTCTGGAAGCGCTTTCACTGCAAGCTGCAGATTCCCTCCTAACAGCAAGCTTTAGGATAGGGTACTGAATTGTAACTTACTTTCGCCTAATAATGCGATTTTGGCAAAGAGAGTATCTCCCACAGGGAAGCTGCTACCATCAAATGTTTGCCCTCGTTAGACTCCCCTCTGGAAGCGCTTTCACTGCAAGCTGCAGATTCCCTCCTAACAGCAAGCTTTAGGATAGGGTACTGAATTGTAACTTACTTTCGCCTAATAATGCGATATTGGCAAAGAGACTATAACTCGCAGGGAAGCTGCTGCCACCAAATGTTTGCCCTCATTAGACTCCCCTCTGGAAGCGCTTTCACTGCAAGCTGCAGATTCCCTCCTAACAGCAAGCTTTAGGATAGTGTACTGAATTGTAACTTACTTTCGCATAATAATGCGATTTTGGCAAAGAGAGAATCTCCCGCAGGGAAGCTGTTACCATCAAACGTTTGTCCTCATTAGACTCCCCTCTGGAAGCGCTTTCACTGCAAGCTGCAGATTCCCTCCTAACAGCAAGCTTTAGGATAGTGTACTGAATTGTAACTTAACTGCGGCTAATAAGGCGATTTTGGCAAAGAGACTATCTCCCGCAGGGAAGCTGCTATCATCAAATGTTTGCCCTCCTTAGTCTCCCCTCTGGAAGCACTTTCACTGCAAGCTGCAGATTCCTTCCTAACAGCAAGCTTTAGGATAGGGTACTGAATTGTAACTTACTTTCGCCTAATAAAGCGATTTTGGCAAAGAGAGTATCTCCGGCAGGGAAGCTGCTACCATCAAATGTTTGCCCTCATTAGACTCCCCTCTGGAAGCGCTTTCACTGCAAGCTGCAGATTCCCTCCTAACAGCAAGCTTTAGGATAGGGTACTGAATTGTAACTTACTTTCGCCTAATAATGCGATTTTGGCAAAAAGAGTATCTCCCGCAGGGAAGCTGCTACCATCAAATGTTTGCCCTCATTAGACTCCCCTCTGGAAGCGCTTTCACTGCAAGCTGCAGATTCCCTCCTAACAGCAAGCTTTAGGATAGGGTACTGAATTGTAACTTACTTTCGCCTAATAATGCGATTTTGGCAAAGAGAGTATCTCCCGCAGGGAAGCTGCTACCATCAAATGTTTGCCCTCATTAGACTCTCCTCTGGAAGCGCTTTCACTGCAAGCTGCAGATTCCCTCCTAACAGCAAGCTTTAGGATAGTGTACTGAATTGTAACTTACTTTCGCATAATAATGCGATTTTTGCAAAGAGAGTATCTCCCGCAGGGAAGCTGCTACCATCAAATGTTTGCCCTCATTAGACTCCCCTCTGGAAGCGCTTTCACTGCAAGCTGCAGATTCCCTCCTAACAGCAAGCTTTAGGATAGGGTACTGAATTGTAACTTACTTTCGCCTAATAATGCGATTTTGGCAAAGAGAGTATCTCCCGCAGGGAAGCTGCTACCATCAAATGTTTGCCCTCATTAGACTCCCCTCTGGAAGCGCTTTCACTGCAAGCTGCAGATTCCCTCCTAACAGCAAGCTTTAGGATAGGGTACTGAATTGTAACTTACTTTCGCCTAATAATGCGATTTTGGCAAAGAGAGTATCTCCCACAGGGAAGCTGCTACCATCAAATGTTTGCCCTCGTTAGACTCCCCTCTGGAAGCGCTTTCACTGCAAGCTGCAGATTCCCTCCTAACAGCAAGCTTTAGGATAGGGTACTGAATTGTAACTTACTTTCGCCTAATAATGCGATATTGGCAAAGAGACTATAACTCGCAGGGAAGCTGCTACCACCAAATGTTTGCCCTCATTAGACTCCCCTCTGGAAGCGCTTTCACTGCAAGCTGCAGATTCCCTCCTAACAGCAAGCTTTAGGATAGTGTACTGAATTGTAACTTACTTTCGCATAATAATGCGATTTTGGCAAAGAGAGAATCTCCCGCAGGGAAGCTGTTACCATCAAACGTTTGTCCTCATTAGACTCCCCTCTGGAAGCGCTTTCACTGCAAGCTGCAGATTCCCTCCTAACAGCAAGCTTTAGGATAGTGTACTGAATTGTAACTTAACTGCGGCTAATAAGGCGATTTTGGCAAAGAGACTATCCCACGCAGGGAAGCTGCTATCATCAAATGTTTGCCCTCCTTAGTCTCCCCTCTGGAAGCACTTTCACTGCAAGCTGCAGATTCCTTCCTAACAGCAAGCTTTAGGATAGGGTACTGAATTGTAACTTACTTTCGCCTAATAATGCGATTTTGGCAAAGAGAGTATCTCCCGCAGGGAAGCTGCTACCATCAAATGTTTGCCCTCATTAGACTCCCCTCTGGAAGCGCTTTCACTGCAAGCTGCAGATTCCCTCCTAACAGCAAGCTTTAGGATAGGGTACTGAATTGTATCTTACTTTCGCCTAATAATGCGATTTTGGCAAAGAGAGTATCTCCGGCAGGGAAGCTGCTACCATCAAACGTTTGCCCTCATTAGACTCCCCTCTGGAAGCGCTTTCACTGCAAGCTGCAGATTCCCTCCTAACAGCAAGCTTTAGGATAGGGTACTGAATTGTAACTTACTTTCGCCTAATAATGCGATTTTGGCAAAGAGAGTATCTCCCGCAGGGAAGCTGCTACCATCAAATGTTTGCCCTCGTTAGACTCCCCTCTGGAAGCGCTTTCACTGCAAGCTGCAGATTCCCTCCTAACAGCAAGCTTTAGGATAGGGTACTGAATTGTAACTTACTTTGGCCTAATAATGCGATTTTGGCAAAGAGAGTATCTCTCGCAGGGAAGCTGCTACCATCAAATGTTTGCCCTCATTAGACTCCCCTCTGGAAGCGCTTTCACTGCAAGCTGCAGATTCCCTCCTAACAGCAAGCTTTAGGATAGGGTACTGAATTGTAACTTAACTGCGGCTAATAAGGCGATTTTGGCAAAGAGAATATATCCCGCAGGGAAGCTGCTACCATCAAATATTTGCCCTCATTAGACTCCCCTCTGGAAGCGCTTTCACTGCAAGCTGCAGATTCCCTCCTAACAGCAAGCTTTAGGATAGGGTACTGAATTGTAACTTACTTTCGCCTAATAATGCGATTTTGGCAAAGAGAGTATCTCCCGCAGGGAAGCGGCTACCATCAAATGTTTGCCCTCATTAGACTCCCCTCTGGAAGCGCTTTCACTGCAAGCTGCAGATTCCCTCCTAACAGCAAGCTTTAGGATAGCGTACTGAATTTTAACTTACTTTCGCCTAATAATGCGATTTTGGCAAAGAGAGTATCTCCCGCAGGGAAGCTGCTACCATCAAATGCTTGCCCTCATTAGACTCCCCTCTGGAAGCGCTTTCACTGCAAGCTGCAGATTCCCTCCTAACAGCAAGCTTTAGGATAGGGTACTGAATTGTAACTTACTTTCGCCTAATAATGCGATTTTGGCAAAAAGAGTATCTCCCGCAGGGAAGCTGCTACCATCAAATGTTTGCCCTCATTAGACTCCCCTCTGGAAGCGCTTTCACTGCAAGCTGCAGATTCCCTCCTAACAGCAAGCTTTAGGATAGGGTACTGAATTGTAACTTACTTTCGCCTAATAATGCGATTTTGGCAAAAAGAGTATCTCCCGCAGGGAAGCTGCTACCATCAAATGTTTGCCCTCATTAGACTCCCCTCTGGAAGCGCTTTCACTGCAAGCTGCAGATTCCCTCCTAACAGCAAGCTTTAGGATAGGGTACTGAATTGTAACTTACTTTCGCCTAATAATGCGATTTTGGCAAAAAGAGTATCTCCCGCAGTGAAGCTGCTACAATCAAATGTTTGCCCTCATTAGACTCCCCTCTGGAAGCGCTTTCACTGCAAGCTGCAGATTCCCTCCTAACAGCAAGCTGTAGGACAGTGTACTGAATTGTAACTTAACTGCGGCTAATAAGGCGATTTTAGCAAAGAGAATATCTCCCGCAGGGAAGCTGTTACCATCAAATGTTTGCCCACATTAGACTCCCCTCTGGAAGCGCTTTCACTGCAAGCTGCAGATTCCCTCCTAACAGCAAGCTGTAGGATAGGGTACTGAATTGTAACTTAACTGCGGCTCATAAGGCGATTTTGGCAAAGAGAATATCTCCCGAAGGGAAGCTGCTACCATCAAATGTTTGCCCTCATTAGACTCCCCTCTGGAAGTGCTTTCACTGCAAGCTGCAGATTCCCTCCTAACAGCAAGCTTTAGGATAGGGTACTGAATTGTAACTTACTTTCGCCTAATAATGCGATTTTGGCAAAGAGAGTATCTCCCGCAGGGAAGCTGCTACCATCAAATGTTTGCCCTCATTAGACTCCCCTCTGGAAACGATTTCACTGCAAGCTGCAGATTCCCTCCTAACAGCAAGCTTTAGGATAGTGTACTGAATTGTAACTTACTTTTGCCTAATAATGCGATTTTGGCAAAGAGAGTATCTCCCGCAGGGAAGCTGCTACCATCAAATGTTTGCCCTCATTAGACTCCCCTCTGGAAGTGCTTTCACTGCAAGCTGCAGATTCCCTCCTAACAGCAAGCTTTAGGATAGGGTACTGAATTGTATCTTACTTTCGCCTAATAATGCGATTTTGGAAAAGAGACTATCTCCCGCAGGGAAGCTGCTACCATCAAATGTTTGCCCTCATTAGACTCCCCTCTGGAAGCGCTTTCACTGCAAGCTGCAGATTCCCTCCTAACAGCAAGCTTTAGGATAGGGTACTGAATTGTAACTTACTTTCGCCTAATAATGCGATTTTGGCAAAGAGAGTATCTCCCGCAGGGAAGCTGCTACCATCAAATGTTTGCCCTCATTAGACTCCCCTCTGGAAGCGCTTTCACTGCAAGCTGCAGATTCCCTCCTAACAGCAAGCTTTAGGATAGGGTACTGAATTGTATCTTACTTTCGCCTAATAATGCGATTTTGGAAAAGACACTATCTCCCGCAGGGAAGCTGTTACCATCAAATATTTGCCCTCATTAGACTCTCCTCTGGAAGCGCTTTCACTGCAAGCTGCAGATTCCCTCCTAACAGCAAGCTTTAGGATAGGGTACTGAATTGTAACTTAACTGCTGCTAATAAGGCGATTTTGGCAAAGAGACTATCTCTCGCAGGGAAGCTGCTACCATCAAATGCTTGCCCTCATTAGACTCCCCTCTGGAAGCGCTTTCACTGCAAGCTGCAGATTCCCTCCTAACAGTAAGCTTTAGGATAGGGTACTGAATTGTAACTTACTTTCGCCTAATAATGCGATTTTGGCAAAGAGAGTATCTCCCACAGGGAAGCTGCTACCATCAAATGTTTGCCCTCATTAGACTCCCCTCTGGAAGCGCTTTCACTGCAAGCTGCAGATTCCCTCCTAACAGCAAGCTTTAGGATAGGGTACTGAATTGTAACTTACTTTCGCTAATAATGCGATTATGGCAAAGAGAATATCTCCCGCAGGGAAGCTGCTAACATCAAATATTTGCCCTCATTAGACTCCCCTCTTTAAGCGCTTTCACTGCAAGCTGCAGATTCCCTCCTAACAGCAAGCTTTAGGATAGTGTACTGAATTGTAACTTACTTTGCCTAATAATGCGATTTTGGCAAAGAGAGTATCTCCCGCAGGGAAGCTGCTACCATCAAATGTTTGCCCTCATTAGACTCCCCTCTGGAAGCGCTTTCACTGCAAGCTGCAGATTCCCTCCTAACAGCAAGCTTTAGGATAGTGTACTGAATTGTAACTTACTTTCGCCTAATAATACGATTTTGGCAAAGAGACTATCTCCCGCAGGGAAGCTGCTACCATCAAATGTTTGCCCTCATTAGACTCCCCTCTGGAAGCGCTTTCACTGCAAGCTGCAGATTCCCTCCTAACAGCAAGCTTTAGGATAGGGTACTGAATTGTAACTTAACTGCGGCTAAAAAGGCGATTTTGGCAAAGAGAATATATCCCGCAGGGAAGCTGCTACCATCAAATGTTTGCCCTCGTTAGACTCCCCTCTGGAAGTGCTTTCACTGCAAGCTGCAGATTCCCTCCTAACAGCAAGCTTTAGGATAGGGTACTGAATTGTATCTTACTTTCGCCTAATAATGCGATTTTGGCAAAGAGAGTATCTCCCGCAGGGAAGCTGCTACCGTCAAATGTTTGCCCTCATTAGACTCCCCTCTGGAAGCGCTTTCACTGCAAGCTGCAGATTCCCTCCTAACAGCAAGCTTTAGGATAGGGTACTGAATTGTAACTGAACTGCGGCTAATAAGGCGATTTTGGCAAAGAGACTATCTCCCGCAGGGAAGCTGCTACCATCAAATGTTTGCCCTCATTAGACTCCCCTCTGGAAGCGCTTTCACTGCAAGCTGCAGATTCCCTCCTAACAGCAAGCTTTAGGATAGGGTACTGAATTGTAACTTACTTTCGCGTAATAATGCGATTTTGGCAAAGAGAGTATCTCCCGCAGGGAAGCTGCTACCATCAAATGTTTGCCCTCGTTAGACTCCCCTCTGGAAGCGCTTTCACTGCAAGCTGCAGATTCCCTCCTAACAGCAAGCTTTAGGATAGGGTACTGAATTGTAACTTACTTTCGCCTAATAATGCGATTTTGGCAAAGAGACTATCTCCCGCAGGGAAGCTGCTACCATCAAACGTTTGTCCTCGTCAGACTACCCTCTGGAAGCGCTTTCACTGCAAGCTGCAGATTCCCTCCTAACAGCAAGCTTTAGGATAGGGTACTGAATTGTATCTTAACTGCGGCTAATAAGGCGATTTTGGCAAAGAGAATATATCCCGCAGGGAAGCTGCTACCATCAAATATTTGTCCTCATTAGACTCCCCTCTGGAAGCGCTTTCACTGCAAGCTGCAGATTCCCTCCTAACAGCAAGCTTTAGGATAGTGTACTGAATTGTAACTTACTTTCGCCTAGTAATGCGATTTTGGCAAAGACAGTATCTCCCACAGGGAAGCTGCTACCATCAAATGTTTGCCCTCGTTAGACTCCCCTCTGGAAGCGCTTTCACTGCAAGCTGCAGATTCCCTCCTAACAGCAAGCTTTAGGATAGGGTACTGAATTGTAACTTACTTTCGCCTAAAAATGCGATTTTGGCAAAGAGACTATAACTCGCAGGGAAGCTTCTGCCACCAAATGTTTGCCCTCATTAGACTACCCTCTGGAAGCGCTTTCACTGCAAGCTGCAGATTCCCTCCTAACAGCAAGCTTTAGGATAGGGTACTGAATTGTAACTTAACTGCGGCTAATAAGGCGATTTTGGCAAAGAGAATATATCCCGCAGGGAAGCTGACACCATCAAATATTTGCCCTCATAAGACTCCCCTCTGGAAGCGCTTTCACTGCAAGCTGCAGATTCCCTCCTAACAGCAAGCTTTAGGATAGGGTACTGAATTGTAACTTACTTTCGCCTAGTAATGCGATTTTGGCAAAGAGAGTATCTCCCGCAGGAAGCTGCTACCATCAAATGTTTGCCTTCATTAGACTCCCCTCTGGAAGCGCTTTCACTGCAAGCTGCAGATTCCCTCCTAACAGCAAGCTTTAGGATAGGGTACTGAATTGTAACTTACTTACGCCTAGTAATGCGATTTTGGCAAAGAGAGTATCTCCCACAGGGAAGCTGCTACCATCAAATGTTTGCCCTCGTTAGACTCCCCTCTGGAAGCGCTTTCACTGCAAGCTGCAGATTCCCTCCTAACAGCAAGCTTTAGGATAGGGTACTGAATTGTAACTTAACTGCGGCTAATAAGGCGATATTGGCAAAGAGACTATCTCCCGCAGGGAAGCTGCTACCATCAAATGTTTGCCCTCATTAGGCTCCCCTCTGGAAGCACTTTCACTGCAAGCTGCAGATTCCTTCCTAACAGCAAGCTTTAGGATAGGCTACTGAATTGTAACTTAACTGCGGCTAATAAGGCGATTTTGGCAAAGAGAATATATACCGCAGGGAAGCTGCTACCATCAAATATTTGCCCTCATTAGACTCCCCTCTGGAAGCGCTTTCACTGCAAGCTGCAGATTCCCTCCTAACAGCAAGCTTTAGGATAGTGTACTGAATTGTAACTTACTTTCGCCTAATAATGCGATTTTGGCAAAAAGAGTATCTCCCGCAGGGAAGCTGCTACCATCAAATGTTTGCCCTCATTAGACTCCCCTCTGGAAGTGCTTTCACTGCAAGCTGCAGATTCCCTCCTAACAGCAAGCTTTAGGATAAGGTACTGAATTGTAACTTACTTTCGCCTAATAATGCGATTTTGGCAAAAAGAGTATCTCCCGCAGTGAAGCTGCTACTATCAAATGTTTGCCCTCATTAGACTCCCCTCTGGAAGCGCTTTCACTGCAAGCTGCAGATTCCCTCCTAACAGAGAGCTTTAGGATAGGGTACTGAATTGTAACTTAACTGCTGCTAATAAGGCGATTTTGGCAAAGAGACTATCTCCCGCAGGGAAGCTGCTACCATCAAATGTTTGCCCTCATTAGACTCCCCTCTGGAAGCGCTTTCACTGCAAGCTGCAGATTTCTTCCTAACAGCAAGCTTTAGGATAGGGTACTGAATTGTAACTTACTTTCGCCTAATAATGCGATTTTGGCAAAGAGAGTATCTCCCGCAGGGAAGCTGCTACCATCAAATATTTGCCCTCGTTAGACTCCCCTCTGGAAGCGCTTTCACTGCAAGCTGCAGATTCCCTCCTAAGAGCGAGCTTTAGGATAGGGTACTGAATTGTAGCTTACTTTCGCCTAATAATGCGATTTTGGCAAAGAGAGTATCTCCCGCAGGGAAGCTGCTACCATCAAATGTTTGCCCTCATTAGACTCCCCTCTGGAAGCGCTTTCACTGCAAGCTGCAGATTCCCTCCTAACAGCAAGCTTTAGGATAGTGTACTGAATTGTAACTTACTTTCGCCTAATAATGCGATTTTGGCAAAGAGAGTATCTCCCGCAGGGAAGCTGCTACCATCAAATGTTTGCCCTCATTAGACTCCCCTCTGGAAGCGCTTTCACTGCAAGCTGCAGATTCCCTCCTAACAGCAAGCTTTAGGATAGGGTACTGAATTGTAACTTACTCTCGCCTAGTAATGCGATTTTGGCAAAGAGAGTATCTCCCACAGGGAAGCTGCTACCATCAAATGTTTGCCCTCATTAGACTCCCCTCTGGAAGCACTTCCACTGCAAGCTGCAGATTCCTTCCTAACAGCAAGCTTTAGGATAGGGTACTGAATTGTAACTTACTTTCGCCTAATAATGCGATTTTGGCAAAGAGACTATCTCCCGCAGGGAAGCTGCTACCATCAAACGTTTGTCCTCGTTAGACTCCCCTCTGGAAGCGCTTTCACTGCAAGCTGCAGATTCCCTCCTAACAGCAAGCTTTAGGATAGGGTACTGAATTGTAACTTACTTTCGCCTAATAATGCGATTTTGGCAAAGAGAGTATCTCCCGCAGGGAAGCTGCTACCATCAAATGTTTGCCCTCATTAGACTCCCCTCTGGAAGCGCTTTCACTGCAAGCTGCAGATTCCCTCCTAACAGCAAGCTTTAGGATAGGGTACTGAATTGTATCTTACTTTCGCCTTATAATGCGATTTTGGCAAAGAGACTATCTCCCGCAGGGAAGCTGCTACCATCAAACGTTTGCCCTCATTAGACTCTCCTCTGGAACCGCTTTCACTGCAAGCTGCAGATTCCCTCCTAACAGCAAGCTTTAGGACAGGGTACTGAATTGTAACTTACTTTCGCCTAATAATGCGATTTTGGCAAAGAGACTATAACTCGCAGGGAAGCTTCTGCCACCAAATGTTTGCCCTCACTAGACTACCCTCTGGAAGCGCTTTCACTGCAAGCTGCAGATTCCCTCCTAACAGCAAGCTTTAGGATAGGGTACTGAATTGTAACTTAACTACGGCTAATAAGGCGATTATGGCAAAGAGAATATATCCCGCACGGAAGCTGCTACCATCAAATATTTGCCCTCATAAGACTCCCCTCTGGAAGCGCTTTCACTGCAAGCTGCAGATTCCCTCCTAACAGCAAGCTTTAGGATAGGGTACTGAATTGTAACTTACTTTCGCCTAGTAATGCGATTTTGGCAAAGAGAGTATCTCCCACAGGGAAGCTGCTACCATCAAATGTTTGCCCTCATTAGACTCCCCTCTGGAAGCGCTTTCACTGCAAGCTGCAGATTCCCTCCTAACAGCAAGCTTTAGGATAGGGTACTGAATTGTAACTTACTTTCGCCTAATAATGCGATTTTGGCAAAGAGACTATAACTCACAGGGAAGCTGCTGCCACCAAATGTTTGCCCTCATTAGACTCCCCTCTGGAAGCGCTTTCACTGCAAGCTGCAGATTCCCTCCTAACAGCAAGCTTTAGGATAGGGTACTGAATTGTAACTTACTTTCGCCTGATAATGCGATTTTGGCAAAGAGACTATCTCCCGCAGGGAAGCTGTTACCATCAAACGTTTGCCCTCATTAGACTCCCCTCTGGAAGCGCTTTCACTGCAAGCTGCAGATTCCCTCCTAACAGCAAGCTTTAGGATAGGGTACTGAATTGTAACTTAACTGCGGCTAAAAAGGCGATTTTGGCAAAGAGACTATCTCCCGCAGGGAAGCTGCTACCATCAAATGTTTGCCCTCATTAGACTCCCCTCTGGAAGCGCTTTCACTGCAAGCTGCAGATTCCTTCCTAACAGCAAGCTTTAGGATAGGGTACTGAATTGTAACTTACTTTCGCCTAATAATGCGATTTTGGCAAAGAGAGTATCTCCTGCAGGGAAGCTGCTACCATCAAATGTTTGCCCTCGTTAGACTCCCCTCTGGAAGCGCTTTCACTGCAAGCTGCAGATTCCCTCCTAACAGCAAGCTTTAGTATAGGGTACTGAATTGTAACTTACTTTCGCCTAATAATGCGATTTTGGCAAAGAGACTATAACTCGCAGGGAAGCTGCTGCCACCAAATGTTTGCCCTCATTAGACTCCCCTCTGGAAGCGCTTTCACTGCAAGCTGCAGATTCCCTCCTAACAGCAAGCTTTAGGATAGGGTACTGAATTGTAACTTAACTGCGGCTAATAAGGCGATATTGGCAAAGAGACTATCTCCCGCAGGGAAGCTGCTACCATCAAATGTTTGCCCTCATTAGGCTCCCCTCTGGAAGCACTTTCACTGCAAGCTGCAGATTCCTTCCTAACAGCAAGCTTTAGGATAGGCTACTGAATTGTAACTTAACTGCGGCTAATAAGGCGATTTTGGCAAAGAGAATATATACCGCAGGGAAGCTGCTACCATCAAATATTTGCCCTCATTAGACTCCCCTCTGGAAGCGCTTTCACTGCAAGCTGCAGATTCCCTCCTAACAGCAAGCTTTAGGATAGTGTACTGAATTGTAACTTACTTTCGCCTAATAATGCGATTTTGGCAAAAAGAGTATCTCCCGCAGGGAAGCTGCTACCATCAAATGTTTGCCCTCATTAGACTCCCCTCTGGAAGTGCTTTCACTGCAAGCTGCAGATTCCCTCCTAACAGCAAGCTTTAGGATAAGGTACTGAATTGTAACTTACTTTCGCCTAATAATGCGATTTTGGCAAAAAGAGTATCTCCCGCAGTGAAGCTGCTACTATCAAATGTTTGCCCTCATTAGACTCCCCTCTGGAAGCGCTTTCACTGCAAGCTGCAGATTCCCTCCTAACAGAGAGCTTTAGGATAGGGTACTGAATTGTAACTTAACTGCTGCTAATAAGGCGATTTTGGCAAAGAGACTATCTCCCGCAGGGAAGCTGCTACCATCAAATGTTTGCCCTCATTAGACTCCCCTCTGGAAGCGCTTTCACTGCAAGCTGCAGATTTCTTCCTAACAGCAAGCTTTAGGATAGGGTACTGAATTGTAACTTACTTTCGCCTAATAATGCGATTTTGGCAAAGAGAGTATCTCCCGCAGGGAAGCTGCTACCATCAAATATTTGCCCTCGTTAGACTCCCCTCTGGAAGCGCTTTCACTGCAAGCTGCAGATTCCCTCCTAAGAGCGAGCTTTAGGATAGGGTACTGAATTGTAGCTTACTTTCGCCTAATAATGCGATTTTGGCAAAGAGAGTATCTCCCGCAGGGAAGCTGCTACCATCAAATGTTTGCCCTCATTAGACTCCCCTCTGGAAGCGCTTTCACTGCAAGCTGCAGATTCCCTCCTAACAGCAAGCTTTAGGATAGTGTACTGAATTGTAACTTACTTTTGCCTAATAATGCGATTTTGGCAAAGAGAGTATCTCCCGCAGGGAAGCTGCTACCATCAAATGTTTGCCCTCATTAGACTCCCCTCTGGAAGCGCTTTCACTGCAAGCTGCAGATTCCCTCCTAACAGCAAGCTTTAGGATAGGGTACTGAGTTGTAACTTACTCTCGCCTAGTAATGCGATTTTGGCAAAGAGAGTATCTCCCACAGGGAAGCTGCTACCATCAAATGTTTGCCCTCATTAGACTCCCCTCTGGAAGCACTTCCACTGCAAGCTGCAGATTCCTTCCTAACAGCAAGCTTTAGGATAGGGTACTGAATTGTAACTTACTTTCGCCTAATAATGCGATTTTGGCAAAGAGACTATCTCCCGCAGGGAAGCTGCTACCATCAAACGTTTGTCCTCGTTAGACTCCCCTCTGGAAGCGCTTTCACTGCAAGCTGCAGATTCCCTCCTAACAGCAAGCTTTAGGATAGGGTACTGAATTGTAACTTACTTTCGCCTAATAATGCGATTTTGGCAAAGAGAGTATCTCCCGCAGGGAAGCTGCTACCATCAAATGTTTGCCCTCATTAGACTCCCCTCTGGAAGCGCTTTCACTGCAAGCTGCAGATTCCCTCCTAACAGCAAGCTTTAGGATAGGGTACTGAATTGTATCTTACTTTCGCCTTATAATGCGATTTTGGCAAAGAGACTATCTCCCGCAGGGAAGCTGCTACCATCAAACGTTTGCCCTCATTAGACTCTCCTCTGGAACCGCTTTCACTGCAAGCTGCAGATTCCCTCCTAACAGCAAGCTTTAGGACAGGGTACTGAATTGTAACTTACTTTCGCCTAATAATGCGATTTTGGCAAAGAGACTATAACTCGCAGGGAAGCTTCTGCCACCAAATGTTTGCCCTCACTAGACTACCCTCTGGAAGCGCTTTCACTGCAAGCTGCAGATTCCCTCCTAACAGCAAGCTTTAGGATAGGGTAGTGAATTGTAACTTAACTACGGCTAATAAGGCGATTATGGCAAAGAGAATATATCCCGCACGGAAGCTGCTACCATCAAATATTTGCCCTCATTAGACTCCCCTCTGGAAGCGCTTTCACTGCAAGCTGCAGATTCCCTCCTAACAGCAAGCTTTAGGATAGGGTACTGAATTGTAACTTACTTTCGCCTAGTAATGCGATTTTGGCAAAGAGAGTATCTCCCACAGGGAAGCTGCTACCATCAAATGTTTGCCCTCATTAGACTCCCCTCTGGAAGCGCTTTCACTGCAAGCTGCAGATTCCCTCCTAACAGCAAGCTTTAGGATAGGGTACAGAATTGTAACTTACTTTCGCCTAATAATGCGATTTTGGCAAAGAGACTATAACTCACAGGGAAGCTGCTGCCACCAAATGTTTGCCCTCATTAGACTCCCCTCTGGAAGCGCTTTCACTGCAAGCTGCAGATTCCCTCCTAACAGCAAGCTTTAGGATAGGGTACTGAATTGTAACTTACTTTCGCCTGATAATGCGATTTTGGCAAAGAGACTATCTCCCGCAGGGAAGCTGTTACCATCAAACGTTTGCCCTCATTAGACTCCCCTCTGGAAGCGCTTTCACTGCAAGCTGCAGATTCCCTCCTAACAGCAAGCTTTAGGATAGGGTACTGAATTGTAACTTAACTGCGGCTAATAAGGCGATTTTGGCAAAGAGACTATCTCCCGCAGGGAAGCTGCTACCATCAAATGTTTGCCCTCATTAGACTCCCCTCTGGAAGCGCTTTCACTGCAAGCTGCAGATTCCTTCCTAACAGCAAGCTTTAGGATAGGGTACTGAATTGTAACTTACTTTCGCCTAATAATGCGATTTTGGCAAAGAGAGTATCTCCTGCAGGGAAGCTGCTACCATCAAATGTTTGCCCTCGTTAGACTCCCCTCTGGAAGCGCTTTCACTGCAAGCTGCAGATTCCCTCCTAACAGCAAGCTTTAGGATAGGGTACTGAATTGTAACTTACTTTCGCCTAATAATGCGATTTTGGCAAAGAGACTATAACTCGCAGGGAAGCTGCTGCCACCAAATGTTTGCCCTCATTAGACTCCCCTCTGGAAGCGCTTTCACTGCAAGCTGCAGATTCCCTCCTAACAGCAAGCTTTAGGATAGGGTACTGAATTGTAACTTAACTGCGGCTAATAAGGCGATTTTGGCAAAGAGACTATCTCCCGCAGGGAAGCTACTACCATCAAATGTTTGCCCTCATTAGACTCCCCTCTGGAAGCACTTTCACTGCAAGCTGCAGATTCCCTCCTGACAGCAAGCTTTAGGATAGGGTACTGAATTGTAACTTACTTTCGCCTAATAATGTGATTTTGGCAAAGAGACTATCTCCCGCAGGGAAGCTGCTACCATCAAATGTTTGCCCTCATTAGACTCCCCTCTGGAAGCGCTTTCACTGCAAGCAGCAGATTCCTTCCTAACAGCAAGCTTTAGGATAGGGTACTGAATTGTAACTTAACTGCGGCTAATAAGGCGATTTTGGCAAAGAGACTATCTCCCGCAGGGAAGCTGCTACCATCAAATGTTTGCCCTCATTAGACTCCCCTCTGGAAGCGCTTTCACTGCAAGCTGCAGATTCCTTCCTAACAGCAAGCTTTAGGATAGGGTACTGAATTGTAACTTACTTTCGCCTAATAATGCGATTTTGGCAAAGAGAGTATCTCCTGCAGGGAAGCTGCTACCATCAAATGTTTGCCCTCGTTAGACTCCCCTCTGGAAGCGCTTTCACTGCAAGCTGCAGATTCCCTCCTAACAGCAAGCTTTAGGATAGGGTACTGAATTGTAACTTACTTTCGCCTAATAATGCGATTTTGGCAAAGAGACTATAACTCGCAGGGAAGCTGCTGCCACCAAATGTTTGCCCTCATTAGACTCCCCTCTGGAAGCGCTTTCACTGCAAGCTGCAGATTCCCTCCTAACAGCAAGCTTTAGGATAGGGTACTGAATTGTAACTTAACTGCGGCTAATAAGGCGATATTGGCAAAGAGACTATCTCCCGCAGGGAAGCTGCTACCATCAAATGTTTGCCCTCATTAGGCTCCCCTCTGGAAGCACTTTCACTGCAAGCTGCAGATTCCTTCCTAACAGCAAGCTTTAGGATAGGCTACTGAATTGTAACTTAACTGCGGCTAATAAGGCGATTTTGGCAAAGAGAATATATACCGCAGGGAAGCTGCTACCATCAAATATTTGCCCTCATTAGACTCCCCTCTGGAAGCGCTTTCACTGCAAGCTGCAGATTCCCTCCTAACAGCAAGCTTTAGGATAGGATACTGAATTGTAACTTACTTTCGCCTAATAATGCGATTTTGGCAAAAAGAGTATCTCCCGCAGGGAAGCTGCTACCATCAAATGTTTGCCCTCATTAGACTCCCCTCTGGAAGTGCTTTCACTGCAAGCTGCAGATTCCCTCCTAACAGCAAGCTTTAGGATAAGGTACTGAATTGTAACTTACTTTCGCCTAATAATGCGATTTTGGCAAAAAGAGTATCTCCCGCAGTGAAGCTGCTACTATCAAATGTTTGCCCTCATTAGACTCCCCTCTGGAAGCGCTTTCACTGCAAGCTGCAGATTCCCTCCTAACAGAGAGCTTTAGGATAGGGTACTGAATTGTAACTTAACTGCTGCTAATAAGGCGATTTTGGCAAAGAGACTATCTCCCGCAGGGAAGCTGCTACCATCAAATGTTTGCCCTCATTAGACTCCCCTCTGGAAGCGCTTTCACTGCAAGCTGCAGATTTCTTCCTAACAGCAAGCTTTAGGATAGGGTACTGAATTGTAACTTACTTTCGCCTAATAATGCGATTTTGGCAAAGAGAGTATCTCCCGCAGGGAAGCTGCTACCATCAAATATTTGCCCTCGTTAGACTCCCCTCTGGAAGCGCTTTCACTGCAAGCTGCAGATTCCCTCCTAAGAGCGAGCTTTAGGATAGGGTACTGAATTGTAGCTTACTTTCGCCTAATAATGCGATTTTGGCAAAGAGAGTATCTCCCGCAGGGAAGCTGTTACCATCAAATGTTTGCCCTCATTAGACTCCCCTCTGGAAGCGCTTTCACTGCAAGCTGCAGATTCCCTCCTAACAGCAAGCTTTAGGATAGTGTACTGAATTGTAACTTACTTTCGCCTAATAATGCGATTTTGGCAAAGAGAGTATCTCCCGCAGGGAAGCTGCTACCATCAAATGTTTGCCCTCATTAGACTCCCCTCTGGAAGCGCTTTCACTGCAAGCTGCAGATTCCCTCCTAACAGCAAGCTTTAGGATAGGGTACTGAATTGTAACTTACTTTCGCCTAAAAATGCGATTTTGGCAAAGAGAGTATCTCCCGCAGGGAAGCTGCTACCATCAAATGTTTGCCCTCGTTAGACTCCCCTCTAGAAGCGCTTTCACTGCAAGCTGCAGATTCCCTCCTAACAGCAAGCTTTAGGATAGGGTACTGAATTGTAACTTACTTTCGCCTAATAATGCGATATTGGCAAAGAGAGTATCTCCCGCAGGGAAGCTGCTACCGTCAAATGTTTGCCCTCATTAGACTCCCCTCTGGAAGCGCTTTCACTGCAAGCTGCAGATTCCCTCCTAACAGCAAGCTTTAGGATAGGGTACTGAATTGTAACTTAACTGCGGCTAATAAGGCGATTTTGGGAAAGAGACTATCTCCCGCAGGGAAGCTGCTACCATCAAATGTTTCCCTCATTAGACTCCCCTCTGGAAGCGCTTTCACTGCAAGCAGCAGATTCCTTCCTAACAGCAAGCTTTAGGATAGGGTACTGAATTGTAACTTACTTTCGCCTAATAATGCGATTTTGGCAAAGAGAGTATCTCCCGCAGGGAAGCTGCTACCATCAAATGTTTGCCCTCGTTAGACTCCCCTCTGGAAGCGCTTTCACTGCAAGCTGCAGATTCCCTCCTAACAGCAAGCTTTAGGATAGGGTACTGAATTGTAACTTACTTTCGCCTAATAATGCGATTTTGGCAAAGAGAGTATCTCCCGCAGGGAAGCTGCTACCGTCAAATGTTTGCCCTCATTAGACTCCCCTCTGGAAGCGCTTTCACTGCAAGCTGCAGATTCCCTCCTAACAGCAAGCTTTAGGATAGGGTACTGAATTGTAACTTAACTGCGGCTAATAAGGCGATTTTGGCAAAGAGACTATCTCCCGCAGGGAAGCTGCTACCATCAAATGTTTGCCCTCATTACACTCCCCTCTGGAAGCGCTTTCACTGCAAGCTGCAGATTCCCTCCTAACAGCAAGCTTTAGGATAGGGTACTGAATTGTAACTTACTTTCGCCTAATAATGCGATTTTGGCAAAGAGACTATCTCCCGCAGGGAAGCTGTTACCATCAAATGTTTGCCCTCATTAGACTCCCCTCTGGAAGCGCTTTCACTGCAAGCTGCAGATTCCCTCCTAACAGCAAGCTTTAGGATAGGGTACTGAATTGTAACTTAACTGCGGCTAATAAGGCGATTTTGGCAAAGAGACTATCTCCCGCAGGGAAGCTACTACCATCAAATGTTTGCCCTCATTAGACTCCCCTCTGGAAGCACTTTCACTGCAAGCTGCAGATTCCCTCCTGACAGCAAGCTTTAGGATAGGGTACTGAATTGTAACTTACTTTCGCCTAATAATGTGATTTTGGCAAAGAGACTATCTCCCGCAGGGAAGCTGCTACCATCAAATGTTTGCCCTCATTAGACTCCCCTCTGGAAGCGCTTTCACTGCAAGCAGCAGATTCCTTCCTAACAGCAAGCTTTAGGATAGGGTACTGAATTGTAACTTACTTTCGCCTAATAATGCGATTTTGGCAAAGAGAGTATCTCCCGCAGGGAAGCTGCTACCATCAAATGTTTGCCCTCGTTAGACTCCCCTCTGGAAGCGCTTTCACTGCAAGCTGCAGATTCCCTCCTAACAGCAAGCTTTAGGATAGGGTACTGAATTGTAACTTACTTTCGCCTAATAATGCGATTTTTGCAAAGAGAGTATCTCCCGCAGGGAATCTGCTACCATCAAATGTTTGCCCTCATTAGACTCCCCTCTGGAAGCGCTTTCACTGCAAGCTGCAGATTCCCTCCTAACAGCAAGCTTTAGGATAGGGTACTGAATTGTAACTTAACTGCGGCTAATAAGGCGATTTTGGCAAAGAGACTATCTCCCGCAGGGAAGCTGCTACCATCAAATGTTTGCCCTCATTAGACTCCCCTCTGGAAGCGCTTTCACTGCAAGCAGCAGATTCCTTCCTAACAGCAAGCTTTAGGATAGGGTACTGAATTGTAACTTACTTTCGCCTAATAATGCGATTTTGGCAAAGAGAGTATCTCCCGCAGGGAAGCTGCTACCATCAAATGTTTGCCCTCATTAGACTCCCCTCTGGAAGCGCTTTCACTGCAAGCTGCAGATTCCCTCCTAACAGCAAGCTTTAGGAAAGGGTACTGAATTGTAACTTACTTTCGCCTAATAATGCGATTTTGGCAAAGAGAGTATCTCCCGCAGGGAAGCTGCTACCGTCAAATGTTTGCCCTCATTAGACTCCCCTCTGGAAGCGCTTTCACTGCAAGCTGCAGATTCCCTCCTAACAGCAAGCTTTAGGATAGGGTACTGAATTGTAACTTAACTGCGGCTAATAAGGCGATTTTGGCAAAGAGACTATCTCCCGCAGGGAAGCTGCTACCATCAAATGTTTGCCCTCATTAGACTCCCCTCTGGAAGCGCTTTCACTGCAAGCTGCAGATTCCCTCCTAACAGCAAGCTTTAGGATAGGGTACTGAATTGTAACTTACTTTCGCGTAATAATGCGATTTTGGCAAAGAGAGTATCTCCCGCAGGGAAGCTGCTACCATCAAATGTTTGCCCTCGTTAGACTCCCCTCTGGAAGCGCTTTCACTGCAAGCTGCAGATTCCCTCCTAACAGCAAGCTTTAGGATAGGGTACTGAATTGTAACTTACTTTCGCCTAATAATGCGATTTTGGCAAAGAGACTATCTCCCGCAGGGAAGCTGCTACCATCAAACGTTTGTCCTCGTCAGACTCCCCTCTGGAAGCGCTTTCACTGCAAGCTGCAGATTCCCTCCTAACAGCAAGCTTTAGGATAGGGTACTGAATTGTATCTTAACTGCGGCTAATAAGGCGATTTTGGCAAAGAGAATATATCCCGCAGGGAAGCTGCTACCATCAAATATTTGTCCTCATTAGACTCCCCTCTGGAAGCGCTTTCACTGCAAGCTGCAGATTCCCTCCTAACAGCAAGCTTTAGGATAGGGTACTGAATTGTAACTTACTTTCGCCTAGTAATGCGATTTTGGCAAAGACAGTATCTCCCACAGGGAAGCTGCTACCATCAAATGTTTGCCCTCGTTAGACTCCCCTCTGGAAGCGCTTTCACTGCAAGCTGCAGATTCCCTCCTAACAGCAAGCTTTAGGATAGGGTACTGAATTGTAACTTACTTTCGCCTAAAAATGCGATTTTGGCAAAGAGACTATAACTCGCAGGGAAGCTTCTGCCACCAAATGTTTGCCCTCATTAGACTACCCTCTGGAAGCGCTTTCACTGCAAGCTGCAGATTCCCTCCTAACAGCAAGCTTTAGGATAGGGTACTGAATTGTAACTTACTTACGCCTAGTAATGCGATTTTGGCAAAGAGAGTATCTCCCACAGGGAAGCTGCTACCATCAAATGTTTGCCCTCGTTAGACTCCCCTCTGGAAGCGCTTTCACTGCAAGCTGCAGATTCCCTCCTAACAGCAAGCTTTAGGATAGGGTACTGAATTGTAACTTAACTGCGGCTAATAAGGCGATATTGGCAAAGAGACTATCTCCCGCAGGGAAGCTGCTACCATCAAATGTTTGCCCTCATTAGGCTCCCCTCTGGAAGCACTTTCACTGCAAGCTGCAGATTCCTTCCTAACAGCAAGCTTTAGGATAGGCTACTGAATTGTAACTTAACTGCGGCTAATAAGGCGATTTTGGCAAAGAGAATATATACCGCAGGGAAGCTGCTACCATCAAATATTTGCCCTCATTAGACTCCCCTCTGGAAGCGCTTTCACTGCAAGCTGCAGATTCCCTCCTAACAGCAAGCTTTAGGATAGTGTACTGAATTGTAACTTACTTTCGCCTAATAATGCGATTTTGGCAAAAAGAGTATCTCCCGCAGGGAAGCTGCTACCATCAAATGTTTGCCCTCATTAGACTCCCCTCTGGAAGTGCTTTCACTGCAAGCTGCAGATTCCCTCCTAACAGAAAGCTTTAGGATAGGGTACTGAATTGTATCTTACTTTCGCCTTATAATGCGATTTTGGCAAAGAGACTATCTCCCGCAGGGAAGCTGCTACCATCAAACGTTTGCCCTCATTAGACTCCCCTCTGGAAGCGCTTTCACTGCAAGCTGCAGATTCCCTCCTAACAGCAAGCTTTAGGACAGGGTACTGAATTGTAACTTACTTTCGCCTAATAATGCGATTTTGGCAAAGAGACTATAACTCGCAGGGAAGCTTCTGCCACCAAATGTTTGCCCTCACTAGACTACCCTCTGGAAGCGCTTTCACTGCAAGCTGCAGATTCCCTCCTAACAGCAAGCTTTAGGATAGGGTACTGAATTGTAACTTAACTGCGGCTAATAAGGCGATTTTGGCAAAGAGACTATCTCCCGCAGGGAAGCTGCTACCATCAAATGTTTGCCCTCATTAGACTCCCCTCTGGAAGCGCTTTCACTGCAAGCTGCAGATTCCTTCCTAACAGCAAGCTTTAGGATAGGGTACTGAATTGTAACTTACTTTCGCCTAATAATGCGATTTTGGCAAAGAGAGTATCTCCCGCAGGGAAGCTGCTACCATCAAATCTTTGCCCTCATTAGACTCCCCTCTGGAAGCGCTTTCACTGCAAGCTGCAGATTCCTTCCTAACAGCAAGCTTTAGGATAGGGTACTGAATTGTAACTTACTTTCGCCTAATAAAGCGATTTTGGCAAAGAGAGTATCTCCGGCAGGGAAGCTGCTACCATCAAATGTTTGCCCTCATTAGACTCCCCTCTGGAAGCGCTTTCACTGCAAGCTGCAGATTTCTTCCTAACAGCAAGCTTTAGGATAGTGTACTGAATTGTAACTTACTTTCGCCTAATAATGCGATTTTGGCAAAGAGAGTATCTCCCGCAGGGAAGCTGCTACCATCAAATATTTGCCCTCGTTAGACTCCCCTCTGGAAGCGCTTTCACTGCAAGCTGCAGATTCCCTCCTAACAGCAAGCTTTAGGATAGGGTACTGAATTGTATCTTACTTTCGCCTAATAATGCGATTTTGGCAAAGAGAATATCTCCCGCAGGGAAGCTGCTACCATCAAATGTTTGCCCTCATTAGACTCCCCTCTGGAAGCGCTTTCACTGCAAGCTGCAGATTCCCTCCTAACAGCAAGCTTTAGGATAGGGTACTGAATTGTAACTTAACTGCGGCTAATAAGGCGATTTTGGCAAAGAGAATATATCCCGCAGGGAAGCTGCTGCCATCAAATGTTTGCCCTCATTAGACTCCCCTCTGGAAGCGCTTTCACTGCAAGCTGCAGATTCCCTCCTAACAGCAAGCTTTAGGATAGTGTACTGAATTGTAACTTACTTTCGCCTAATAATGCGATTTTGGGAAAGAGACTATATCCCGCAGGGAAGCTGTTACCATCAAACGTTTGCCCTCATTAGACTCCCCTCTGGAAGCGCTTTCACTGCAAGCTGCAGATTCCCTCCTAACAGCAAGCTTTAGGATAGGGTACTGAATTGTAACTTAACTGCGGCTAATAAGGCAATTATGGCAAAGAGACTATCTCCCGCAGGGAAGCTGCTACCATCAAATGTTTGCCCTCATTAGACTCCCCTCTGGAAGCGCTTTCACTGCAAGCTGCAGATTCCTTCCTAACAGCAAGCTTTAGGATAGGGTACTGAATTGTAACTTACTTTCGCCTAATAATGCGATTTTGGCAAAGAGAGTATCTCCCGCAGGGAAGCTGCTACCATCAAATGTTTGCCCTCGTTAGACTCCCCTCTGGAAGCGCTTTCACTGCAAGCGGCAGATTCCCTCCTAACAGCAAGCTTTAGGATAGGGTACTGAATTGTATCTTACTTTCGCATAATAATGCGATTTTGGCAAAGAGAGTATCTCCCGCAGGGAAGCTGCTACCATCAAATGTTTGCCCTCATTAGACTCCCCTCTGGAAGCGCTTTCACTGCAAGCTGCAGATTCCTTCCTAACAGCAAGCTTTAGGATAGGGTACTGAATTGTAACTTACTTTCGCCTAATAATGCGATTTTGGCAAAGAGAGTATCTCCCACAGGGAAGCTGCTTCCATCAAATGTTTGCCCTCGTTAGACTCCCCTCTGGAAGCGCTTTCACTGCAAGCTGCAGATTCCCTCCTAACAGCAAGCTTTAGGATAGGGTACTGAATTGTAACTTACTTTCGCCTAATAATGCGATTTTGGCAAAGAGACTATAACTCGCAGGGAAGCTGCTGCCACCAAATCTTTGCCCTCATTAGACTCCCCTCTGGAAGCGCTTTCACTGCAAGCTGCAGATTCCCTCCTAACAGCAAGCTTTAGGATAGGGTACTGAATTGTAACTTAACTGCGGCTAATAAGGCGATTTTGGCAAAGAGAGAATCTCCCGCAGGGAAGCTGCTACCATCAAATGTTTGCCCTCATTAGACTCCCCTCTGGAAGCGCTTTCACAGCAAGCTGCAGATTCCCTCCTAACAGCAAGCTTTAGGATAGTGTACTGAATTGTAACTTAACTGCGGCTAATAAGGCAATTATGGCAAAGAGACTATCTCCCGCAGGGAAGCTGCTACCATCAAATGTTTGCCCTCATTAGACTCCCCTCTGGAAGCGCTTTCACTGCAAGCTGCAGATTCCTTCCTAACAGCAAGCTTTAGGATAGGGTACTGAATTGTAACTTACTTTCGCCTAATAATGCGATTTTGGCAAAGAGAGTATCTCCCGCAGGGAAGCTGCTACCATCAAATGTTTGCCCTCGTTAGACTCCCCTCTGGAAGCGCTTTCACTGCAAGCTGCAGATTCCCTCCTAACAGCAAGCTTTAGGATAGGGTACTGAATTGTATCTTACTTTCGCATAATAATGCGATTTTGGCAAAGAGACTATAACTCGCAGGGAAGCTGCTACCATCAAATGTTTGCCCTCATTAGACTCCCCTCTGGAAGCGCTTTCACTGCAAGCTGCAGATTCCTTCCTAACAGCAAGCTTTAGGATAGGGTACTGAATTGTAACTTACTTTCGCCTAATAATGCGATTTTGGCAAAGAGAGTATCTCCCGCAGGGAAGCTGCTACCATCAAATGTTTGCCCTCGTTAGACTCCCCTCTGGAAGCGCTTTCACTGCAAGCTGTAGATTCCCTCCTAACAGCAAGCTTTAGGATAGTGTACTGAATTGTATCTTACTTTCGCATAATAATGCAATTTTGGCAAAGAGAATATCTCCTGCAGGGAAGCTGCTACCATCAAATGTTTGCCCTCATTAGACTCCCCTCTGGAAGCGCTTTCACTGCAAGCTGCAGATTCCCTCCTAACAGCAAGCTTTAGGATAGGGTACTGAATTGTAACTTAACTGCGGCTAATAAGGCGATTTTGGCAAAGAGAATATATCCCGCAGGGAAGCTGCTACCATCAAATATTTGCCCTCATTAGACTCCCCTCTGGAAGCGCTTTCACTGCAAGCTGTAGATTCCTTCCTAACAGCAAGCTTTAGGATAGGGTACTGAATTGTAACTTACTTTCGCCTAATAATGCGATTTTGGCAAAGAGAGTATCTCCCACAGGGAAGCTGCTACCATCAAATGTTTGCCCTCGTTAGACTCCCCTCTGGAAGCGCTTTCACTGCAAGCTGCAGATTCCCTCCTAACAGCAAGCTTTAGGATAGGGTACTGAATTGTATCTTCCTTTCGCCTAATAATGCGATTTTGGCAAAGAGAGTATCTCCCGCAGGGAAGCTGCTACCATCAAATGTTTGCCCTCATTAGACTCCCCTCTGGAAGCGCTTTCACTGCAAGCTGCAGATTCCCTCCTAACAGCAAGCTTTAGGATAGGGTACTGAATTGTATCTTACTTTCGCCTAATAATGCGATTTTGGCAAAGAGAATATCGCCCGCAGGGAAGCTGCTACCATCAAATGTTTGCCCTCATTAGACTCCCCTCTGGAAGCGCTTTCACTGCAAGCTGCAGATTCCCTCCTAACAGCAAGCTTTAGGATAGGGTACTGAATTGTAACTTAACTGCGGCTAATAAGGCGATTTTGGCAAAGAGAATATATCCCGCAGGGAAGCTGCTACCATCAAATGTTTGCCCTCATTAGACTACCCCCTGGAAGCGCTTTCACTGCAAGCTGCAGATTCCCTCCTAACAACAACCTTTAGGATAGGGTACTGAATTGTAACTTAACTGCGGCTAATAATGCGATTTTGGCAAAGAGAGTATCTCCCGCAGGGAAGCTGCTACCATCAAATATTTGCCCTCATTAGACTCCCCTCTGGAAGCGCTTTCACTGCAAGCTGCAGATTCCCTCCTAACAGCAAGCTTTAGGATAGGGTACTGAATTGTAACTTAACTGCGGCTAATAAGGCGATTTTGGCAAAGAGATTATCTCCCGCAGGGAAGCTGCTACCATCAAATGTTTGCCCTCGATAGACTCCCCACTGGAAGCGCTTTCACTGCAAGCTGCAGATTCCCTCCTAACAGCAAGCTTTAGGATAGGGTACTGAATTGTAACTTACTTTTGCCTAATAATGCGATTTTGGCAAAGAGAGTATCTCCCGCAGGGAAACTGCTACCATCAAATGTTTGCCCTCATTAGACTCCCCTCTGGAAGCGCTTTCACTGCAAGCAGCATATTCCCTCCTAACAGCAAGCTTTAGGATAAGGTACTGAATTGTAACTTACTTCCACCTAATAATGCGATTTTGGCAAAGAGATTATCTCCCGCAGGGAAGCTGCTACCATCAAATGTTTGCCCTCATTAGACTCCCCTCTGGAAGTGCTTTCACTGCAAGCTGCAGATTCCCTCCTAACAGCAAGCTTTAGGATAGGGTACTGAATTGTAACTTACTTTCGCCTAATAATGCGATTTTGGCAAAGAGAGTATCTCCCGCAGGGAAGCTGCTACCATCAAATGTTTGCCCTCGTTAGACTCCCCTCTGGAAGCGCTTTCACTGCAAGCTGCAGATTCCCTCCTAACAGCAAGCTTTAGGATAGGGTACTGAATTGTAACTTAACTGCGGCTAATAATGCGATTTTGGCAAAGAGAGTATCTCCCGCAGGGAAGCTGCTACCATCAAATGTTTGCCCTCATTAGACTACCCCCTGGAAGCGCTTTCACTGCAAGCTGCAGATTCCCTCCTAACAGCAAGCTTTAGGATAGGGTACTGAATTGTAACTTAACTGCGGCGAATAAGGCGATTTTGGCAAAGAGAGTATCTCCCGCAGGGAAGCTGCTACCATCAAATATTTGCCCTCATTAGACT
Organism: Phaenicophaeus curvirostris; assembly: GCF_032191515.1. NCBI lineage: Eukaryota > Metazoa > Chordata > Aves > Cuculiformes > Cuculidae > Phaenicophaeus > Phaenicophaeus curvirostris. Next base: position 273,094 of record NW_027206781.1, on the reverse strand, counting down.
CCCCTCTGGAAGCGCTTTCACTGCAAGCTGCAGATTCCCTCCTAACAGCAAGCTTTAGGATAGGGTACTGAATTGTAACTTAACTGCGGCGAATAAGGTGATTTTGGCAAAGAGAGTATCTCCCGCAGGGAAGCTGCTACCATCAAATGTTTGCCCTCGTTAGACTCCCCACTGGAAGCGCTTTCACTGCAAGCTGCAGATTCCCTCCTAACAGCAAGCTTTAGGATAGGGTACTGAATTGTAACTTACTTTCGCCTAATAATGCGATTTTGGCAAAGAGAGTATCTCCCGCAGGGAAGCTGCTACCATCAAATGTTTGCCCTCATTAGACTCCCCTCTGGAAGCGCTTTCACTGCAAGCTGCAGATTCCCTCCTAACAGCAAGCTTTAGGATAGGGTACTGAATTGTAACTTACTTTCGCCTAATAATGCGATTTTGGCAAAGAGAGTATCTCCCGCAGGGAAGCTGCTACCATCAAATGTTTGCCCTCATTAGACTCCCCTCTGGAAGCGCTTTCACTGCAAGCTGCAGATTCCCTCCTAACAGCAAGCTTTAGGATAGGGTACTGAATTGTAACTTAACTGCGGCTAATAATGCGATTTTGACAAAGAGAGTATCTCCCGCAGGGAAGCTGCTACCATCAAATATTTGCCCTCATTAGACTCCCCTCTGGAAGCGCTTTCACTGCAAGCTGCAGATTCCCTCCTAACAGCAAGCTTTAGGATAGGGTACTGAATTGTAACTTAACTGCGGCGAATAAGGCGATTTTGGCAACGAGAGCATCTCCCGCAGGGAAGCTGCTACCATCAAATGTTTGCCCTCATTAGACTCCCCTCTGGAAGCGCTTTCACTGCAAGCTGCAGATTCCCTCCTAACAGCAAGCTTTAGGATAGGGTACTGAATTGTAACTTACTTTCGCCTAATAATGCGATTTTGGCAAAGAGAGTATCTCCCGCAGGGAAGCTGCTACCATCAAATGTTTGCCCTCGTTAGACTCCCCTCTGGAAGCGCTTTCACTGCAAGCTGCAGATTCCCTCCTAACAGCAAGCTTTAGGATAGGGTACTGAATTGTATCTTACTTTCGCCTAATAATGCGATTTTGGCAAAGAGAATATCTACCGCAGGGAAGCTGCTACCATCAAATGTTTGCCCTCATTAGACTCCCCTCTGGAAGCGCTTTCACTGCAAGCTGCAGATTCCCTCCTAACAGCAAGCTTTAGGATAGGGTACTGAATTGTAACTTAAGTGCGGCTAATAAGGCGATTTTGGCAAAGAGAATATATCCCGCAGGGAAGCTGCTACCATCAAATATTTGCCCTCATTAGACTCCCCTCTGGAAGCGCTTTCACTGCAAGCTGCAGATTCCCTCCTAACAGCAAGCTTTAGGATAGGGTACTGAATTGTAACTTACTTTTGCCTAGTAATGCGATTTTGGCAAAGAGAGTATCTCCCACAGGGAAGCTGCTACCATCAAATGTTTGCCCTCGTTAGACTCCCCTCTGGAAGCGCTTTCACTTCAAGCTGCAGATTCCCTCCTAACATCAAGCTTTAGGATAGGGTACTGAATTGTAACTTACTTTCGCCTAATAATGCGATTTTGGCAAAGAGACTATCTCCCGCAGGGAAGCTGCTACCATCAAATGTTTGCCCTCATTAGACTCCCCTCTGGAAGCGCTTTCACTGGAAGCTGCAGATTCCCTCCTTACAGCAAGCTTTAGGATAGGGTACTGAATTGTAACTTACTTTCGCATAATAAATCGATTTTAGCAAAGAGAATATCTCCCGCAGGGAAGCTGCTACCATCAAATATTTGCCCTCATTAGACTCCCCTCTGGAAGCGCTTTCACTGCAAGCTGCAGATTCCCTCCTAACAGCAAGCTTTAGGATAGGGTACTGAATTGTAACTTACTTTCGCCTAATAATGCGATTTTGGCAAAGAGAGTATCTCCCGCAGGGAAACTGCTACCATCAAATGTTTGCCCTCATTAGACTCCCCTCTGGAAGCGCTTTCACTGCAAGCAGCATCTTCCCTCCTAACAGCAAGCTTTAGGATAAGGTACTGAATTGTAACTTACTTCCACCTAATAATGCGATTTTGGCAAAGAGATTATCTCCCGCAGGGAAGCTGCTACCATCAAATGTTTGCCCTCATTAGACTCCCCTCTGGAAGTGCTTTCACTGCAAGCTGCAGATTCCCTCCTAACAGCAAGCTTTAGGATAGGGTACTGAATTGTAACTTACTTTCGCCTAATAATGCGATTTTGGCAAAGAGAGTATCTCCCGCAGGGAAGCTGCTACCATCAAATGTTTGCCCTCGTTAGACTCCCCTCTGGAAGCGCTTTCACTGCAAGCTGCAGATTCCCTCCTAACAGCAAGCTTTAGGATAGGGTACTGAATTGTAACTTAACTGCGGCTAATAATGCGATTTTGGCAAAGAGAGTATCTCCCGCAGGGAAGCTGCTACCATCAAATGTTTGCCCTCATTAGACTACCCCCTGGAAGCGCTTTCACTGCAAGCTGCAGATTCCCTCCTAACAGCAAGCTTTAGGATAGGGTACTGAATTGTAACTTAACTGCGGCGAATAAGGCGATTTTGGCAAAGAGAGTATCTCCCGCAGGGAAGCTGCTACCATCAAATATTTGCCCTCATTAGACTCCCCTCTGGAAGCGCTTTCACTGCAAGCTGCAGATTCCCTCCTAACAGCAAGCTTTAGGATAGGGTACTGAATTGTAACTTAACTGCGGCGAATAAGGTGATTTTGGCAAAGAGAGTATCTCCCGCAGGGAAGCTGCTACCATCAAATGTTTGCCCTCGTTAGACTCCCCACTGGAAGCGCTTTCACTGCAAGCTGCAGATTCCCTCCTAACAGCAAGCTTTAGGATAGGGTACTGAATTGTAACTTACTTTCGCCTAATAATGCGATTTTGGCAAAGAGAGTATCTCCCGCAGGGAAGCTGCTACCATCAAATGTTTGCCCTCATTAGACTCCCCTCTGGAAGCGCTTTCACTGCAAGCTGCAGATTCCCTCCTAACAGCAAGCTTTAGGATAGGGTACTGAATTGTAACTTACTTTCGCCTAATAATGCGATTTTGGCAAAGAGAGTATCTCCCGCAGGGAAGCTGCTACCATCAAATGTTTGCCCTCATTAGACTCCCCTCTGGAAGCGCTTTCACTGCAAGCTGCAGATTCCCTCCTAACAGCAAGCTTTAGGATAGGGTACTGAATTGTAACTTAACTGCGGCTAATAATGCGATTTTGACAAAGAGAGTATCTCCCGCAGGGAAGCTGCTACCATCAAATATTTGCCCTCATTAGACTCCCCTCTGGAAGCGCTTTCACTGCAAGCTGCAGATTCCCTCCTAACAGCAAGCTTTAGGATAGGGTACTGAATTGTAACTTAACTGCGGCGAATAAGGCGATTTTGGCAAAGAGAGTATCTCCCGCAGGGAAGCTGCTACCATCAAATGTTTGCCCTCGTTAGACTCCCCTCTGGAAGCGCTTTCACTGCAAGCTGCAGATTCCCTCCTAACAGCAAGCTTTAGGATAGGGTACTGAATTGTATCTTACTTTCGCCTAATAATGCGATTTTGGCAAAGAGAATATCTACCGCAGGGAAGCTGCTACCATCAAATGTTTGCCCTCATTAGACTCCCCTCTGGAAGCGCTTTCACTGCAAGCTGCAGATTCCCTCCTAACAGCAAGCTTTAGGATAGGGTACTGAATTGTAACTTAAGTGCGGCTAATAAGGCGATTTTGGCAAAGAGAATATATCCCGCAGGGAAGCTGCTACCATCAAATATTTGCCCTCATTAGACTCCCCTCTGGAAGCGCTTTCACTGCAAGCTGCAGATTCCCTCCTAACAGCAAGCTTTAGGATAGGGTACTGAATTGTAACTTACTTTTGCCTAGTAATGCGATTTTGGCAAAGAGAGTATCTCCCACAGGGAAGCTGCTACCATCAAATGTTTGCCCTCGTTAGACTCCCCTCTGGAAGCGCTTTCACTTCAAGCTGCAGATTCCCTCCTAACATCAAGCTTTAGGATAGGGTACTGAATTGTAACTTACTTTCGCCTAATAATGCGATTTTGGCAAAGAGACTATCTCCCGCAGGGAAGCTGCTACCATCAAATGTTTGCCCTCATTAGACTCCCCTCTGGAAGCGCTTTCACTGGAAGCTGCAGATTCCCTCCTTACAGCAAGCTTTAGGATAGGGTACTGAATTGTAACTTACTTTCGCATAATAAATCGATTTTAGCAAAGAGAATATCTCCCGCAGGGAAGCTGCTACCATCAAATATTTGCCCTCATTAGACTCCCCTCTGGAAGCGCTTTCACTGCAAGCTGCAGATTCCCTCCTAACAGCAAGCTTTAGGATAGGGTACTGAATTGTAACTTACTTTCGCCTAATAATGCGATTTTGGCAAAGAGAGTATCTCCCGCAGTGAAGATGCTACCATCAAATGTTTGCCCTCATTAGACTCCCCTCTGGAAGCGCTTTCACTGCAAGCTGCAGATTCCCTCCTAACAGCAAGCTTTAGGATAGGGTACTGAATTGTAACTTACTTTCGCCTAATAATGCGATTTTGGCAAAGAGAGTATCTCCCGCAGGGAAGCTGCTACCATCAAATGTTTGCCCTCCTTAGACTCCCCTCTGGAAGCGCTTTCACTGCAAGCTGCATATTCCTTCCTAACAGCAAGCTTTAGGATAGGGTACTGAATTGTAACTTACTTTCGCCTAATAATGCGATTTTGGCAAAGAGAGTATCTCCCGCAGGGAAGCTGCTACCATCAAATGTTTGCCCTCATTAGACTCCCCTCTGGAAGCGCTTTCACTGCAAGCTGCAGATTCCCTCCTAACAGCAAGCTTTAGGATAGGGTACTGAATTGTATCTTACTTTCGCATAATAATGCAATTTTGGCAAAGAGAATATCTCCTGCAGGGAAGCTGCTACCATCAAATGTTTGCCCTCATTAGACTCCCCTCTGGAAGCGCTTTCACTGCAAGCTGCAGATTCCCTCCTAACAGCAAGCTTTAGGATAGGGTACTGAATTGTAACTTAACTGCGGCTAATAAGGCGATTTTGGCAAAGAGAATATATCCCGCAGGGAAGCTGCTACCATCAAATATTTGCCCTCATTAGACTCCCCTCTGGAAGCGCTTTCACTGCAAGCTGTAGATTCCCTCCTAACAGCAAGCTTTAGGATAGGGTACTGAATTGTAACTTACTTTCGCCTAATAATGCGATTATGGCAAAGAGAGTATCTCCCACAGGGAAGCTTCTACCATCAAATGTTTGCCCTCGTTAGATTCCACTCTGGAAGCGCTTTCACTGCAAGCTGCAGATTCCCTCCTAACAGCAAGCTTTAGGATAGGGTACTGAATTGTATCTTACTTTCGCCTAATAATGCGATTTTGGCAAAGAGAGTATCTCCCGCAGGGAAGCTGCTACCATCAAATGTTTGCCCTCATTAGACTCCCCTCTGGAAGCGCTTTCACTGCAAGCTGCAGATTCCCTCCTAACAGCAAGCTTTAGGATAGGGTACTGAATTGTAACTTAACTGCGGCTAATAAGGCGATTTTTGCAAAGAGAATATATCCCGCAGGGAAGCTGCTACCATCAAATGTTTGCCCTCGATAGACTCCCCACTGGAAGCGCTTTCACTGCAAGCTGCAGATTCCCTCCTAACAGCAAGCTTTAGGATAGGGTACTGAATTGTAACTTACTTTTGCCTAATAATGCGATTTTTGCAAAGAGAGTATCTCCCGCAGGGAAACTGCTACCATCAAATGTTTGCCCTCATTAGACTCCCCTCTGGAAGCGCTTTCACTGCAAGCAGCATATTCCCTCCTAACAGCAAGCTTTAGGATAGGGTACTGAATTGTAACTTACTTTCACCTAATAATGCGATTTTGGCAAAGAGATTATCTCCCGCAGGGAAGCTGCTACCATCAAATGTTTGCCCTCATTAGACTCCCCTCTGGAAGTGCTTTCACTGCAAGCTGCAGATTCCCTCCTAACAGCAAGCTTTAGGATAGGGTACTGAATTGTAACTTACTTTCGCCTAATAATGCGATTTTGGCAAAGAGAGTATCTCCCGCAGGGAAGCTGCTACCATCAAATGTTTGCCCTCATTAGACTCCCCTCTGGAAGCGCTTTCACTGCAAGCTGCAGATTCCCTCCTAACAGCTAGCTTTAGGATAGGGTACTGAATTGTAACTTAACTGCGGCTAATAAGGCGATTTTGGCAAAGAAAGTATCTCCCGCAGGGAAGCTGCTACCATCAAATATTTGCCCTCATTAGACTCCCCTCTGGAAGCGCTTTCACTGCAAGCTGCAGATTCCCTCCTAACAGCAAGCTTTAGGATAGGGTACTGAATTGTAACTTAACTGCGGCGAATAAGGCGATTTTGGCAAAGAGAGTATCTCCCGCAGGGAAGCTGCTACCATCAAATGTTTGCCCTCGTTAGACTCCCCTCTGGAAGCGCTTTCACTGCAAGCTGCAGATTCCCTCCTAACAGCAAGCTTTAGGATAGGGTACTGAATTGTAACTTAACTGCGGCTAATAAGGCGATTTTGGCAAAGAGAATATATCCCGCAGGGAAGCTGCTACCATCAAATGTTTGCCCTCATTAGACTACCCCCTGGAAGCGCTTTCACTGCAAGCTGCAGATTCCCTCCTAACAGCAAGCTTTAGGATAGGGTACTGAATTGTAACTTAACTGCGGCTAATAAGGCGATTTTGGCAAAGAGAGTATCTCCCGCAGGGAAGCTGCTACCATCAAATATTTGCCCTCATTAGACTCCCCTCTGGAAGCGCTTTCACTGCAAGCTGCAGATTCCCTCCTAACAGCAAGCTTTAGGATAGGGTACTGAATTGTAACTTAACTGCGGCTAATAAGGCGATTTTGGCAAAGAGAGTATCTCCCGCAGGGAAGCTGCTACCATCAAATGTTTGCCCTCGATAGACTCCCCACTGGAAGCGCTTTCACTGCAAGCTGCAGATTCCCTCCTAACAGCAAGCTTTAGGATAGGGTACTGAATTGTAACTTACTTTTGCCTAATAATGCGATTTTGGCAAAGAGATTATCTCCCGCAGGGAAGCTGCTACCATCAAATGTTTGCCCTCATTACACTCCCCTCTGGAAGTGCTTTCACTGCAAGCTGCAGATTCCCTCCTAACAGCAAGCTTTAGGATAGGGTACTGAATTGTAACTTACTTTCGCCTAATAATGCGATTTTGGCAAAGAGAGTATCTCCCGCAGGGAAGCTGCTACCATCAAATGTTTGCCCTCATTAGACTCCCCTCTGGAAGCGCTTTCACTGCAAGCTGCAGATTCCCTCCTAACAGCTAGCTTTAGGTTAGGGTACTGAATTGTAACTTAACTGCGGCTAATAATGCGATTTTGGCAAAGAGAGTATCTCCCGCAGGGAAGCTGCTACCATCAAATATTAGCCCTCATTAGACTCCCCTCTGGAAGCGCTTTCACTGCAAGCTGCAGATTCCCTCCTAACAGCAAGCTTTAGGATAGGGTACTGAATTGTAACTTAACTGCGGCGAATAAGGCGATTTTGGCAAAGAGAGTATCTCCGGCAGGGAAGCTGCTACCATCAAATGTTTGCCCTCATTAGACTCCCCTCTGGAAGCGCTTTCACTGCAAGCTGCAGATTCCCTCCTAACAGCAAGCTTTAGGATAGGGTACTGAATTGTAACTTACTTTCGCCTAATAATGCGATTTTGGCAAAGAGAGTATCTCCCGCAGGGAAGCTGCTACCATCAAATGTTTGCCCTCATTAGACTCCCCTCTGGAAGCGCTTTCACTGCAAGCTGCAGATTCCCTCCTAACAGCAAGCTTTAGGATAGGGTACTGAATTGTAACTTACTTTCGCCTAATAATGCGATTTTGGCAAAGAGAGTATCTCCCGCAGGGAAGCTGCTACCATCAAATGTTTGCCCTCATTAGACTCCCCTCTGGAAGCGCTTTCACTGCAAGCTGCAGATTCCCTCCTAACAGCAAGTTTTAGGATAGGGTACTGAATTGTAACTTACTTTCGCCTAATAATGCGATTTTGACAAAGAGAGTATCTCCCGCAGTGAAGCTGCTACCATCAAATGTTTGCCCTCGTTAGACTCCCCTCTGGAAGCGCTTTCACTGCAAGCTGCAGATTCCCTCCTAACAGCAAGCTTTAGGATAGGGTACTGAATTGTAACTTAACTGCGGCTAATAAGGCGATTTTGGCAAAGAGACTATCTCCCGCAGGGAAGCTGCTACCATCAAATATTTGCCCTCATTAGACTCCCCTCTGGAAGTGCTTTCACTGCAAGCTGCAGATTCCTTCCCAACAGCAAGCTTTAGGATAGGGTACTGAATTGTATCTTACTTTCGCCTAATAATGCGATTTTGGCAAAAAGAGTATCTCCCGCAGGGAAGCTGCTACCATCAAATGTTTGCCCTCGTTAGACTCCCCTCTGGAAGCGCTTTCACTGCAAGCTGCAGATTCCCTCCTAACAGCAAGCTTTAGGATAGGGTACTGAATTGTATCTTACTTTCGCCTAATAATGCGATTTTGGAAAAGAGAATATCTACCGCAGGGAAGCTGCTACCATCAAATATTTGCCCTCATTAGACTCCCCTCTGGAAGCGCTTTCACTGCAAGCTGCAGATTCCCTCCTAACAGCAAGCTTTAGGATAGGGTACTGAATTGTAACTTAAGTGCGGCTAATAAGGCGATTATGGCAAAGAGAATATCTCCCGCAGGGAAGCTGCTACCATCAAATATTTGCCCTCATTAGACTCCCCTCTGGAATCGCTTTCACTGCAAGCTGCAGATTCCCTCCTAACAGCAAGCTTTCGGATAGGGTACTGAATTGTAACTTACTTTCGCCTAGTAATGCGATTTTGGCAAAGAGAGTATCTCCCACAGGGAAGCTGCTACCATCAAATGTTTGCCCTCGTTAGACTCCCCTCTGGAAGCGCTTTCACTTCAAGCTGCAGATTCCCACCTAACAGCAAGCTTTAGGATAGGGTACTGAATTGTAACTTACTTTCGCATAATAAAGCGATTTTAGCAAAGAGAGTATCTCCCGCAGGGAAGCTGCTACCATCAAATATTTGCCCTCATTAGACTCCCCTCTGGAAGCGCTTTCACTGCAAGCTGCAGATTCCCTCCTAACAGCAAGCTTTAGGATAGGGTACTGAATTGTAACTTACTTTCGCCTAATAATGCGATTTTGGCAAAGAGAGTATCTCCCGCAGGGAAGCTGCTACCATCAAATGTTTGCCCTCATTAGACTCCCCTCTGGAAGCGCTTTCACTGCAAGCTGCAGATTCCCTCCTAACAGCAAGCTTTAGGATAGTGTACTGAATTGTAACTTACTTTCGCCTAATAATGCGATTTTGGCAAAGAGAGTATCTCCCGCAGGGAAGCTGCTACCATCAAATGTTTGCCCTCCTTAGACTCCCCTCTGGAAGCGCTTTCACTGCAAGCTGCATATTCCTTCCTAACAGCAAGCTTTAGGATAGTGTACTGAATTGTAACTTACTTTCGCCTAGTAATGCGATTTTGGCAAAGAGAGTATCTCCCGCAGGGAAGCTGCTACCATCAAATGTTTGCCCTCGTTAGACTCCCCTCTGGAAGCGTTTTCACTGCAAGCTGCAGATTCCTTCCTAACAGCAAGCTTTAGGATAGGGTACTGAATTGTAACTTAACTGCGGCTAATAAGGCGAATTTGGCAAAGAGAATATCTCCCGCAGGGAAGCTGCTACCATCAAATGTTTGCCCTCATTAGACTCCCCTCTGGAAGCGCTTTCACTGCAAGCTGCAGATTCCCTCCTAACAGCAAGCTTTAGGATAGGGTACTGAATTGTAACTTACTTTCGCCTAGTAATGCGATTTTGGCAAAGAGAGTATCTCCCACAGGGAAGCTGCTACCATCAAATGTTTGCCCTCATTAGACTCCCCTCTGGAAGCGCTTTCACTGCAAGCTGGAGATTCCCTCCTAACAGCAAGGTTTAGGATAGGGTACTGAATTGTAACTTACTTTCGCCTAATAATGCGATTTTTGCAAAGAGACTATAACACGCAGGGAACCTGCTGCCACCAAATGTTTGCCCTCATTAGACTCCCCTCTGGAAGCGCTTTCACTGCAAGCTGCAGATTCCCTCCTAACAGCAAGCTTTAGGATAGTGTACTGAATTGTAACTTACTTTCGCCTAATAATGCGATTTTGGCAAAGAGACTATCTCCCGCAGGGAAGCTGTTACCATCAAACGTTTGCCCTCATTAAACTCCCCTCTGGAAGCGCTTTCACTGCAAGCTGCAGATTCCCTCCTAACAGCAAGCTTTAGGATAGGGTACTGAATTGTAACTTAACTGCGGCTAATAAGGCGATTTTGGCAAAGAGACTGTCTCCCGCAGGGAAGCTGCTACCATCAAATGTTTGCCCTCATTAGACTCCCCTCTGGAAGCACTTTCACTGCAAGCTGCAGATTCCTTCCTAACAGCAAGCTTTAGGATAGGGTACTGAATTGTAACTTACTTTCGCCTAATAATGCGATTTTGGCAAAGAGAGTATCTCCCGCAGGGAAGCTGCTACCATCAAATGTTTGCCCTCGTTAGACTCCCCTCTGGAAGCGCTTTCACTGCAAGCTGCAGATTCCCTCCTAACAGCAATCTTTAGGATAGGGTACTGAATTGTAACTTACTTTCGCCTAATAATGCGATTTTGGCAAAGAGAGTATCTCCCGCAGGGAAGCTGCTACCATCAAACGTTTGCCCTCGTTAGACTCCCCTCTGGAAGCGCTTTCACTGCAAGCTGCAGATTCCCTCCTAACAGCAAGCTTTAGGATAGGGTACTGAATTGTAACTTACTTTCGCCTAATAATGCGATTTTGGCAAAGAGAGTATCTCCCGCAGGGAAGCTGCTACCATCAAATGTTTGCCCTCATTAGACTCCCCTCTGGAAGCGCTTTCACTGCAAGCTGCAGATTCCCTCCTAACAGCAAGCTTTAGGATAGGGTACTGAATTGTATCTTACTTTCGCATAATAATGCAATTTTGGCAAAGAGAATATCTCCTGCAGGGAAGCTGCTACCATCAAATGTTTGCCCTCATTAGACTCCCCTCTGGAAGCGCTTTCACTGCAAGCTGCAGATTCCCTCCTAACAGCAAGCTTTAGGATAGGGTACTGAATTGTAACTTAACTGCGGCTAATAAGGCGATTTTGGCAAAGAGAATATATCCCGCAGGGAAGCTGCTACCATCAAATATTTGCCCTCATTAGACTCCCCTCTGGAAGCGCTTTCACTGCAAGCTGTAGATTCCCTCCTAACAGCAAGCTTTAGGATAGGGTACTGAATTGTATCTTACTTTCGCCTAATAATGCGATTTTGGCAAAGAGAGTATCTCCCGCAGGGAAGCTGCTACCATCAAATGTTTGCCCTCATTAGACTCCCCTCTGGAAGCGCTTTCACTGCAAGCTGCAGATTCCCTCCTAACAGCAAGCTTTAGGATAGGGTACTGAATTGTATCTTACTTTCGCCTAATAATGCGATTTTGGCAAAGAGAATATCTCCCGCAGGGAAGCTGCTACCATCAAATGTTTGCCCTCATTAGACTCCCCTCTGGAAGTGCTTTCACTGCAAGCTGCAGATTCCCTCCTAACAGCAAGCTTTAGGATAGGGTACTGAATTGTAACTTACTTTCCCCTAATAATGCGATTTTGGCAAAGAGAGTATCTCCCGCAGGGAAGCTGCTACCATCAAATGTTTGCCCTCATTAGACTCCCCTCTGGAAGCGCTTTCACTGCAAGCTGCAGATTCCCTCCTAACAGCTAGCTTTAGGATAGGGTACTGAATTGTAACTTAACTGCGGCTAATAAGGCGATTTTGGCAAAGAGAGTATCTCCCGCAGGGAAGCTGCTACCATCAAATATTTGCCCTCATTCGACTCCCCTCTGGAAGCGCTTTCACTGCAAGCTGCAGATTCCCTCCTAACAGCAAGCTTTAGGATAGGGTACTGAATTGTAACTTAACTGCGGCGAATAAGGCGATTTTGGCAAAGAGAGTATCTCCCACAGGGAAGCTGCTACCATCAAATGTTTGCCCTCGTTAGACTCCCCTCTGGAAGCGCTTTCACTGCAAGCTGCAGATTCCCTCCTAACAGCAAGCTTTAGGATAGGGTACTGAATTGTAACTTAACTGCGGCTAATAAGGCGATTTTGGCAAAGAGAATATATCCCGCAGGGAAGCTGCTACCATCAAATGTTTGCCCTCATTAGACTACCCCCTGGAAGCGCTTTCACTGCAAGCTGCAGATTCCCTCCTAACAGCAAGCTTTAGGATAGGGTACTGAATTGTAACTTAACTGCGGCTAATAAGGCGATTTTGGCAAAGAGAGTATCTCCCGCAGGGAAGCTGCTACCATCAAATGTTTGCCCTCATTAGACTCCCCTCTGCAAGCGCTTTCACTGCAAGCTGCAGATTCCCTCCTAACAGCAAGCTTTAGGATAGGGTACTGAATTGTAACTTAACTGCGGCTAATAAGGCGATTTTGGCAAAGAGAGTATCTCCCGCAGGGAAGCTGCTACCATCAAATGTTTGCCCTCGATAGACTCCCCACTGGAAGCGCTTTCACTGCAAGCTGCAGATTCCCTCCTAACAGCAAGCATTAGGATAGGGTACTGAATTGTAACTTACTTTTGCCTAATAATGCGATTTTGGCAAAGAGATTATCTCCCGCAGGGAAGCTGCTACCATCAAATGTTTGCCCTCATTAGACTCCCCTCTGGAAGTGCTTTCACTGCAAGCTGCAGATTCCCTCCTAACAGCAAGCTTTAGGATAGGGTACTGAATTGTAACTTACTTTCGCCTAATAATGCGATTTTGGCAAAGAGAGTATCTCCCGCAGGGAAGCTGCTACCATCAAATGTTTGCCCTCCTTAGACTCCCCTCTGGAAGCGCTTTCACTGCAAGCTGCAGATTCCCTCCTAACAGCTAGCTTTAGGTTAGGGTACTGAATTGTAACTTAACTGCGGCTAATAATGCGATTTTGGCAAAGAGAGTATCTCCCGCAGGGAAGCTGCTACCATCAAATATTTGCCCTCATTAGACTCCCCTCTGGAAGCGCTTTCACTGCAAGCTGCAGATTCCCTCCTAACAGCAAGCTTTAGGATAGGGTACTGAATTGTATCTTAACTGCGGCGAATAAGGCGATTTTGGCAAAGAGAGTATCTCCCGCAGGGAAGCTGCTACCATCAAATGTTTGCCCTCGTTAGACTCCCCTCTGGAAGCGCTTTCACTGCAAGCTGCAGATTCCCTCCTAACAGCAAGCTTTAGGATAGGGTACTGAATTGTAACTTACTTTCGCCTAATAATGCGATTTTGGCAAAGAGAGTATCTCCCGCAGGGAAGCTGCTACCATCAAATGTTTGCCCTCATTAGACTCCCCTCTGGAAGCGCTTTCACTGCAAGCTGCAGATTCCCTCCTAACAGCAAGCTTTAGGATAGGGTACTGAATTGTATCTTACTTTCGCCTAATAATGCGATTTTGGCAAAGAGAGTATCTCCCGCAGGGAAGCTGCTACCATCAAATGTTTGCCCTCATTAGACTCCCCTCTGGAAGCGCTTTCACTGCAAGCTGCAGATTCCCTCCTAACAGCAAGCTTTAGGATAGGGTACTGAATTGTAACTTACTTTCGCCTAATAGTGCGATTTTGACAAAGAGAGTATCTCCCGCAGTGAAGCTGCTACCATCAAATGTTTGCCCTCGTTAGACTCCCCTCTGGAAGCGCTTTCACTGCAAGCTGCAGATTCCCTCCTAACAGCAAGCTTTAGGATAGGGTACTGAATTGTAACTTAACTGCGGCTAATAGTGCGATTTTGACAAAGAGACTATCTCCCGCAGGGAAGCTGCTACCATCAAATATTTGCCCTCATTAGACTCCCCTCTGGAAGTGCTTTCACTGCAAGCTGCAGATTCCTTCCCAACAGCAAGCTTTAGGATAGTGTACTGAATTGTAACTTACTTTCGCCTAATAATGCGATTTTGGCAAAGAGACTATCTCCCGCAGGGAAGCTGCTACCATCAAATGTTTGCCCTCGTTAGACTCCCCTCTGGAAGCGCTTTCACTGCAAGCTGCAGATTCCCTCCTAACAGCAAGCTTTAGGATAGTGTACTGAATTGTAACTTACTTTCGCCTAATAATGCGATTTTGGCAAAAAGAGTATCTCCCGCAGGGAAGCTGCTACCATCAAATGTTTGCCCTCATTAGACTCCCCTCTGGAAGCGCTTTCACTGCAAGCTGCAGATTCCCTCCTAACAGCAAGCTTTAGGATAGGGTACTGAATTGTATCTTACTTTCGCCTAATAATGCTATTTTGGCAAAGAGAATATCTCCCGCAGGGAAGCTGCTACCATCAAATATTTGCCCTCATTAGACTCCCCTCTGGAAGCGCTTTCACTGCAAGCTGCAGATTCCCTCCTAACAGCAAGCTTTAGGATAGGGTACTGAATTGTAACTTAAGTGCGGCTAATAAGGCGATTTTGGCAAAGAGAATATCTCCCGCAGGGAAGCTGCTACCATCAAATATTTGCCCTCATTAGACTCCCCTCTGGAAGCGCTTTCACTGCAAGCTGCAGATTCCCTCCTAACAGCAAGCTTTAGGATAGGGTACTGAATTGTAACTTACTTTCGCCTAATAATGCGATTTTGGCAAAGAGAGTATCTCCCGCAGTGAAGCTGCTACCATCAAATGTTTGCCCTCATTAGACTACCCTCTGGAAGCGCTTTCACTGCAAGCTGCAGATTCCCTCCTAACAGCAAGCTTTAGGATAGTGTACTGAATTGTAACTTACTTTCGCCTAATAATGCGATTTTGGCAAAGAGAGTATCTCCCGCAGGGAAGCTGCTACCATCAAATGTTTGCCCTCCTTAGACTCCCCTCTGGAAGCGCTTTCACTGCAAGCTGCATATTCCTTCCTAACAGCAAGCTTTAGGATCGGGTACTGAATTGTAACTTAACTGCGGCTAATAAGGCGATTTTGGCAAAGAGACTGTCTCCCGCAGGGAAGCTGCTACCATCAAATGTTTGCCCTCATTAGACTCCCCTCTGGAAGCACTTTCACTGCAAGCTGCAGATTCCTTCCTAACAGCAAGCTTTAGGATAGGGTACTGAATTGTAACTTACTTTCGCCTAATAATGCTATTTTGGCAAAGAGAGTATCTCCCGCAGGGAAGCTGCTACCATCAAATGTTTGCCCTCGTTAGACTCCCCTCTGGAAGTGCTTTCACTGCAAGCTGCAGATTCCCTCCTAACAGCAAGCTTTAGGATAGGGTACTGAATTGTAACTTACTTTCGCCTAATAATGCGATTTTGGCAAAGAGAGTATCTCCCGCAGGGAAGCTGCTACCATCAAACGTTTGCCCTCGTTAGACTCCCCTCTGGAAGCGCTTTCACTGCAAGCTGCAGATTCCCTCCTAACAGCAAGCTTTAGGATAGGGTACTGAATTGTAACTTACTTTCGCCTAATAATGCGATTTTGGCAAAGAGAGTATCTCCCGCAGGGAAGCTGCTACCATCAAATGTTTGCCCTCATTAGACTCCATTCTGGAAGCGCTTTCACTGCAAGCTGCAGATTCCCTCCTAACAGCAAGCTTTAGGATAGGGTACTGAATTGTAACTTAACTGCGGCTAATAAGGCGATTTTGGCAAAGAGAATATAACTCGCAGGGAAGCTGCTACCATCAAATATTTGCCCTCGTTAGACTCCCCTCTGGAAGCGCTTTCACTGCAAGCTGCAGATTCCCTCCTAACAGCAAGCTTTAGGATAGGGTACTGAATTGTAACTTACTTTCGCCTAATAATGCGATTTTGGCAAAGAGACTATAACTCGCTGGGAAGCTGCTGCCACCAAATGTTTGCCCTCATTAGACTCCCCTCTGGAAGTGCTTTCACTGCAAGCTGCAGATTCCCTCCTAACAGCAAGCTTTAGGATAGGGTACTGAATTGTAACTTACTTTCGCCTAATAATGCGATTTTGGCAAAGAGACTATAACTCGCTGGGAAGCTGCTGCCACCAAATGTTTGCCCTCATTAGACTCCCCTCTGGAAGTGCTTTCACTGCAAGCTGCAGATTCCCTCCTAACAGCAAGCTTTAGGATAGGGTACTGAATTGTAACTTACTTTCGCCTAATAATGCGATTTTGGAAAAGAGAGTATCTCCCGCAGGGAAGCTGCTACCATCAAATGTTTGCCCTCATTAGACTCCCCTCTGGAAGCGCTTTCACTGCAAGCTGCAGATTCCCTCCTAACAGCAAGCTTTAGGATAGGGTACTGAATTGTAACTTACTTTCGCCTAATAATGCGATTTTGGCAAAGAGAATATCTCCCGCAGGGAAGCTGCTACCATCAAATATTTGCCCTCATTAGACTCCCCTCTGGAAGCGCTTTCACTGCAAGCTGCAGATTCCCTCCTAACAGCAAGCTTTAGGATAGGGTACTGAATTGTAACTTACTTTCGCCTAATAATGCGATTTTGGCAAAGAGAGTATCTCCCGCAGGGAAGCTGCTACCATCAAATGTTTGCCCTCATTAGACTCCCCTCTGGAAGCGCTTTCACTGCAAGCTGCAGATTCCCTCCTAACAGCAAGCTTTCGGATAGGGTACTGAATTGTATCTTACTTTCGCCTAATAATGCGATTTTGGCAAAGAGACTATAACTCGCAGGGAAGCTGCTGCCACCAAATGTTTGCCCTCATTAGACTCCCCTCTGGAAGCGCTTTCACTGCAAGCTGCAGATTCCTTCCTAACAGCAAGGTTTAGGATAGGGTACTGAATTGTAACTTACTTTCGCCTAATAATGCGATTTTGGCAAAGAGAGTATCTCCCGCAGTGAAGCTGCTACCATCAAATGTTTGCCCTCATTAGACTACCCTCTGGAAGCGCTTTCACTGCAAGCTGCAGATTCCCTCCTAACAGCAAGCTTTAGGATAGTGTACTGAATTGTAACTTTCTTTCGCCTAATAATGCGATTTTGGCAAAGAGAGTATCTCCCGCAGGGAAGCTGCTACCATCAAATGTTTGCCCTCATTAGACTCCCCTCTGGAAGCGCTTTCACTGCAAGCTGCATATTCCTTCCTAACAGCAAGCTTTAGGATCGGGTACTGAATTGTAACTTAACTGCGGCTAATACGGCGATTTTGGCAAAGAGACTGTCTCCCGCAGGGAAGCTGCTACCATCAAATGTTTGCCCTCATTAGACTCCCCTCTGGAAGCACTTTCACTGCAAGCTGCAGATTCCTTCCTAACAGCAAGCTTTAGGATAGGCTACTGAATTGTAACTTACTTTCGCCTAATAATGCTATTTTGGCAAAGAGAGTATCTCCCGCAGGGAAGCTGCTACCATCAAATGTTTGCCCTCGTTAGACTCCCCTCTGGAAGCGCTTTCACTGCAAGCTGCAGATTCCCTCCTAACAGCAAGCTTTAGGATAGGGTACTGAATTGTAACTTACTTTCGCCTAATAATGCGATTTTGGCAAAGAGACTATAACTCGCAGGGAAGCTGCTGCCACCAAATGTTTGCCCTCATTAGACTCCCCTCTGGAAGCGCTTTCACTGCAAGCTGCAGATTCCCTCCTAACAGCAAGCTTTAGGATAGGGTACTGAATTGTAACTTACTTTCGCCTAATAATGCGATTTTGGCAAAGAGAGTATCTCCCGCAGGGAAGCTGCTACCATCAAATGTTTGCCCTCATTAGACTCCCCTCTGGAAGCGCTTTCACTGCAAGCTGCAGATTCCCTCCTAACAGCAAGCTTTAGGATAGGGTACTGAATTGTAACTTACTTTCGCCTAATAATGCGATTTTGTCAAAGAGAATATCTCCCGCAGGGAAGCTGCTACCATCAAATATTTGCCCTCATTAGACTCCCCTCTGGAAGCGCTTTCACTGCAAGCTGCAGATTCCCTCCTAACAGCAAGCTTTAGGATAGGGTACTGAATTGTATCTTACTTTCGCCTAATAATGCGATTTTGGCAAAGAGACTATAACTCGCAGGGAAGCTGCTGCCACCAAATGTTTGCCCTCATTAGACTCCCCTCTGGAAGCGCTTTCACTGCAAGCTGCAGATTCCTTCCTAACAGCAAGGTTTAGGATAGGGTACTGAATTGTAACTTACTTTCGCCTAATAATGCGATTTTGGCAAAGAGAGTATCTCCCGCAGGGAAGCTGCTACCATCAAATGTTTGCCCTCATTAGACTCCCCTCTGGAAGCGCTTTCACTGCAAGCTGCAGATTCCCTCCTAACAGCAAGCTTTAGGATAGGGTACTGAATTGTAACTTACTTTCGCCTAATAATGCGATTTTGGCAAAGAGAGTATCTCCCGCAGGGAAGCTGCTACCATCAAACGTTTGCCCTCGTTAGACTCCCCTCTGGAAGCGCTTTCACTGCAAGCTGCAGATTCCCTCCTAACAGCAAGCTTTAGGATAGGGTACTGAATTGTAACTTAACTGCGGCTAATAAGGCGATTTTGGCAAAGAGAATATATCCCGCAGGGAAGCTGCTACCATCAAATATTTGCCCTCATTAGACTCCCCTCTGGAAGCGCTTTCACTGCAAGCTGCAGATTCCCTCCTAACAGCAAGCTTTAGGATAGGGTACTGAATTGTAACTTACTTTCGCCTAGTAATGCGATTTTGGCAAAGACAGTATCTCCCACAGGGAAGCTGCTACCATCAAATGTTTGCCCTCGTTAGACTCCCCTCTGGAAGCGCTTTCACTGCAAGCTGCAGATTCCCTCCTAACAGCAAGCTTTAGGATAGGGTACTGAATTGTAACTTACTTTCGCCTAATAATGCGATTTTGGCAAAGAGAGTATCTCCCGCAGGGAAGCTGCTGCCACCAAATGTTTGCCCTCATTAGACTCCCCTCTGGAAGCGCTTTCACTGCAAGCTGCAGATTCCCTCCTAACAGCAAGCTTTAGGACAGGGTACTGAATTGTAACTTAACTGCGGATAATAATGCGATTCTGGCAAAAAGAGTGTCTCCCGCAGGGAAGCTGCTACCATCAAATGTTTGCCCTCATTAGACTCCCCTCTGGAAGCGCTTTCACTGCAAGCTGCAGATTCCCTCCTAACAGCAAGCTTTAGTATAGGGTACTGAATTGTAACTTACTTTCGCCTAATAATGCGATTTTGGCAAAGAGAGTATCTCCCGCAGTGAAGCTGCTACCATCAAATGTTTGCCCTCATTAGACTCCCCTCTGGAAGCGCTTTCACTGCAAGCTGCAGATTCCCTCCTAACAGCAAGCTTTAGGATAGGGTACTGAATTGTAACTTAACTGCGGCTAATAAGGCGATTTTGGCAAAGAGAGTATCTCCCGCAGGGAAGCTGCTATCATCAAATCTTTGCCCTCATTAGACTCCCCTCTGGAAGCGCTTTCACTGCAAGCTGCAGATTCCTTTCTAACAGCAAGCTTTAGGATAGTGTACTGAATTGTAACTTACTTTCGCCTAATAAAGCGATTTTGGCAAAGAGAGTATCTCCGGCAGGGAAGCTGCTACCATCAAATCTTTGCCCTCATTAGACTCCCCTCTGGAAGTGCTTTCACTGCAAGCTGCAGATTCCCTCCTAACAGCAAGCTTTAGGATAGGGTACTGAATTGTAACTTAACTGCGGCTATTAATGTGAATTTGGCAAAGAGAATATATCCCGCAGGGAAGCTGCTACCTTCAAATATTTGCCCTCATTAGACTCCCCTCTGGAAGCGCTTTCACTGCAAGCTGCAGATTCCCTCCTAACAGCAAGCTTTAGGATAGGGTACTGAATTGTAACTTACTTTCGCCTAATAATGCGATTTTGGCAAAGAGACTATAACTCGCAGGGAAGCTGCTGCCACCAAATGTTTGCCCTCATTAGACTCCCCTCTGGAAGCGCTTTCACTGCAAGCTGCAGATTCCTTCCTAACAGCAAGCTTTAGGATAGGGTACTGAATTGTAACTTACTTTCGCCTAATAATGCGATTTTGGCAAAGAGAGTATCTCCCGCAGGGAAGCTGCTACCATCAAATGTTTGCCCTCATTAGACTCCCCTCTGGAAGCGCTTTCACTGCAAGCTGCAGATTCCCTCCTAACAGCAAGCTTTAGGATAAGGTACTGAATTGTAACTTACTTTCGCCTAATAATGCGATTTTGGCAAAGAGACTATCTCCCGCAGGGAAGCTGCTACCATCAAATGTTTGCCCTCATTAGACTCCCCTCTGGAAGCGCTTTCACTGCAAGCTGCAGATTCCCTCCTAACAGCAAGCTTTAGGATAGGGTACTGAATTGTATCTTACTTTCGCCTAATAATGCGATTTTGGCAAAGAGACTATAACTCGCAGGGAAGCTGCTGCCACCAAATGTTTGCCCTCATTAGACTCCCCTCTGGAAGCGCTTTCACTGCAAGCTGCAGATTCCCTCCTAACAGCAAGCTTTAGGATAGGGTACTGAATTGTAACTTACTTTCGCCTAATAATGCGATTTTGGCAAAGAGACTATAACTCGCAGGGAAGCTGCTGCCACCAAATGTTTGCCCTCATTAGACTCCCCTCTGGAAGCGCTTTCACTGCAAGCTGCAGATTCCCTCCTAACAGCAAGCTTTAGGATAGTGTACTGAATTGTAACTTACTTTCGCCTAATAATGCGATTTTGGCAAAGAGACTATCTCCCGCAGGGAAGCTGTTACCATCAAACGTTTGCCCTCATTAGACTCCCCTCTGGAAGCGCTTTCACTGCAAGCTGCAGATTCCCTCCTAACAGCAAGCTTTAGGATAGGGTACAGAATTGTAACTTAACTGCGGCTAATAAGGCGATTTTGGCAAAGAGACTATCTCCCGCAGGGAAGCTGCTACCATCAAATGTTTGCCCTCATTAGACTCCCCTCTGGAAGCACTTTCACTGCAAGCTGCAGATTCCTTCCTAACAGCAAGCTTTAGGATAGGGTACTGAATTGTAACTTACTTTCGCCTAATAATGTGATTTTGGCAAAGAGAGTATCTCCCGCAGGGAAGCTGCTACCATCAAATGTTTGCCCTCGTTAGACTCCCCTCTGGAAGCGCTTTCACTGCAAGCTGCAGATTCCCTCCTAACAGCAAGCTTTAGGATAGGGTACTGAATTGTAACTTACTTTCGCCTAATAATGCGATTTTGGCAAAGAGAGTATCTCCCGCAGGGAAGCTGCTACCATCAAACGTTTGCCCTCGTTAGACTCCCCTCTGGAAGCGCTTTCACTGCAAGCTGCAGATTCCCTCCTAACAGCAAGCTTTAGGATAGGGTACTGAATTGTAACTTACTTTCGCCTAATAATGCGATTGTGGCAAAGAGAGTATCTCCCACAGGGAAGCTGCTACCATCAAATGTTTGCCCTCATTAGACTCCCCTCTGGAAGCGCTTTCACTGCAAGCTGCAGATTCCCTCCTAACAGCAAGCTTTAGGATAGGGTACTGAATTGTAACTTAACTGCTGCTAATAAGGCGATTTTGGCAAAGAGACTATCTCCCGCAGGGAAGCTGCTACCATCAAATGTTTGCCCTCATTAGTCTCCCCTCTGGAAGCGCTTTCACTGCAAGCTGCAGATTCCTTCCTAACAGCAAGCTTTAGGATAGGGTACTGAATTGTAACTTACTTTCGCCTAATAATGCGATTTTGGCAAAGAGAGTATCTCCCGCAGGGAAGCTGCTGCCACCAAATGTTTGCCCTCATTAGACTCCCCTCTGGAAGCGCTTTCACTGCAAGCTGCAGATTCCCTCCTAACAGCAAGCTTTAGGATAGGGTACTGAATTGTAACTTAACTGCGGCTAATAAGGCGATTTTGGCAAAGAGAGTATCTCCCGCAGGGAAGCTGCTACCATCAAATCTTTGCCCTCATTAGACTCCCCTCTGGAAGCGCTTTCACTGCAAGCTGCAGATTCCCTCCTAACAGCAAGCTTTAGGATAGGGTACTGAATTGTAACTTACTTTCGCCTAATAAAGCGATTTTGGCAAAGAGAGTATCTCCGGCAGGGAAGCTGCTACCATCAAATGTTTGCCCTCGTTAGACTCCCCTCTGGAAGCGCTTTCACTGCAAGCTGCAGATTCCCTCCTAACAGCAAGCTTTAGGATAGGGTACTGAATTGTATCTTACTTTCGCCTAATAATGCGGTTTTGGCAAAGAGAGTATCTCCCGCAGGGAAGCTGCTACCATCAGATGTTTGCCCTCATTAGACTCCCCTCTGGAAGCGCTTTCACTGCAAGCTGCAGATTCCCTCCTAACAGCAAGCTTTAGGATAGGGTACTGAATTGTAACTTACTTTCGCCTAATAATGCGATTTTGGCAAAAAGAGTATCTCCCGCAGGGAAGCTGCTACCATCAAATGTTTGCCCTCATTAGACTCCCCTCTGGAAGCGCTTTCACTGCAAGCTGCAGATTCCCTCCTAACAGCAAGCTTTAGGATAGGGTACTGAATTGTAACTTACTTTCGCCTAATAATGCGATTTTGGCAAAAAGAGTATCTCCCGCAGGGAAGCTGCTACCATCAAATGTTTGCCCTCATTAGACTCCCCTCTGGAAGCGCTTTCACTGCAAGCTGCAGATTCCCTCCTAACAGAAAGCTTTAGGATAGGGTACTAAATTGTAACTTACTTTGGCATAATAATGCGATTTTGGCAAAGAGAGAATCTCCCGCAGGGAAGCTGCTACCATCAAATGTTTGCCCTCATTAGACTCCCCTCTGGAAGCGCTTTCACTGCAAGCTGCAGATTCCCTCCTAACAGCAAGCTTTAGGATAGGGTACTGAATTGTATCTTACTTTAGCCTAATAATGCGATTTTGGCAAAGAGACTATAACTCGCAGGGAAGCTGCTGCCACCAAATGTTTGCCCTCATTAGACTCCCCTCTGGAAGCGCTTTCACTGCAAGCTGCAGATTCCCTCCTAACAGCAAGCTTTAGGATAGGGTACTGAATTGTAACTTACTTTCGCCTAATAATGCGATTTTTGCAAAGAGACTATAACTCGCAGGGAAGCTGCTGCCACCAAATGTTTGCCCTCATTAGACTCCCCTCTGGAAGCGCTTTCACTGCAAGCTGCAGATTCCCTCCTAACAGCAAGCTTTAGGATAGTGTACTGAATTGTAACTTACTTTCGCCTAATAATGCGATTTTGGCAAAGAGACTATCTCCCGCAGGGAAGCTGTTACCATCAAACGTTTGCCCTCATTAGACTCCCCTCTGGAAGCGCTTTCACTGCAAGCTGCAGATTCCCTCCTAACAGCAAGCTTTAGGATAGGGTACTGAATTGTAACTTAACTGCGGCTAATAAGGCGATTTTGGCAAAGAGACTATCTCCCGCAGGGAAGCTGCTACCATCAAATGTTTGCCCTCATTAGACTCCCCTCTGGAAGCGCTTTCACTGCAAGCTGCAGATTCCCTCCTAACAGCAAGCTTTAGGATAGGGTACTAAATTGTAACTTACTTTCGCCTAATAATGCGATTTTGGCAAAGAGAGTATCTCCCGCAGGGAAGCTGCTACCATCAAATGTTTGCCCTCATTAGACTCCATTCTGGAAGCGCTTTCACTGCAAGCTGCAGATTCCCTCCTAACAGCAAGCTTTAGGATAGGGTACTGAATTGTAACTTAACTGCGGCTAATAAGGCGATTTTGGCAAAGAGAATATATCCCGCACGGAAGCTGCTACCATCAAATATTTGCCCTCATTAGACTCCCCTCTGGAAGCGCTTTCACTGCAAGCTGCAGATTCCCTCCTAACAGCAAGCTTTAGGATAGGGTACTGAATTGTAACTTACTTTCGCCTAATAATGCGATTTTGGCAAAGAGACTATAACTCGCAGGGAAGCTGCTGCCACCAAATGTTTGCCCTCATTAGACTCCCCTCTGGAAGCGCTTTCACTGCAAGCTGCAGATTCCCTCCTAACAGCAAGCTTTAGGATAGGGTACTGAATTGTAACTTACTTTCGCCTGATAATGCGATTTTGGCAAAGAGAATATCTCCCGCAGGGAAGCTGCTACCATCAAATATTTGCCCTCATTAGACTCCCCTCTGGAAGCGCTTTCACTGCAAGCTGCAGATTCCTTCCTAACAGCAAGCTTTAGGATAGGGTACTGAATTGTAAATTACTTTCGCCTAATAATGCGATTTTGGCAAAGAGAGTATCTCCCGCAGGGAAGCTGCTACCATCAAATGATTGCCCTCATTAGACTCCCCTCTGGAAGCGCTTTCACTGCAAGCTGCAGATTCCCTCCTAACAGCAAGCTTTAGGATAGGGTACTGAATTGTATCTTACTTTCGCCTAATAATGCGATTTTGGCAAAGAGACTATAACTCGCAGGGAAGCTGCTGCCACCAAATGTTTGCCCTCATTAGACTCCCCTCTGGAAGCGCTTTCACTGCAAGCTGCAGATTCCCTCCTAACAGCAAGCTTTAGGATAGGGTACTGAATTGTAACTTACTTTCGCCTAATAATGCGATTTTTGCAAAGAGACTATAACTCGCAGGGAAGTTGCTGCCACCAAATGTTTGCCCTCATTAGACTCCCCTCTGGAAGCGCTTTCACTGCAAGCTGCAGAGTCCCTCCTAAGAGCAAGCTTTAGGATAGTGTACTGAATTGTAACTTACTTTCGCCTAATAATGCGATTTTGGCAAAGAGACTATCTCCCGCAGGGAAGCTGTTACCATAAAATGTTTGCCCTCATTAGACTCCCCTCTGGAAGCGCTTTCACTGCAAGCTGCAGATTCCCTCCTAACAGCAAGCTTTAGGATAGGGTACTGAATTGTAACTTAACTGCGGCTAATAAGGCGATTTTGGCAAAGAGACTATCTCCCGCAGGGAAGCTGCTACCATCAAATGTTTGCCCTCATTAGACTACCCCCTGGAAGCACTTTCACTGCAAGCTGCAGATTCCCTCCTAACAGCAAGCTTTAGGATAGGGTACTGAATTGTATCTTAACTGCGGCTAATAAGGCGATTTTGGCAAAGAGAGTATCTCCCGGAGGGAAGCTGCTACCATCAAATGTTTGCCCTCGTTAGACTCCCCTCTGGAAGCGCTTTCACTGCAAGCTGCAGATTCCCTCCTAACAGCAAGCTTTAGGATAGGGTACTGAATTGTAACTTACTTTCGCCTAATAATGCGATTTTGGCAAAGAGAGTATCTCCCGCAGGGAAGCTGCTACCATCAAACGTTTGCTCTCGTTAGACTCCCCTCTGGAAGCGCTTTCACTGCAAGCTGCAGATTCCCTCCTAACAGCAAGCTTTAGGATAGGGTACTGAATTGTAACTTACTTTCGCCTAATAATGCGATTTTGACAAAGAGAGTATCTCCCGCAGGGAAGCTGCTACCATCAAATGTTTGCCCTCATTAGACTCCCCTCTGGAAGCGCTTTCACTGCAAGCTGCAGATTCCCTCCTAACAGCAAGCTTTAGGATAGGGTACTGAATTGTATCTTACTTTCGCCTTATAATGCGATTTTGGCAAAGAGACTATCTCCCGCAGGGAAGCTGCTACCATCAAATGTTTGCCCTCATTAGACTCTCCTCTGGAAGCGCTTTCACTGCAAGCTGCAGATTCCCTCCTAACAGCAAGCTTTAGGATAGGGTACTGAATTGTAACTTAACTGCGGCTAATAAGGCGATTTTGGCAAAGAGAATATATCCCGCAGGGAAGCTGCTACCATCAAATATTTGCCCTCATTAGTCTCCCCTCTGGAAGCGCTTTCACTGCAAGCTGCAGATTCCTTCCTAACAGCAAGCTTTAGGATAGGGTACTGAATTGTATCTTACTTTCGCCTAATAATGCGATTTTGGCAAAGAGACTATAACTCGCAGGGAAGCTTCTGCCACCAAATGTTTGCCCTCATTAGACTCCCCTCTGGAAGCGCTTTCACTGCAATCTGCAGATTCCCTCCTAACAGCAAGCTTTAGGATAGGGTACTGAATTGTAACTTACTTTCGCCTAGTAATGCGATATTGGCAAAGACAGTATCTCCCACAGGGAAGCTGCTACTATCAAATGTTTGCCGTCGTTAGTATCCCTTCTGGAAGCGCTTTCACTGCAAGCTGCAGATTCCCTCCTAACAGCAAGCTTTAGGATAGGGTACTGAATTGTAACTTAACTGCGGCTAAAAAGGCGATTTTGGCAAAGAGACTATCTCCCGCAGAGAAGCTGCTACCATCAAATCTTTGCCCTCATTAGACTCCCCGCTGGAAGTGCTTTCACTGCAAGCTGCAGATTCCTTTCTAACCGCAAGCTTTAGGATAGGGTACTGAATTGTAACTTACTTTCGCCTAATAAAGCGATTATGGCAAAGAGAGTATCTC
The DNA here is from genome assembly GCF_032191515.1 of Phaenicophaeus curvirostris. NCBI lineage: Eukaryota > Metazoa > Chordata > Aves > Cuculiformes > Cuculidae > Phaenicophaeus > Phaenicophaeus curvirostris. The sequence goes on along the minus strand of NW_027206781.1, from coordinate 246,744 downwards.
CGGCAGGGAAGCTGCTACCATCAAATATTTGCCCTCGTTAGACTCCCCTCTGGAAGCGCTTTCACTGCAAGCTGCAGATTCCCTCCTAACAGCAAGCTTTAGGATAGGGTACTGAATTGTAACTTACTTTCGCCTAATAATGCGGTTTTGGCAAAGAGAGTATCTCCCGCAGTGAAGCTGCTACCATCAAATATTTGCCCTCATTAGACTCCCCTCTGGAAGCACTTTCACTGCAAGCTGCAGATTCCTTCCTAACAGCAAGCTTTAGGATAGGGTACTGAATTGTAACTTGACTGCGGCTAATAAGGCGATTTTGGCAAAGAGAGTATCTCCCGCAGGGAAGCTGCTACCATCAAATGTTTGCCCTCGTTAGACTCCCCTCTGGAAGCGCTTTCACTGCAAGCTGCAGATTCCCTACTAACAGCAAGCTTTAGGATAGTGTACTGAATTGTAACTTAACTGCGGCTAATAATGCGATTTTGGCAAAGAGAGTATCTCCCGCAGGGAAGCTGCTACCATCAAATGTTTGCCCTCGTTAGACTCCCCTCTGGAAGCGCTTTCACTGCAAGCTGCAGATTCCCTTCTATCAGCAAGCTTTAGGATAGGGTACTGAATTGTAACTTACTTTCGCCTAGTAATGCGATATTGGCAAAGAGACTATCTCCCGCAGGGAAGCTGCTACCATCAAATGTTTGCCGTCGTTAGACTCCCCTCTGGAAGCGCTTTCACTGCAAGCTGCAGATTCCCTCCTAACAGCAAGCTTTAGGATAGGGTACTGAATTGTAACTTACTTTCGCCTAATAATGCGATTTTGGCAAAGAGACTATAACTCGCAGGGAAGCTTCTGCCACCAAATGTTTGCCCTCATTAGACTCCCCTCTGGAAGCGCTTTCACTGCAAGCTGCAGATTCCCTCCTAACAGCAAGCTTTAGGATAGGGTACTGAATTGTAACTTAACTGCAGGTAATAAGGCGATTTTGGCAAAGAGACTATCTCCCGCAGAGAAGCTGCTACCATCAAATGTTTGCCCTCATTAGTCTCCCCTCTGGAAGCGCTTTCACTGCAAGCTGCAGATTCCTTCCTAACAGCAAGCTTTAGGATAGGGTACATAATTGTATCTTACTTTCGCCTAATAATGCGATTATGGCAAAGAGAGTATCTCCCGCAGTGAAGCTGCTACCATCAAATGTTTGTCCTCATTAGACTCTCCTCTGGAAGCGCTTTCACTGCAAGCTGCAGATTCCCTCCTAACAGCAAGCTTTAGGATAGGGTACTGAATTGTAATTTAACTGCGGCTAATAAGGCGATTTTGGCAAAGAGAGTATCTCCCGCAGGGAAGCTGCTACCATCAAATATTTGCCCTCATTATACTCCCCTCTGGAAGCGCTTTCACTGCAAGCTGCAGATTCCTTTCTAACCGCAAGCTTTAGGATAGGGTACTGAATTGTAACTTACTTTCGCCTAATAAAGCGATTATGGCAAAGAGAGTATCTCCGGCAGGGAAGCTGCTACCATCAAATATTTGCCCTCGTTAGACTCCCCTCTGGAAGCGCTTTCACTGCAAGCTGCAGATTCCCTCCTAACAGCAAGCTTTAGGATAGGGTACTGAATTGTAACTTACTTTCGCCTAATAATGCGGTTTTGGCAAAGAGAGTATCTCCCGCAGTGAAGCTGCTACCATCAAATATTTGCCCTCATTAGACTCCCCTCTGGAAGCACTTTCACTGCAATCTGCAGATTCCTTCCTAACAGCAAGCTTTAGGATAGGGTACTGAATTGTAACTTAACTGCGGCTAATAAGGCGATTTTGGCAAAGAGAGTATCTCCCGCAGGGAAGCTGCTACCATCAAATGTTTGCCCTCGTTAGACTCCCCTCTGGAAGCGCTTTCACTGCAAGCTGCAGATTCCCTCCTAACAGCAAGCTTTAGGATAGTGTACTGAATTGTAACTTAACTGCGGCTAATAATGAGATTTTGGCAAAGAGAGTATCTCCCGCAGGGAAGCTGCTACCATCAAATCTTTGCCCTCATTAGACTCCCCTCTGGAAGCGCTTTCACTGCAAGCTGCAGATTCCCTTCTATCAGCAAGCTTTAGGATAGGGTACTGAATTGTAACTTACTTTCGCCTAATAATGCGATTTTGGCAAAGAGAGTATCTCCCACAGGGAAGCTGCTACCATCAAATGTTTGCCCTCATTAGACTCCCCTCTGGAAGCGCTTTCACTGCAAGCTGCAGATTCCCTCCTAACAGCAAGCTTTAGGATAGGGTACTGAATTGTATCTTACTTTCGCCTAGTAATGCGATATTGGCAAAGAGACTATCTCCCGCAGGGAAGCTGCTACCATCAAATGTTTGCCGTCGTTAGACTCCCCTCTGGAAGCGCTTTCACTGCAAGCTGCAGATTCCCTCCTAACAGCAAGCTTTAGGATAGGGTACTGAATTGTAACTTACTTTCGCCTAATAATGCGATTTTGGCAAAGAGACTATAACTCGCAGGGAAGCTTCTGCCACCAAATGTTTGCCCTCATTAGACTCCCCTCTGGAAGCGCTTTCACTGCAATCTGCAGATTCCCTCCTAACAGCAAGCTTTAGGATAGGGTACTGAATTGTAACTTAACTGCGGCTAATAAGGCGATTTTGGCAAAGAGACTATCTCCCGCAGAGAAGCTGCTACCATCAAATGTTTGCCCTCATTAGTCTCCCCTCTGGAAGCGCTTTCACTGCAAGCTGCAGATTCCTTCCTAACATCAAGCTTTAGGATAGTGTACTGAATTGTAACTTACTTTCGCCTAATAATGCGATTTTGGCAAAGAGACTATCTCCCGCAGGGAAGCTGCTACCATCAAATGTTTGCCCTCGTTAGACTCCCCTCTGGAAGCGCTTTCACTGCAAGCTGCAGATTCCCTCCTAACAGCAAGCTTTAGGATAGTGTACTGAATTGTAACTTACTTTCGCCTAATAATGCGATTATGGCAAAGAGACTATCTCCCGCAGGGAAGCTGTTACCATCAAACGTTTGCCCTCATTAGACTCCCCTCTGGAAGCGCTTTCACTGCAAGCTGCAGATTCCCTCCTAACAGCAAGCTTTAGGATAGGGTACTGAATTGTAACTTAACTGCGGCTAATAAGGTGATTTTGGCAAAGAGACTATCTCCCGCAGGGAAGCTGCTACCATCAAATGTTTGCCCTCATTAGACTCCCCTCTGGAAGCACTTTCACTGCAAGCTGCAGATTCCCTCCTAACAGCAAGCTTTAGGATAGGGTACTGAATTGTAACTTACTTTCGCCTAATAATGCGATTTTGGCAAAGAGAGTATCTCCCACAGGGAAGCTGCTACCATCAAATATTTGCCCTCATTAGACTACCCTCTGGAAGCGCTTTCACTGCAAGCTGCAGATTCCCTCCTAACAGCAAGCTTTAGGATAGGGTACTGAATTGTATCTTACTTTCGCCTAATAATGCGATTTTGGCAAAGAGAGTATCTCCCGCAGGGAAGCTGCTACCATCAAATGTTTGCCCTCATTAGACTCTCCTCTGGAAGCGCTTTCACTGCAAGCTGCAGATTCCCTCCTAACAGCAAGCTTTAGGATAGGGTACTGAATTGTAACTTAACTGCGGCTAATAAGGCGATTCTGGCAAAGAGAATATATCCCGCAGGGAAGCTGCTACCATCAAATATTTGCCCTCATTAGACTCCCCTCTGGAAGCGCTTTCACTGCAAGCAGCAGATTCCCTCCTAACAGCAAGCTTTAGGATAGGGTACTGAATTGTAACTTACTTTCGCCTAGTAATGCGATATTGGCAAAGACAGTATCTCCCACAGGGAAGATGCTACCATCAAATGTTTGCCGTCGTTAGACTCCCCTCTGGAAGCGCTTTCACTGCAAGCTGCAGATTCCCTCCTAACAGCAAGCTTTAGGATAGGGTAATGAATTGTAACTTACTTTCGCCTAATAATGCGATTTTGGCAAAGAGACTATAACTCGTAGGGAATCTTCTGCCACCAAATGTTTGCCCTCATTAGACTCCCCTCTGGAAGCGCTTTCACTGCAATCTGCAGATTCCCTCCTAACAGCAAGCTTTAGGATAGGGTACTGAATTGTAACTTAACTGCGGCTAATAAGGCGATTTTGGCAAAGAGACTATCTCCCGCAGAGAAGCTGCTACCATCAAATGTTTGCCCTCATTAATCTCCCCTCTGGAAGCGCTTTCACTGCAAGCTGCAGATTCCTTCCTAACAGCAAGCTTTAGGATAGGGTACTGAATTGTATCTTACTTTCGCCTAATAATGCGATTTTCGCAAAGAGACTATCTCCCGCAGGGAAGCTGCTACCATCAAATGTTTGCCCTCATTAGACTCTCCTCTGGAAGCGCTTTCACTGCAAGCTGCAGATTCCCTCCTAACAGCAAGCTTTAGGATAGGGTACTGAATTGTAACTTTACTGCGGCTAATAAGGCGATTTTGGCAAAGAGACTATCTCCCGCAGGGAAGCTGCTACCATCAAATGTTTGCCCTCATTAGACTCCCCTCTGGAAGCACTTTCACTGCAAGCTGCAGATTCCCTCCTAACAGCAATCTTTAGGATAGGGTACTGAATTGTAACTTACTTTCGCCTAATAATGCGATTTTGGCAAAGAGAGTATCTCCCACAGGGAAGCTGCTACCATCAAATATTTGCCCTCATTAGACTACCCTCTGGAAGCGCTTTCACTGCAAGCTGCAGATTCCCTCCTAACAGCAAGCTTTAGGATAGGGTACTGAATTGTAACTTACTTTCGCCTAATAATGCAGTTTTGGCAAGGAGAGTATCTCAAGCAGGGAAGCTGCTACCATCAAATGTTTGCCCTCATTAGACTCCCCTCTGGAAGCGCTTTCACTGCAAGCTGCAGATTCCCTCCTAACAGCAAGCTTTAGGATAGGGTACTGAATTGTAACTTACTTTCGCCTAATAATGCGATTTTGCCAAAGAGAGTATCTCCCGCAGGGAAGCTGCTACCATCAAATGTTTGCCCTCATTAGACTCCCCTCTGGAAGCGCTTTCACTGCAAGCTGCAGATTCCCTCCTAACAGCAAGCTTTAGGATAGGGTACTGAATTGTAACTTACTTTCGCCTAGTAATGCGATATTGGCAAAGACAGTATCTCCCACAGGGAAGCTGCTACCATCAAATGTTTGCCGTCGTTAGACTCCCCTCTGGAAGCGCATTCACTGCAAGCTGCAGATTCCCTCCTAACAGCAAGCTTTAGGATAGGGTACTGAATTGTAACTTAACTGCGGCTAATAAGGCGATTTTGGCAAAGAGAATATATCCCGCAGGGAAGCTGCTACCATCAAATATTTGCCCTCATTAGACTCCCCTCTGGAAGCGCTTTCACTGCAAGCTGCAGATTCCCTCCTAACAGCAAGCTTTAGGATAGGGTACTGAATTGTAACTTACTTTCGCCTAATAATGCGATTTTGGCAAAGAGACTATAACTCGTAGGGAAGCTTCTGCCACCAAATGTTTGCCCTCATTAGACTCCCCTCTGGAAGCGCTTTCACTGCAATCTGCAGATTCCCTCCTAACAGCAAGCTTTAGGATAGGGTACTGAATTGTAACTTAACTGCGGCTAATAAGGCGATTGTGGCAAAGAGACTATCTCCCGCAGAGAAGCTGCTACCATCAAATGTTTGCCCTCATTAGTCTCCCCTCTGGAATCGCTTTCACTGCAAGCTGCAGATTCCTTCCTAACAGCAAGCTTTAGGATAGGGTACTGAATTGTATCTTACTTTCGCCTAATAATGCGATTTTGGCAAAGAGAGTATCTCCCGCAGGGAAGCTGCTACCATCAAATGTTTGCCCTCATTAGACTCCCCTCTGGAAGCGCTTTCACTGCAAGCTGCAGATTCCCTCCTAACAGCAAGCTTTAGGATAGGGTACTGAATTGTAACTTACTTTCGCCTAATAATGCGATTTTGGCAAAGAGACTATAACTCGCAGGGAAGCTGCTGCCACCAAATGTTTGCCCTCATTAGACTCCCCTCTGGAAGCGCTTTCACTGCAAGCTGCAGATTCCCTCCTAACAGCAAGCTTTAGGATAGGGTACTGAATTGTAACTTACTTTCGCCTAGTAATGCGATATTGGCAAAGACAGTATCTCCCACAGGGAAGCTGCTACCATCAAATGTTTGCCGTTGTTAGACTCCCCTCTGGAAGCGCTTTCACTGCAAGCTGCAGATTCCCTCCTAACAGCAAGCTTTAGGATAGGGTACTGAATTGTAACTTACTTTCGCCTAATAATGCGATTATGGCAAAGAGACTATAACTCGCAGGGAAGCTTCTGCCACCAAATGTTTGCCCTCATTAGACTCCCCTCTGGAAGCGCTTTCACTGCAATCTGCAGATTCCCTCCTAACAGCAAGCTTTAGGATAGAGTACTGAATTGTAACTTAACTGCGGCTAATAAGGCGATTTTGGCAAAGAGACTATCACCCGCAGAGAAGCTGCTACCATCAAATGTTTGCCCTCATTAGTCTCCCCTCTGGAAGCGCTTTCACTGCAAGCTGCAGATTCCTTCCTAACAGCAAGCTTTAGGATAGGGTACTGAATTGTATCTTACTTTCGCCTAATAATGCGATTTTGGCAAAGAGAATATCTCCCGCAGGGAAGCTGCTACCATCAAATGTTTGCCCTCATTAGACTCCCCTCTGGAAGCGCTTTCACTGCAAGCTGCAGATTCCCTCCTAACAGCAAGCTTTAGGATAGGGTACTGAATTGTAACTTAACTGCGGCTAATAAGGCGATTTTGGCAAAGAGAGTATCTCCCGCAGGGAAGCTGCTACCATCAAATCTTTGCCCTCATTAGACTCCCCTCTGGAAGCGCTTTCACTGCAAGCTGCAGATTCCTTTCTAACAGCAAGCTTTAGGATAGGGTACTGAATTGTATCTCACTTTCGCCTAATAAAGCGATTTTGTCAAAGAGAGTATCTCCGGCAGGGAAGCTGCTACCATCAAATATTTGCCCTCGTTAGACTCCCCTCTGGAAGCGCTTTCACTGCAAGCTGCAGATTCCCTCCTAACAGCAAGCTTTAGGATAGGGTACTGAATTGTAACTTACTTTCGCCAAATAATGCGGTTTTGGCAAGGAGAGTATCTCCCGCAGGGAAGCTGCTACCATCAAATGTTTGCCCTCATTAGACTCCCCTCTGGAAGCGCTTTCACTGCAAGCTGCAGATTCCCTCCTAACAGCAAGCTTTAGGATAGGGTACTGAATTGTATCTTACTTTCGCCTAATAATGCGATTTTGGCAAAGAGAGTATCTCCCGCAGGGAAGCTGCTACCATCAAATGTTTGCCCTCGTTAGACTCCCCTCTGGAAGCGCTTTCACTGCAAGCTGCAGATTCCCTCCTAACAGCAAGCTTTAGGATAGGGTACTGAATTGTAACTTACTTTCGCCTAATAATGAGATTTTGGCAAAGAGACTATAACTCGCAGGGAAGCTGCTGCCACCAAATGTTTGACCTCATTAGACTCCCCTCTGGAAGCGCTTTAACTGCAAGCTGCAGATTCCCTCCTAACAGCAAGCTTTAGGATAGTGTACTGAATTGTAACTTACTTTCGCCTAATAATGCGATTATGGCAAGGAGACTATCTCCCGCAGGGAAGCTGCTACCATCAAATGTTTGCCCTCATTAGACTCCCCTCTGGAAGCGCTTTCACTGCAAGCTGCAGATTCCCTCCTAACAGCAAGCTTTAGGATAGGGTACTGAATTGTAACTTACTTTCTCCTAATAATGCGATTTTGGCAAAGAGAGTATCTCCCGCAGTGAAGCTGCTACCATCAAATGTTTGCCCTCATTAGACTCCCCTCTGGAAGCGCTTTCACTGCAAGCTGCAGATTCCCTCCTAACAGCAAGCTTTAGGATAGGGTACTGAATTGTAACTTAACTGCGGCTAATAAGGCGATTTTGGCAAAGAGAGTATCTCCCGCAGGGAAGCTGCTACCATCAAATGTTTGCCCTCATTAGACTCCCCTCTGGAAGCGCTTTCACTGCAAGCTGCAGATTCCTTTCTAACAGCAAGCTTTAGGATAGGGTACTGAATTGTAACTTACTTTCGCCTAATAAAGCGATTTTGGCAAAGAGAGTATCTCCCGCAGGGAAGCTGCTACCATCAAATGTTTGCCCTCGTTAGACTCCCCTCTGGAAGCGCTTTCACTGCAAGCTGCAGATTCCCTCCTAACAGCAAGCTTTAGGATAGGGTACTGAATTGTAACTTACTTTCGCCTAATAATGCGGTTTTGGCAAAGAGAGTATCTCCCACAGGGAAGCTGCTACCATCAAATGTTTGCCCTCATTAGACTCCCCTCTGGAAGCGCTTTCACTGCAAGCTGCAGATTCCCTCCTAACAGCAAGCTTTAGGATAGGGTACTGAATTGTATCTTACTTTCGCCTAATAATGCGATTTTGGCAAAGAGAGTATCTCCCGCAGGGAAGCTGCTACCATCAAATGTTTGCCCTCATTAGACTCCCCTCTGGAAGCGCTTTCACTGCAAGCTGCAGATTCCCTCCTAACAGCAAGCTTTAGGATAGGGTACTGAATTGTAACTTACTTTCGCCTAATAATGCGATTTTGGCAAAGAGACTATAACTCGCAGGGAAGCTGCTGCCACCAAATGTTTGCCCTCATTAGACTCCCCTCTGGAAGCGCTTTCACTGCAAGCTGCAGATTCCCTCCTAACAGCAAGCTTTAGGATAGGGTACTGAATTGTAACTTAACTGCGGCTAATAATGCGATTTTGGCAAAGAGACTATCTCCCGCAGGGAAGCTGCTACCATCAAATGTTTGCCCTCATTAGACTCCCCTCTGGAAGCGCTTTCACTGCAAGCTGCAGATTCCTTCCTAACAGCAAGCTTTAGGATAGGGTACCGAATTGTAACTTACTTTCGCCTAATAATGCGATTTTGGCAAAGAGAGTATCTCCCGCAGGGAAGCTGCTACCATCAAATGTTTGCCCTCGTTAGACTCCCCTCTGGAAGCGCTTTCACTGCAAGCTGCAGATTCCCTCCTAACAGCAAGCTTTAGGATAGGGTACTGAATTGTAACTTACTTTCGCCTAATAATGCGATTTTGGCAAAGAGACTATAACTCGCAGGGAAGCTGCTGCCACCAAATGTTTGCCCTCATTAGACTCCCCTCTGGAAGCGCTTTCACTGCAAGCTGCAGATTCCCTCCTAACAGCAAGCTTTAGGATAGGGTACTGAATTGTATCTTACTTTCGCCTAATAATGCGATTTTGGCAAAAAGAGTATCTCCCGCAGGGAAGCTGCTACCATCAAATGTTTGCCCTCGTTAGACTCCCCTCTGGAAGCGCTTTCACTGCAAGCTGCAGATTCCCTCCTAACAGCAAGCTTTAGGATAGGGTACTGAATTGTAACTTTCTTTCGCCTAATAATGAGATTTTGGCAAAGAGACTATAACTCACAGGGAAGCTGCTGCCACCAAATGTTTGCCCTCATTAGACTCCCCTCTGGAAGCGCTTTCACTGCAAGCTGCAGATTCCCTCCTAACAGCAAGCTTTAGGATAGGGTACTGAATTGTAACTTACTTTCGCCTAATAATGCGATTATGGCAAGGAGACTATCTCCCGCAGGGAAGCTGCTACCATCAAATGTTTGCCCTCATTAGACTCCCCTCTGGAAGCGCTTTCACTGCAAGCTGCAGATTCCCTCCTAACAGCAAGCTTTAGGATAGGGTACTGAATTGTAACTTACTTTCTCCTAATAAGGCGATTATGGCAAAGAGAGTATCTCCCACAGGGAAGCTGCTACCATCAAATGTTTGCCCTCATTAGACTCCCCTCTGGAAGCGCTTTCACTGCAAGCTGCAGATTCCTTTCTAACAGCAAGCTTTAGGATAGGGTACTGAATTGTAACTTACTTTCGCCTAATAAAGCGATTTTGGCAAAGAGAGTATCTCCCGCAGGGAAGCTGCTACCATCAAATGTTTGCCCTCGTTAGACTCCCCTCTGGAAGCGCTTTCACTGCAAGCTGCAGATTCCCTCCTAACAGCAAGCTTTAGGATAGGGTACTGAATTGCATCTTACTTTCGCCTAATAACGCGGTTTTGGCAAAGAGAGTATCTCCCACAGGGAAGCTGCTACCATCAAATGTTTGCCCTCATTAGACTCCCCTCTGGAAGCGCTTTCACTGCAAGCTGCAGATTCCCTCCTAACAGCAAGCTTTAGGATAGGGTACTGAATTGTATCTTACTTTCGCCTAATAATGCGATTTTGGCAAAGAGAGTATCTCCCGCAGGGAAGCTGCTACCATCAAATGTTTGCCCTCATTAGACTCCCCTCTGGAAGCGCTTTCACTGCAAGCTGCAGATTCCCTCCTAACAGCAAGCTTTAGGATAGGGTACTGAATTGTAACTTACTTTCGCCTAATAATGCGATTTTGGCAAAGAGACTATAACTCGCAGGGAAGCTTCTGCCACCAAATGTTTGCCCTCATTAGACTCCCCTCTGGAAGCGCTTTCACTGCAAGCTGCAGATTCCCTCCTAACAGCAAGCTTTAGGATAGGGTACTGAATTGTAACTTAACTGCGGCTAATAATGCGATTTTGGCAAAGAGACTATCTCCCGCAGGGAAGCTGCTACCATCAAATGTTTGCCCTCATTAGACTCCCCTCTGGAAGCGCTTTCACTGCAAGCTGCAGATTCCTTCCTAACAGCAAGCTTTAGGATAGGGTACCGAATTGTAACTTACTTTCGCCTAATAATGCGATTTTGGCAAAGAGAGTATCTCCCGCAGGGAAGCTGCTACCATCAAATGTTTGCCCTCGTTAGACTCCCCTCTGGAAGCGCTTTCACTGCAAGCTGCAGATTCCCTCCTAACAGCAAGCTTTAGGATAGGGTACTGAATTGTAACTTACTTTCGCCTAATAATGCGATTTTGGCAAAGAGACTATAACTCGCAGGGAAGCTGCTGCCACCAAATGTTTGCCCTCATTAGACTCCCCTCTGGAAGCGCTTTCACTGCAAGCTGCAGATTCCCTCCTAACAGCAAGCTTTAGGATAGGGTACTGAATTGTAACTTACTTTCGCCTAATAATGCGATTTTGGCAAAAAGAGTATCTCCCGCAGGGAAGCTGCTACCATCAAATGTTTGCCCTCATTAGACTCCCCTCTGGAAGCGCTTTCACTGCAAGCTGCAGATTCCCTCCTAACAGCAAGCTTTAGGATAGGGTACTGAATTGTATCTTACTTTCGCCTAATAATGCGATTTTGGCAAAGAGAGTATCTCCCGCAGGGAAGCTGCTACCATCAAATGTTTGCCCTCATTAGACTCCCCTCTGGAAGCGCTTTCACTGCAAGCTGCAGATTCCCTCCTAACAGCAAGCTTTAGGATAGGGTACTGAATTGTAACTTAACTGCGGCTAATAAGGCGATTTTGGCAAAGAGACTATCTCCCGCAGGGAAGCTGCTACCATCAAATCTTTGCCCTCATTAGACTCCCCTCTGGAAGCGCTTTCACTGCAAGCTGCAGATTCCCTCCTAACAGCAAGCTTTAGGATAGGGTACTGAATTGTAACTTACTTTCGCCTAATAATGCGGTTTTGGCAAAGAGAGTATCTCCCGCAGTGAAGCTGCTACCATCAAATATTTGCCCTCATTAGACTCCCCTCTGGAAGCACTTTCACTGCAATCTGCAGATTCCTTCCTAACAGCAAGCTTTAGGATAGGGTACTGAATTGTAACTTAACTGCGGCTAATAAGGCGATTTTGGCAAAGAGAGTATCTCCCGCAGGGAAGCTGCTACCATCAAATGTTTGCCCTCGTTAGACTCCCCTCTGGAAGCGCTTTCACTGCAAGCTGCAGATTCCCTCCTAACAGCAAGCTTTAGGATAGTGTACTGAATTGTAACTTAACTGCGGCTAATAATGAGATTTTGGCAAAGAGAGTATCTCCCGCAGGGAAGCTGCTACCATCAAATCTTTGCCCTCATTAGACTCCCCTCTGGAAGCGCTTTCACTGCAAGCTGCAGATTCCCTTCTATCAGCAAGCTTTAGGATAGGGTACTGAATTGTAACTTACTTTCGCCTAATAATGCGATTTTGGCAAAGAGAGTATCTCCCACAGGGAAGCTGCTACCATCAAATGTTTGCCCTCATTAGACTCCCCTCTGGAAGCGCTTTCACTGCAAGCTGCAGATTCCCTCCTAACAGCAAGCTTTAGGATAGGGTACTGAATTGTATCTTACTTTCGCCTAGTAATGCGATATTGGCAAAGAGACTATCTCCCGCAGGGAAGCTGCTACCATCAAATGTTTGCCGTCGTTAGACTCCCCTCTGGAAGCGCTTTCACTGCAAGCTGCAGATTCCCTCCTAACAGCAAGCTTTAGGATAGGGTACTGAATTGTAACTTACTTTCGCCTAATAATGCGATTTTGGCAAAGAGACTATAACTCGCAGGGAAGCTTCTGCCACCAAATGTTTGCCCTCATTAGACTCCCCTCTGGAAGCGCTTTCACTGCAATCTGCAGATTCCCTCCTAACAGCAAGCTTTAGGATAGGGTACTGAATTGTAACTTAACTGCGGCTAATAAGGCGATTTTGGCAAAGAGACTATCTCCCGCAGAGAAGCTGCTACCATCAAATGTTTGCCCTCATTAGTCTCCCCTCTGGAAGCGCTTTCACTGCAAGCTGCAGATTCCTTCCTAACATCAAGCTTTAGGATAGTGTACTGAATTGTAACTTACTTTCGCCTAATAATGCGATTTTGGCAAAGAGACTATCTCCCGCAGGGAAGCTGCTACCATCAAATGTTTGCCCTCGTTAGACTCCCCTCTGGAAGCGCTTTCACTGCAAGCTGCAGATTCCCTCCTAACAGCAAGCTTTAGGATAGTGTACTGAATTGTAACTTACTTTCGCCTAATAATGCGATTATGGCAAAGAGACTATCTCCCGCAGGGAAGCTGTTACCATCAAACGTTTGCCCTCATTAGACTCCCCTCTGGAAGCGCTTTCACTGCAAGCTGCAGATTCCCTCCTAACAGCAAGCTTTAGGATAGGGTACTGAATTGTAACTTAACTGCGGCTAATAAGGTGATTTTGGCAAAGAGACTATCTCCCGCAGGGAAGCTGCTACCATCAAATGTTTGCCCTCATTAGACTCCCCTCTGGAAGCACTTTCACTGCAAGCTGCAGATTCCCTCCTAACAGCAAGCTTTAGGATAGGGTACTGAATTGTAACTTACTTTCGCCTAATAATGCGATTTTGGCAAAGAGAGTATCTCCCACAGGGAAGCTGCTACCATCAAATATTTGCCCTCATTAGACTACCCTCTGGAAGCGCTTTCACTGCAAGCTGCAGATTCCCTCCTAACAGCAAGCTTTAGGATAGGGTACTGAATTGTATCTTACTTTCGCCTAATAATGCGATTTTGGCAAAGAGAGTATCTCCCGCAGGGAAGCTGCTACCATCAAATGTTTGCCCTCATTAGACTCTCCTCTGGAAGCGCTTTCACTGCAAGCTGCAGATTCCCTCCTAACAGCAAGCTTTAGGATAGGGTACTGAATTGTAACTTAACTGCGGCTAATAAGGCGATTCTGGCAAAGAGAATATATCCCGCAGGGAAGCTGCTACCATCAAATATTTGCCCTCATTAGACTCCCCTCTGGAAGCGCTTTCACTGCAAGCAGCAGATTCCCTCCTAACAGCAAGCTTTAGGATAGGGTACTGAATTGTAACTTACTTTCGCCTAGTAATGCGATATTGGCAAAGACAGTATCTCCCACAGGGAAGATGCTACCATCAAATGTTTGCCGTCGTTAGACTCCCCTCTGGAAGCGCTTTCACTGCAAGCTGCAGATTCCCTCCTAACAGCAAGCTTTAGGATAGGGTAATGAATTGTAACTTACTTTCGCCTAATAATGCGATTTTGGCAAAGAGACTATAACTCGTAGGGAATCTTCTGCCACCAAATGTTTGCCCTCATTAGACTCCCCTCTGGAAGCGCTTTCACTGCAATCTGCAGATTCCCTCCTAACAGCAAGCTTTAGGATAGGGTACTGAATTGTAACTTAACTGCGGCTAATAAGGCGATTTTGGCAAAGAGACTATCTCCCGCAGAGAAGCTGCTACCATCAAATGTTTGCCCTCATTAATCTCCCCTCTGGAAGCGCTTTCACTGCAAGCTGCAGATTCCTTCCTAACAGCAAGCTTTAGGATAGGGTACTGAATTGTATCTTACTTTCGCCTAATAATGCGATTTTCGCAAAGAGACTATCTCCCGCAGGGAAGCTGCTACCATCAAATGTTTGCCCTCATTAGACTCTCCTCTGGAAGCGCTTTCACTGCAAGCTGCAGATTCCCTCCTAACAGCAAGCTTTAGGATAGGGTACTGAATTGTAACTTTACTGCGGCTAATAAGGCGATTTTGGCAAAGAGACTATCTCCCGCAGGGAAGCTGCTACCATCAAATGTTTGCCCTCATTAGACTCCCCTCTGGAAGCACTTTCACTGCAAGCTGCAGATTCCCTCCTAACAGCAAGCTTTAGGATAGGGTACTGAATTGTAACTTACTTTCGCCTAATAATGCGATTTTGGCAAAGAGAGTATCTCCCACAGGGAAGCTGCTACCATCAAATATTTGCCCTCATTAGACTACCCTCTGGAAGCGCTTTCACTGCAAGCTGCAGATTCCCTCCTAACAGCAAGCTTTAGGATAGGGTACTGAATTGTAACTTACTTTCGCCTAATAATGCAGTTTTGGCAAGGAGAGTATCTCAAGCAGGGAAGCTGCTACCATCAAATGTTTGCCCTCATTAGACTCCCCTCTGGAAGCGCTTTCACTGCAAGCTGCAGATTCCCTCCTAACAGCAAGCTTTAGGATAGGGTACTGAATTGTAACTTACTTTCGCCTAATAATGCGATTTTGCCAAAGAGAGTATCTCCCGCAGGGAAGCTGCTACCATCAAATGTTTGCCCTCATTAGACTCCCCTCTGGAAGCGCTTTCACTGCAAGCTGCAGATTCCCTCCTAACAGCAAGCTTTAGGATAGGGTACTGAATTGTAACTTACTTTCGCCTAGTAATGCGATATTGGCAAAGACAGTATCTCCCACAGGGAAGCTGCTACCATCAAATGTTTGCCGTCGTTAGACTCCCCTCTGGAAGCGCATTCACTGCAAGCTGCAGATTCCCTCCTAACAGCAAGCTTTAGGATAGGGTACTGAATTGTAACTTAACTGCGGCTAATAAGGCGATTTTGGCAAAGAGAATATATCCCGCAGGGAAGCTGCTACCATCAAATATTTGCCCTCATTAGACTCCCCTCTGGAAGCGCTTTCACTGCAAGCTGCAGATTCCCTCCTAACAGCAAGCTTTAGGATAGGGTACTGAATTGTAACTTACTTTCGCCTAATAATGCGATTTTGGCAAAGAGACTATAACTCGTAGGGAAGCTTCTGCCACCAAATGTTTGCCCTCATTAGACTCCCCTCTGGAAGCGCTTTCACTGCAATCTGCAGATTCCCTCCTAACAGCAAGCTTTAGGATAGGGTACTGAATTGTAACTTAACTGCGGCTAATAAGGCGATTGTGGCAAAGAGACTATCTCCCGCAGAGAAGCTGCTACCATCAAATGTTTGCCCTCATTAGTCTCCCCTCTGGAATCGCTTTCACTGCAAGCTGCAGATTCCTTCCTAACAGCAAGCTTTAGGATAGGGTACTGAATTGTATCTTACTTTCGCCTAATAATGCGATTTTGGCAAAGAGAGTATCTCCCGCAGGGAAGCTGCTACCATCAAATGTTTGCCCTCATTAGACTCCCCTCTGGAAGCGCTTTCACTGCAAGCTGCAGATTCCCTCCTAACAGCAAGCTTTAGGATAGGGTACTGAATTGTAACTTACTTTCGCCTAATAATGCGATTTTGGCAAAGAGACTATAACTCGCAGGGAAGCTGCTGCCACCAAATGTTTGCCCTCATTAGACTCCCCTCTGGAAGCGCTTTCACTGCAAGCTGCAGATTCCCTCCTAACAGCAAGCTTTAGGATAGGGTACTGAATTGTAACTTACTTTCGCCTAGTAATGCGATATTGGCAAAGACAGTATCTCCCACAGGGAAGCTGCTACCATCAAATGTTTGCCGTTGTTAGACTCCCCTCTGGAAGCGCTTTCACTGCAAGCTGCAGATTCCCTCCTAACAGCAAGCTTTAGGATAGGGTACTGAATTGTAACTTACTTTCGCCTAATAATGCGATTATGGCAAAGAGACTATAACTCGCAGGGAAGCTTCTGCCACCAAATGTTTGCCCTCATTAGACTCCCCTCTGGAAGCGCTTTCACTGCAATCTGCAGATTCCCTCCTAACAGCAAGCTTTAGGATAGAGTACTGAATTGTAACTTAACTGCGGCTAATAAGGCGATTTTGGCAAAGAGACTATCACCCGCAGAGAAGCTGCTACCATCAAATGTTTGCCCTCATTAGTCTCCCCTCTGGAAGCGCTTTCACTGCAAGCTGCAGATTCCTTCCTAACAGCAAGCTTTAGGATAGGGTACTGAATTGTATCTTACTTTCGCCTAATAATGCGATTTTGGCAAAGAGAATATCTCCCGCAGGGAAGCTGCTACCATCAAATGTTTGCCCTCATTAGACTCCCCTCTGGAAGCGCTTTCACTGCAAGCTGCAGATTCCCTCCTAACAGCAAGCTTTAGGATAGGGTACTGAATTGTAACTTAACTGCGGCTAATAAGGCGATTTTGGCAAAGAGAGTATCTCCCGCAGGGAAGCTGCTACCATCAAATCTTTGCCCTCATTAGACTCCCCTCTGGAAGCGCTTTCACTGCAAGCTGCAGATTCCTTTCTAACAGCAAGCTTTAGGATAGGGTACTGAATTGTATCTCACTTTCGCCTAATAAAGCGATTTTGTCAAAGAGAGTATCTCCGGCAGGGAAGCTGCTACCATCAAATATTTGCCCTCGTTAGACTCCCCTCTGGAAGCGCTTTCACTGCAAGCTGCAGATTCCCTCCTAACAGCAAGCTTTAGGATAGGGTACTGAATTGTAACTTACTTTCGCCTAATAATGCGGTTTTGGCAAGGAGAGTATCTCCCGCAGGGAAGCTGCTACCATCAAATGTTTGCCCTCATTAGACTCCCCTCTGGAAGCGCTTTCACTGCAAGCTGCAGATTCCCTCCTAACAGCAAGCTTTAGGATAGGGTACTGAATTGTATCTTACTTTCGCCTAATAATGCGATTTTGGCAAAGAGAGTATCTCCCGCAGGGAAGCTGCTACCATCAAATGTTTGCCCTCGTTAGACTCCCCTCTGGAAGCGCTTTCACTGCAAGCTGCAGATTCCCTCCTAACAGCAAGCTTTAGGATAGGGTACTGAATTGTAACTTACTTTCGCCTAATAATGAGATTTTGGCAAAGAGACTATAACTCGCAGGGAAGCTGCTGCCACCAAATGTTTGACCTCATTAGACTCCCCTCTGGAAGCGCTTTAACTGCAAGCTGCAGATTCCCTCCTAACAGCAAGCTTTAGGATAGTGTACTGAATTGTAACTTACTTTCGCCTAATAATGCGATTATGGCAAGGAGACTATCTCCCGCAGGGAAGCTGCTACCATCAAATGTTTGCCCTCATTAGACTCCCCTCTGGAAGCGCTTTCACTGCAAGCTGCAGATTCCCTCCTAACAGCAAGCTTTAGGATAGGGTACTGAATTGTAACTTACTTTCTCCTAATAATGCGATTTTGGCAAAGAGAGTATCTCCCGCAGTGAAGCTGCTACCATCAAATGTTTGCCCTCATTAGACTCCCCTCTGGAAGCGCTTTCACTGCAAGCTGCAGATTCCCTCCTAACAGCAAGCTTTAGGATAGGGTACTGAATTGTAACTTAACTGCGGCTAATAAGGCGATTTTGGCAAAGAGAGTATCTCCCGCAGGGAAGCTGCTACCATCAAATGTTTGCCCTCATTAGACTCCCCTCTGGAAGCGCTTTCACTGCAAGCTGCAGATTCCTTTCTAACAGCAAGCTTTAGGATAGGGTACTGAATTGTAACTTACTTTCGCCTAATAAAGCGATTTTGGCAAAGAGAGTATCTCCCGCAGGGAAGCTGCTACCATCAAATGTTTGCCCTCGTTAGACTCCCCTCTGGAAGCGCTTTCACTGCAAGCTGCAGATTCCCTCCTAACAGCAAGCTTTAGGATAGGGTACTGAATTGTAACTTACTTTCGCCTAATAATGCGGTTTTGGCAAAGAGAGTATCTCCCACAGGGAAGCTGCTACCATCAAATGTTTGCCCTCATTAGACTCCCCTCTGGAAGCGCTTTCACTGCAAGCTGCAGATTCCCTCCTAACAGCAAGCTTTAGGATAGGGTACTGAATTGTATCTTACTTTCGCCTAATAATGCGATTTTGGCAAAGAGAGTATCTCCCGCAGGGAAGCTGCTACCATCAAATGTTTGCCCTCATTAGACTCCCCTCTGGAAGCGCTTTCACTGCAAGCTGCAGATTCCCTCCTAACAGCAAGCTTTAGGATAGGGTACTGAATTGTAACTTACTTTCGCCTAATAATGCGATTTTGGCAAAGAGACTATAACTCGCAGGGAAGCTGCTGCCACCAAATGTTTGCCCTCATTAGACTCCCCTCTGGAAGCGCTTTCACTGCAAGCTGCAGATTCCCTCCTAACAGCAAGCTTTAGGATAGGGTACTGAATTGTAACTTAACTGCGGCTAATAATGCGATTTTGGCAAAGAGACTATCTCCCGCAGGGAAGCTGCTACCATCAAATGTTTGCCCTCATTAGACTCCCCTCTGGAAGCGCTTTCACTGCAAGCTGCAGATTCCTTCCTAACAGCAAGCTTTAGGATAGGGTACCGAATTGTAACTTACTTTCGCCTAATAATGCGATTTTGGCAAAGAGAGTATCTCCCGCAGGGAAGCTGCTACCATCAAATGTTTGCCCTCGTTAGACTCCCCTCTGGAAGCGCTTTCACTGCAAGCTGCAGATTCCCTCCTAACAGCAAGCTTTAGGATAGGGTACTGAATTGTAACTTACTTTCGCCTAATAATGCGATTTTGGCAAAGAGACTATAACTCGCAGGGAAGCTGCTGCCACCAAATGTTTGCCCTCATTAGACTCCCCTCTGGAAGCGCTTTCACTGCAAGCTGCAGATTCCCTCCTAACAGCAAGCTTTAGGATAGGGTACTGAATTGTATCTTACTTTCGCCTAATAATGCGATTTTGGCAAAAAGAGTATCTCCCGCAGGGAAGCTGCTACCATCAAATGTTTGCCCTCGTTAGACTCCCCTCTGGAAGCGCTTTCACTGCAAGCTGCAGATTCCCTCCTAACAGCAAGCTTTAGGATAGGGTACTGAATTGTAACTTACTTTCGCCTAATAATGAGATTTTGGCAAAGAGACTATAACTCACAGGGAAGCTGCTGCCACCAAATGTTTGCCCTCATTAGACTCCCCTCTGGAAGCGCTTTCACTGCAAGCTGCAGATTCCCTCCTAACAGCAAGCTTTAGGATAGGGTACTGAATTGTAACTTACTTTCGCCTAATAATGCGATTATGGCAAGGAGACTATCTCCCGCAGGGAAGCTGCTACCATCAAATGTTTGCCCTCATTAGACTCCCCTCTGGAAGCGCTTTCACTGCAAGCTGCAGATTCCCTCCTAACAGCAAGCTTTAGGATAGGGTACTGAATTGTAACTTACTTTCTCCTAATAAGGCGATTATGGCAAAGAGAGTATCTCCCACAGGGAAGCTGCTACCATCAAATGTTTGCCCTCATTAGACTCCCCTCTGGAAGCGCTTTCACTGCAAGCTGCAGATTCCTTTCTAACAGCAAGCTTTAGGATAGGGTACTGAATTGTAACTTACTTTCGCCTAATAAAGCGATTTTGGCAAAGAGAGTATCTCCCGCAGGGAAGCTGCTACCATCAAATGTTTGCCCTCGTTAGACTCCCCTCTGGAAGCGCTTTCACTGCAAGCTGCAGATTCCCTCCTAACAGCAAGCTTTAGGATAGGGTACTGAATTGCATCTTACTTTCGCCTAATAACGCGGTTTTGGCAAAGAGAGTATCTCCCGCAGGGAAGCTGCTACCATCAAATGTTTGCCCTCATTAGACTCCCCTCTGGAAGCGCTTTCACTGCAAGCTGCAGATTCCCTCCTAACAGCAAGCTTTAGGATAGGGTACTGAATTGTATCTTACTTTCGCCTAATAATGCGATTTTGGCAAAGAGAGTATCTCCCGCAGGGAAGCTGCTACCATCAAATGTTTGCCCTCATTAGACTCCCCTCTGGAAGCGCTTTCACTGCAAGCTGCAGATTCCCTCCTAACAGCAAGCTTTAGGATAGGGTACTGAATTGTAACTTACTTTCGCCTAATAATGCGATTTTGGCAAAGAGACTATAACTCGCAGGGAAGCTTCTGCCACCAAATGTTTGCCCTCATTAGACTCCCCTCTGGAAGCGCTTTCACTGCAAGCTGCAGATTCCCTCCTAACAGCAAGCTTTAGGATAGGGTACTGAATTGTAACTTAACTGCGGCTAATAATGCGATTTTGGCAAAGAGACTATCTCCCGCAGGGAAGCTGCTACCATCAAATGTTTGCCCTCATTAGACTCCCCTCTGGAAGCGCTTTCACTGCAAGCTGCAGATTCCTTCCTAACAGCAAGCTTTAGGATAGGGTACCGAATTGTAACTTACTTTCGCCTAATAATGCGATTTTGGCAAAGAGAGTATCTCCCGCAGGGAAGCTGCTACCATCAAATGTTTGCCCTCGTTAGACTCCCCTCTGGAAGCGCTTTCACTGCAAGCTGCAGATTCCCTCCTAACAGCAAGCTTTAGGATAGGGTACTGAATTGTAACTTACTTTCGCCTAATAATGCGATTTTGGCAAAGAGACTATAACTCGCAGGGAAGCTGCTGCCACCAAATGTTTGCCCTCATTAGACTCCCCTCTGGAAGCGCTTTCACTGCAAGCTGCAGATTCCCTCCTAACAGCAAGCTTTAGGATAGGGTACTGAATTGTAACTTACTTTCGCCTAATAATGCGATTTTGGCAAAAAGAGTATCTCCCGCAGGGAAGCTGCTACCATCAAATGTTTGCCCTCATTAGACTCCCCTCTGGAAGCGCTTTCACTGCAAGCTGCAGATTCCCTCCTAACAGCAAGCTTTAGGATAGGGTACTGAATTGTATCTTACTTTCGCCTAATAATGCGATTTTGGCAAAGAGAGTATCTCCCGCAGGGAAGCTGCTACCATCAAATGTTTGCCCTCATTAGACTCCCCTCTGGAAGCGCTTTCACTGCAAGCTGCAGATTCCCTCCTAACAGCAAGCTTTAGGATAGGGTACTGAATTGTAACTTAACTGCGGCTAATAAGGCGATTTTGGCAAAGAGACTATCTCCCGCAGGGAAGCTGCTACCATCAAATCTTTGCCCTCATTAGACTCCCCTCTGGAAGCGCTTTCACTGCAAGCTGCAGATTCCTTTCTAACAGCAAGCTTTAGGATAGGGTACTGAATTGTAACTTACTTTCGCCTAATAAAGCGATTTTGGCAAAGAGAGTATCTCCGGCAGGGAAGCTGCTACCATCAAATGTTTGCCCTCGTTAGACTCCCCTCTGGAAGCGCTTTCACTGCAAGCTGCAGATTCCCTCCTAACAGCAAGCTTTAGGATAGGGTACTGAATTGTAACTTACTTTCGCCTAATAATGAGGTTTTGGCAAAGAGAGTATCTCCCGCAGGGAAGCTGCTACCATCAAATGTTTGCCCTCATTAGACTCCCCTCTGGAAGCGCTTTCACTGCAAGCTGCAGATTCCCTCCTAACAGCAAGCTTTAGGAAAGGGTACTGAATTGTAACTTACTTTCGCCTAATAATGCGATTTTGGCAAAGAGAGTATCTCCCGCAGGGAAGCTGCTACCATCAAATGTTTGCCCTCATTAGACTCCCCTCTGGAAGCGCTTTCACTGCAAGCTGCAGATTCCCTCCTAACAGCAAGCTTTAGGATCGGGTACTGAATTGTATCTTAACTGCTGCTAATAAGGCGATTATGGCAAAGAGACTATCTCCCGCATGGAAGCTGCTACCATCAAATGTTTGCCCTCATTAGACTCCCCTCTGGAAGCGCTTTCACTGCAAGCTGCAGATTTCTTCCTAACAGCAAGCTTTAGGATAGGGTACTGAATTGTATCTTAACTGCGGCTAATAAGGAGATTTTGGCAAAGAGACTATCTCCCGCAGGGAAGCTGCTACCATCAAATGTTTGCCCTCGTTAGACTCCCCTCTGGAAGCGCTTTCACTGCAAGCTGCAGATTCCCTCCTAACAGCAAGCTTTAGGATAGGGTACTGAATTGTAACTTACTTTCGCCTAATAATGAGATTTTGGCAAAGAGACTATAACTCGCAGGGAAGCTGCTGCCACCAAATGTTTGCCCTCATTAGACTCCCCTCTGGAAGCGCTTTCACTGCAAGCTGCAGATTCCCTCCTAACAGCAAGCTTTAGGATAGGGTACTGAACTGTAACTTACTTTCGCCTAATAATGCGATTTTGGCAAAGAGACTATCTCCCGCAGGGAAGCTGTTACCATCAAACGTTTGACCTCATTATACTCCCCTCTGGAAGCGCTTTTACTGCAAGCTGCAGATTCCTTCCTAACAGCAAGCTTTAGGATAGGGTACTGAATTGTAACTTAACTGCGGCTAATAAGGCGATTTTGGCAAAGAGAGTATCTCCCGCAGGGAAGCTGCTGCCACTAAATGTTTGCCCTCATTAGACTCCCCTCTGGAAGCGCTTTCACTGCAAGCTGCAGATTTCTTCCTAACAGCAAGCTTTAGGATAGGGTACTGAATTGTATCTTAACTGCGGCTAATAATGCGATTTTGGCAAAGAGAGTATCTCCCGCAGGGAAGCTGCTACCATCAAATGTTTGCCCTCATTATAATCCGTTCTGGAAGAGCTTTCACTGCAAGCTGCAGATTCCCTCCTAACAGCAAGCTTTAGGATAGGGTACTGAATTGTAACTTAACTGCGGCTAATAAGGCGATTTTGGCAAAGAGAATATCTCCCGCAGGGAAGCTGCTACCATCAAATGTTTGCCCTCGTTAGACTCCCCTCTGGAAGCGCTTTCACTGCAAGCTGCAGATTCCCTCCTAACAGCAAGCTTTAGGATAGGGTACTGAATTGTAACTTACTTTGGCCTAATAATGCGATTTTGGCAAAGAGACTATCTCCCGCAGGGAAGCTGCTACCATCAAATGTTTGCCCTCATTAGACTCCCCTCTGGAAGCGCTTTCACTGCAAGCTGCAGATTCCCTCCTAACAGCAAGCTTTAGGATAGGGTACTGAATTGTAACTTACTTTCGCCTAATAATGCGATTTTGGCAAAGAGAGTATCTCCCGCAGGGAAGCTGCTACCATCAAATGTTTGCCCTCATTAGACTCCCCTCTGGAATCGCTTTCACTGCAAGCAGCATATTCCCTCCTAACAGCAAGCTTTAGGATAGGGTACTGAATTGTAACTTACTTTCGCCTAATAATGCGATTTTGGCAAAGAGAGTATCTCCCGCAGGGAAGCTGCTACCATCAAATATTTGCCCTCATTAGACTCCCCTCTGGAAGCGCTTTCACTGCAAGCTGCAGATTCCCTCCTAACAGCAAGCTTTAGGATAGGGTACTGAATTGTATCTTAACTGCGGCGAATAAGGCGATTTTGGCAAAGAGAGTATCTCCCGCAGGGAAGCTACTACCATCAAATGTTTGCCCTCGTTAGACTCCCCTCTTGAAGCGCTTTCACTGCAAGCTGCAGATTCCCTCCTAACAGCAAGCTTTAGGATAGGGTACTGAATTGTAACTTACTTTCGCCTAATAATGCGATTTTGGCAAAGAGAGTATCTCCCGCAGGGAAGCTGCTACCATCAAATGTTTGCCCTCATTAGACTCCCCTCTGGAAGCGCTTTCACTGCAAGCTGCAGATTCCCTCCTAACAGCAAGCTTTAGGATAGGGTACTGAATTGTAACTTAACTGCGGCTACTAATGCGATTTTGGCAAAGAGAATATATCCCGCAGGGAAGCTGCTACCATCAAATGTTTGCCCTCATTAGACTCCCCTCTGGAAGCGCTTTCACTGCAAGCTGCAGATTCCCTCCTAACAGCAAGCTTTAGGATAGGGTACTGAATTGTAACTTACTTTCGCCTAATAATGCGATTTTGGCAAAGAGAGTATCTCCCGCAGGGAAGCTGCTACAATCAAATGTTTGCCCTCGTTAGACTCCCCTCTGGAAGTGCTTTCACTTCAAGCTGCAGATTCCTTCCTAACAGCAAACTTTAGGATAGGGTACTGAATTGTAACTTACTTTCGCCTAATAATGCGATTTTGGCAAAGAGAGTATCTCCCGCAGGGAAGCTGTTACCATCAAACGTTTGACCTCATTATACTCCCCTCTGGAAGCGCTTTCACTGCAAGCTGCAGATTCCCTCCTAACAGAAATCTTTAGGATAGTGTACTGAATTGTAACTTAACTGCGGCTAATAATGCGATTTTGGCAAAGAGAGTATCTCCCGCAGGGAAGCTACTACCATCAAATGTTTGCCCTCATTAGACTCCCCTCTGGAAGCGCTTTCACTGCAAGCTGCAGATTCCCTCCTAACAGCAAGCTTTAGGATAGGGTACTGAATTGTAACTTACTTTCGCCTAATAATGCGATTTTGGCAAAGAGACTATCTCCCGCAGGGAAGCTGCTACCATCAAATGTTTGCCCTCATTAGACTCCCCTCTGGAAGCGCTTTTACTGCAAGCTGCAGATTCCTTCCTAACAGCAAGCTTTAGGATAGGGTACTGAATTGTAACTTAACTGCGGCTAATAAGGCGATTTTGGCAAAGAGAGTATCTCCCGCAGGGAAGCTGCTGCCACTAAATGTTTGCCCTCATTAGACTCCCCTCTGGAAGCGCTTTCACTGCAAGCTGCAGATTTCTTCCTAACAGCAAGCTTTAGGATAGGGTACTGAATTGTATCTTAACTGCGGCTAATAATGCGATTTTGGCAAAGAGAGTATCTCCCGCAGGGAAGCTGCTACCATCAAATGTTTGCCCTCATTAGAATCCGTTCTGGAAGCGCTTTCACTGCAAGCTGCAGATTCCCTCCTAACAGCAAGCTTTAGGATAGGGTACTGAATTGTAACTTAACTGCGGCTAATAAGGCGATTTTGGCAAAGAGAATATCTCCCGCAGGGAAGCTGCTACCATCAAATGTTTGCCCTCATTAGACTCCCCTCTGGAAGCGCTTTCACTGCAAGCTGCAGATTCCCTCCTAACAGCAAGCTTTAGGATAGGGTACTGAATTGTAACTTACTTTGGCCTAATAATGCGATTTTGGCAAAGAGACTATCTCCCGCAGGGAAGCTGCTACCATCAAATGTTTGCCCTCATTAGACTCCCCTCTGGAAGCGCTTTCACTGCAAGCTGCAGATTCCCTCCTAACAGCAAGCTTTAGGATAGGGTACTGAATTGTAACTTACTTTCGCCTAATAATGCGATTTTGGCAAAGAGAGTATCTCCCGCAGGGAAGCTGCTACCATCAAATGTTTGCCCTCATTAGACTCCCCTCTGGAATCGCTTTCACTGCAAGCAGCATATTCCCTCCTAACAGCAAGCTTTAGGATAGGGTACTGAATTGTAACTTACTTTCGCCTAATAATGCGATTTTGGCAAAGAGAGTATCTCCCGCAGGGAAGCTGCTACCATCAAATATTTGCCCTCATTAGACTCCCCTCTGGAAGCGCTTTCACTGCAAGCTGCAGATTCCCTCCTAACAGCAAGCTTTAGGATAGGGTACTGAATTGTATCTTAACTGCGGCGAATAAGGCGATTTTGGCAAAGAGAGTATCTCCCGCAGGGAAGCTACTACCATCAAATGTTTGCCCTCGTTAGACTCCCCTCTTGAAGCGCTTTCACTGCAAGCTGCAGATTCCCTCCTAACAGCAAGCTTTAGGATAGGGTACTGAATTGTAACTTACTTTCGCCTAATAATGCGATTTTGGCAAAGAGAGTATCTCCCGCAGGGAAGCTGCTACCATCAAATGTTTGCCCTCATTAGACTCCCCTCTGGAAGCGCTTTCACTGCAAGCTGCAGATTCCCTCCTAACAGCAAGCTTTAGGATAGGGTACTGAATTGTAACTTAACTGCGGCTACTAATGCGATTTTGGCAAAGAGAATATATCCCGCAGGGAAGCTGCTACCATCAAATGTTTGCCCTCATTAGACTCCCCTCTGGAAGCGCTTTCACTGCAAGCTGCAGATTCCCTCCTAACAGCAAGCTTTAGGATAGGGTACTGAATTGTAACTTACTTTCGCCTAATAATGCGATTTTGGCAAAGAGAGTATCTCCCGCAGGGAAGCTGCTACAATCAAATGTTTGCCCTCGTTAGACTCCCCTCTGGAAGTGCTTTCACTTCAAGCTGCAGATTCCTTCCTAACAGCAAACTTTAGGATAGGGTACTGAATTGTAACTTACTTTCGCCTAATAATGCGATTTTGGCAAAGAGAGTATCTCCCGCAGGGAAGCTGCTACCATCAAATATTTGCCCTCATTAGACTCCCCTCTGGAAGCGCTTTCACTGCAAGCTGCAGATTCCCTCCTAACAGCAAGCTTTAGGATAGGGTACTGAATTGTAACTTAACTGCGGCTAATAAGGCGATTTTGGCAAAGAGAGTATCTCCCGCAGGGAAGCTGCTACCATCAAATGTTTGCCCTCGTTAGACTCCCCTCTGGAAGCGCTTTCACTGCAAGCTGCAGATTCCCTCCTAACAGCAAGCTTTAGGATAGGGTACTGAATTGTAACTTACTTTGGCCTAATAATGCGATTTTGGCAAGGAGACGATCTCCCGCAGGGAAGCTGCTACCATCAAATGTTTGCCCTCATTAGAATCCGTTCTGGAAGCGCTTTCACTGCAAGCTGCAGATTCCCTCCTAACAGCAAGCTTTAGGATAGGGTACTGAATTGTAACTTAACTGCGGCTACTAATGCGATTTTGGCAAAGAGAATATATCCCGCAGGGAAGCTGCTACCATCAAATGTTTGCCCTCATTAGACTCCCCTCTGGAAGCGCTTTCACTGCAAGCTGCAGATTCCCTCCTAACAGCAAGCTTTAGGATAGGGTACTGAATTGTAACTTACTTTCGCCTAATAATTCGATTCTGGCAAAGAGAGTATCTCCCGCAGGGAAGCTGCTACCATCAAATGTTTGCCCTCATTAGACTCCCCTCTGGAAGCGCTTTCACTGCAAGCTGCAGATTCCCTCCTAACAGCAAGCTTTAGGATAGGGTACTGAATTGTAACTTAACTGCGGCTAATAAGGCGATTATGGCAAAGAGAGTATCTCCCGCAGGGAAGCTGCTACCATCAAATGTTTGCCCTCATTAGACTCCCCTCTGGAAGTGCTTTCACTGCAAGCTGCAGATTCCTTCCTAACAGCAAGCTTTAGGATAGGGTACTGAATTGTAACTTACTTTCGCCTAATAATGCGATTTTGGCAAAGAGAGTATCTCCCGCAGGGAAGCTGCTACCATCAAATGTTTGCCCTCATTAGACTCCCCTCTGGAAGCGCTTTCACTGCAAGCTGCAGATTCCCTCCTAACAGCAAGCTTTAGGATAGGGTACTGAATTGTAACTTACTTTCGCCTAATAATGCGATTTTGGCAAAGAGAGTATCTCCCGCAGGGATGCTGCTACCATCAAATGTTTGCCCTCATTAGACTCCCCTCTGGAAGCGCTTTCACTGCAAGCTGCAGATTCCCTCCTAACAGCAAGCTTTAGGATAGGGTACTGAATTGTAACTTACTTTCGCCTAATAATGCGATTGTGGCACAGAGAATATCTCCCGCAGGGAAGCTGCTACCATCAAATGTTTGCCCTCATTAGACTCCCCTCTGGAAGCGCTTTCACTGCAAGCTGCAGATTCCCTCCTAACAGCAAGCTTTAGGATAGGGTACTGAATTGTAACTTAACTGCGGCTAATAATGCGATTTTGGCAAAGAGAATATCTCCCGCAGGGAAGCTGCTACCATCAAATGTTTGCCCTCATTAGACTACCCCCTGGAAGCGCTTTCACAGCAAGCTGCAGATTCCCTCCTAACAGCAAGCTTTAGGATAGGGTACTGAATTGTAACTTGCATTCGCCTAATAAAGCGATATTGGCAAAGAGAGTATCTCCCGCAGGGAAGCTGCTACCATCAAATATTTGCCCTCATTAGACTCCCCTCTGGAAGCGCTTTCACTGCAAGCTGCAGATTCCCTCCTAACAGCAAGCTTTAGGATAGGGTACTGAATTGTAACTTAACTGCGGCTAATAATGCGATTTTGGCAAAGAGAGTATCTCCCGCAGGGAAGCTGCTACCATCAAATGTTTGCCCTCGATAGACTCCCCACTGGAAGCGCTTTCACTGCAAGCTGCAGATTCCCTCCTAACAGCAAGCTTTAGGATAGGGTACTGAATTGTAACTTACTTTTTCCTAATAATGCGATTTTGGCAAAGAGAGTATCTCCCGCAGGGAAGCTGCTACCATCAAATGTTTGCCCTCATTAGACTCCCCTCTGGAAGCGCTTTCACTGCAAGCTGCAGATTCCCTCCTAACAGCAAGCTTTAGGATAGGTTACTGAATTGTAACTTACTTTCGCCTAATAATGCGATTTTGGCAAAGAGAGTATCTCCCACAGGGAAGCTGCTACCATCAAATGTTTGCCCTCATTAGACTCCCCTCTGGAAGCGCTTTCACTGCAAGCTGCAGATTCCCTCCTAACAGCAAGCTTTAGGATAGGGTACTGAATTGTAACTTAACTGCGGCTAATAATGCGATTTTGGCAAAGAGAGTATCTCCCGCAGGGAAGCTGCTACCATCAAATGTTTGCCCTCATTAGACTCCCCTCTGGAAGCGCTTTCACTGCAAGCTGCAGATTCCCTCCTAACAGCAAGCTTTAGGATAGGGTACTGAATTGTATCTTAACTGCGGCGAATAAGGCGATTTTGGCAAAGAGAGTATCTCCCGCAGGGAAGCTACTACCATCAAATGTTTGCCCTCGTTAGACTCCCCTCTTGAAGCGCTTTCACTGCAAGCTGCAGATTCCCTCCTAACAGCAAGCTTTAGGATAGGGTACTGAATTGTAACTTACTTTCGCCTAATAATGCGATTTTGGCAAAGAGAGTATCTCCCGCAGGGAAGCTGCTACCATCAAATGTTTGCCCTCATTAGACTCCCCTCTGGAAGCGCTTTCACTGCAAGCTGCAGATTCCCTCTTAACAGCAAGCTTTAGGATAGGGTACTGGATTGTAACTTACTTTCGCCTAATAATGCGATTTTGGCAAAGAGAGTATCTCCCGCAGGGAAGCTGCTACCATCAAATGTTTGCCCTCATTAGACTCCCCTCTGGAAGCGCTTTCACTGCAAGCTGCAGATTCCCTCCTAACAGCAAGCTTTAGGATAGGGTACTGAATTGTAACTTACTTTCGCCTAATAATGCGATTTTGGCAAAGAGAGTATCTCCCGCAGTGAAGCTGCTACCATCAAATGTTTGCCCTCATTAGACTCCCCTCTGGAAGCGCTTTCACTGCAAGCTGCAGATTCCCTCCTAACAGCAAGCTTTAGGATAGGGTACTGAATTGTAACTTAACTGCGGCTAATAAGGCGATTTTGGCAAAGAGACTATCTCCCGCAGGGAAGCTGCTACCATCAAATATTTGCCCTCGTTAGACTCCCCTCTGGAAGTGCTTTCACTGCAAGCTGCAGATTCCCTCCTAACAGCAAGCTTTAGGATAGGGTACTGAATTGTAACTTACTTTGGCCTAATAATGCGATTTTGGCAAAGAGAGTATCTCCCGCAGGGAAGCTGCTACCATCAAATGTTTGCCCTCATTAGAATCCATTCTGGAAGCGCTTTCACTGCAAGCTGCAGATTCCCTCCTAACAGCAAGCTTTAGGATAGGGTACTGAATTGTAACTTACTTTCGCCTAATAATGCGATTTTGGCAAAGAGAGTATTTCCCGCAGGGAAGCTGCTACCATCAAATGTTTGCCCTCATTAGACTCCCCTCTGGAAGCGCTTTCACTGCAAGCTGCAGATTCCCTCCTAACAGCAAGCTTTAGGATAGAGTACTGAATTGTAACTTAACTGCGGCTAATAAGGCGATTTTGGCAAAGAGAATATATCCCGCAGGGAAGCTGCTACCATCAAATATTTGCCCTCATTAGACTCCCCTCTGGAAGCGCTTTCACTGCAAGCTGTAGATTCCCTCCTAAAAGCAAGCTTTAGGATAGGGTACTGAATTGTAACATACTTTCGCCTTGTAATGCGATTTTGGCAAAGAGAGTATCTCCCACAGGGAAGCTGCTACCATCAAATGTTTGCCCTCGTTAGACTCCCCTCTGGAAGTGCTTTCACTGCAAGCTGCAGATTCCCTCCTAACAGCAAGCTTTAGGATAGGGTACTGAATTGTAACTTACTTTCGCCTAATAATGCGATTTTGGCAAAGAGACTATAACTCGCAGGGAAGCTGCTGCCACTAAATGTTTGCCCTCATTAGACTCCCCTCTGGAAGCGCTTTCACTGCAAGCTGCAGATTCCCTCCTAACAGCAAGCTTTAGGATAGGGTACTGAATTGTAACTTACTTTCGCCTAATAATGCGATTTTGGCAAAGAGACTATCTCCTGCAGGGAAGCTGCTACCATCAAATATTTGCCCTCATTAGACTCCCCTCTGGAAGCGCTTTCACTGCAAGCTGCAGATTCCCTCCTAACAGCAAGCTTTAGGATAGGGTACTGAATTGTAACTTAACTGCAGCTAATAAGGCGATTTTGGCAAAGAGAGTATCTCCCGCAGTGAAGCTGCTACAATCAAATGTTTGCCCTCGTTAGACTCCCCTCTGGAAGCGCTTTCACTTCAAGCTGCAGATTCCTTCCTAACAGCAAGCTTTAGGATAGGGTACTGAATTGTAACTTACTTTCGCCTAATAATGCGATTTTGGCAAAGAGAGTATCTCCCGCAGGGAAGCTGCTACCATCAAATGTTTGCCCTCATTAGACTCCCCTCTGGAAGCGCTTTCACTGCAAGCTGCAGATTCCCTCCTAACAGCAAGCTTTAGGATAGGGTACTGAATTGTAACTTAACTGCGGCTAATAAGGCGATTTTGGCAAAGAGAGTATCTCCCGCAGGGAAGCTGCTACCATCAAATGTTTGCCCTCGTTAGACTCCCCTCTGGAAGCGCTTTCACTGCAAGCTGCAGATTCCCTCCTAACAGCAAGCTTTAGGATAGGGTACTGAATTGTAACTTAACTGCTGCTATTAATGCGATTTTGGCAAAGAGAGTATCTCCCGCAGGGAAGCTGCTACCATCAAATGTTTGCCCTCATTAGACTCCCCTCTGGAAGCGCTTTCACTGCAAGCTGCAGATTCCCTCCTAACAGCAAGCTTTAGGATAGGGTACTGAATTGTAACTTACTTTCGCCTAATAAAGCGATTATGGCAAAGAGAGTATCTCCCGCAGGGAAGCTGCTACCATCAAATGTTTGCCCTCGATAGACTCCCCACTGTAAGTGCTTTCACTGCAAGCTGCAGATTCCCTCCTAACAGCAAGCTTTAGGATAGGGTACTGAATTGTAACTTACTTTTGCCTAATAATGCGATTTTGGCAAAGAGAGTATCTCCCGCAGGGAAGCTGCTACCATCAAATGTTTGCCCTCATTAGACTCACCTCTGGAAGCGCTTTCACTGCAAGCTGCAGATTCCCTCCTAACAGCAAGCTTTAGGATAGGGTACTGAATTGTATCTTAACTGCGGCGAATAAGGCGATTTTGGCAAAGAGAGTATCTCCCGCAGGGAAGCTACTACCATCAAATGTTTGCCCTCGTTAGACTCCCCTCTTGAAGCGCTTTCACTGCAAGCTGCAGATTCCCTCCTAACAGCAAGCTTTAGGATAGGGTACTGAATTGTAACTTACTTTGGCCTAATAATGAGATTTTGGCAAAGAGAGTATCTCCCGCAGTGAAGCTGCTACAATCAAATGTTTGCCCTCGTTAGACTCCCCTCTGGAAGCGCTTTCACTTCAAGCTGCAGATTCCTTCCTAACAGCAAGCTTTAGGATAGGGTACTGAATTGTAACTTACTTTCGCCTAATAATGCGATTTTGGCAAAGAGAGTATCTCCCGCAGGGAAGCTGCTACCATCAAATGTTTGCCCTCATTAGACTCCCCTCTGGAAGCGCTTTCACTGCAAGCTGCAGATTCCCTCCTAACAGCAAGCTTTAGGATAGTGTACTGAATTGTAACTTAACTGCGGCTAATAAGGCGATTTTGGCAAAGAGAGTATCTCCCGCAGGGAAGCTGCTACCATCAAATGTTTGCCCTCATTAGACTCCCCTCTGGAAGCGCTTTCACTGCAAGCTGCAGATTCCCTCCTAACAGCAAGCTTTAGGATAGGGTACTGAATTGTAACTTAACTGCTGCTAATAATGCGATTTTGGCAAAGAGAGTATCTCCCGCAGGGAAGCTGCTACCATCTAATGTTTGCCCTCATTAGACTCCCCTCTGGAAGCGCTTTCACTGCAAGCTGCAGATTCCCTCCTAACAGCAAGCTTTAGGATAGGGTACTGAATTGTAACTTACTTTCGCCTAATAAAGCGATTATGGCAAAGAGAGTATCTCCCGCAGGGAAGCTGCTACCATCAAATGTTTGCCCTCGATAGACTCCCCACTGGAAGCGCTTTCACTGCAAGCTGCAGATTCCCTCCTAACAGCAAGCTTTAGGATAGGGTACTGAATTGTAACTTACTTTTGCCTAATAATGCGATTTTGGCAAAGAGAGTATCTCCCACAGGGAAGCTGCTACCATCAAATGTTTGCCCTCATTAGACTCCCCTCTGGAAGCGCTTTCACTGCAAGCTGCAGATTCCCTCCTAACAGCAAGCTTTAGGATAGGGTACTGAATTGTAACTTACTTTCACCTAATAATGCGATTTTGGCAAAGAGAGTATCTCCCGCAGGGAAGCTGCTACCATCAAATGTTTGCCCTCATTAGACTCCCCTCTGGAAGCGCTTTCACTGCAAGCTGCAGATTCCCTCCTAACAGCAAGCTTTAGGATAGGGTACTGAATTCTATCTTAACTGCGGCGAATAAGGCGATTTTGGCAAAGAGAGTATCTCCCGCAGGGAAGCTACTACCATCAAATGTTTGCCCTCGTTAGACTCCCCTCTTGAAGCGCTTTCACTGCAAGCTGCAGATTCCCTCCTAACAGCAAGCTTTAGGATAGGGTACTGAATTGTAACTTACTTTCGCCTAATAATGCGATTTTGGCAGAGAGAGTATCTCCCGCAGGGAAGCTGCTACCATCAAATGTTTGCCCTCATTAGACTCCCCTCTGGAAGCGCTTTCACTGCAAGCTGCAGATTCCCTCCTAACAGCAAGCTTTAGGATAGGGTACTGAATTGTAACTTACTTTCGCCTAATAATGCGATTTTGGCAAAGAGAGTATCTCCCGCAGGGAAGCTGCTACCATCAAATGTTTGCCCTCATTAGACTCCCCTCTGGAAGCGCTTTCACTGCAAGCTGCAGATTCCCTCCTAACAGCAAGCTTTAGGATAGGGTACTGAATTGTATCTTAACTGCGGCTAATAAGGCGATTTTGGCAAAGAGAGTATCTCCCGCAGGGAAGCTGCTACCATCAAATGTTTGCCCTCGATAGACTCCCCACTGGAAGAGCTTTCACTGCAAGCTGCAGATTCCCTCCTAACAGCAAGCTTTAGGATAGGGTACTGAATTGTAACTTACTTTTGCCTAATAATGCGATTTTGGCAAAGAGAGTATCTCCCGCAGGGAAGCTGCTACCATCAAATGTTTGCCCTCATTAGACTCCCCTCTGGAAGCGCTTTCACTGCAAGCAGCATATTCCCTCCTAACAGCAAGGTTTAGGATAGGGTACTGAATTGTAACTTACTTTCACCTAATAATGCGATTTTGGCAAAGAGATTATTTCCCGCAGGGAAGCTGCTACCATCAAATGTTTGCCCTCATTAGACTCCCCTCTGGAAGCGCTTTCACTGCAAGCTGCAGATTCCCTCCTAACAGCAAGCTTTAGGATAGGGTACTGAATTGTAACTTACTTTCGCCTAATAATGCGATTTTGGCAAAGAGAGTATCTCCCGCAGGGAAGCTGCTACCATCAAATGTTTGCCCTCATTAGACTCCCCTCTGGAAGCGCTTTCACTGCAAGCTGCAGATTCCCTCCTAACAGCAAGCTTTAGGATAGGGTACTGAATTGTAACTTAACTGCGGCGAATAAGGCGATTTTGGCAAAGAGAATATCTCCCGCAGGGAAGCTGCTACCATCAAATATTTGCCCTCATTAGACTCCCCTCTGGAAGCGCTTTCACTGCAAGCTGCAGATTCCCTCCTAACAGCAAGCTTTAGGATAGGGTACTAAATTGTAACTTAACTGCGGCTAATAAGGCGATTTTTGCAAAGAGAATATCTCCCGAAGTGAAGCTGCTACAATCAAATGTTTGCCCTCGTTAGACTCCCCTCTGGAAGCGCTTTCACTTCAAGCTGCAGATTCCTTCCTAACAGCAAGCTTTAGGATAGGGTACTGAATTGTAACTTACTTTCGCCTAATAATGCGATTTTGGCAAAGAGAGTATCTCCCGCAGGGAAGCTGCTACCATCAAATGTTTGCCCTCATTAGACTCCCCTCTGGAAGCGCTTTCACTGCAAGCTGCAGATTCCCTCCTAACAGCAAGCTTTAGGATAGGGTACTGAATTGTAACTTACTTTCGCCTAATAATGCGATTTTGGCAAAGAGAGTATCTCCCGCAGGGAAGCTGCTACCATCAAATGTTTGCCCTCATTAGACTCCCCTCTGGAAGCGCTTTCACTGCAAGCTGCAGATTCCCTCCTAACAGCAAGCTTTAGGATAGGGTACTGAATTGTAACTTAACTGCGGCTAATAAGGCGATTTTGGCAAAGAGAGTATCTCCCGCAGGGAAGCTGCTACCATCAAATGTTTGCCCTCGTTAGACTCCCCTCTGGAAGCGCTTTCACTGCAAGCTGCAGATTCCCTCCTAACAGCAAGCTTTAGGATAGGGTACTGAATTGTAACTTAACTGCTGCTAATAATGCGATTTTGGCAAAGAGAGTATCTCCCGCAGGGAAGCTGCTACCATCAAATGTTTGCCCTCATTAGACTCCCCTCTGGAAGCGCTTTCACTGCAAGCTGCAGATTCCCTCCTAACAGCAAGCTTTAGGATAGGGTACTGAATTGTAACTTACTTTCGCCTAATAAAGCGATTATGGCAAAGAGAGTATCTCCCGCAGGGAAGCTGCTACCATCAAATATTTGCCCTCATTAGACTCCCCTCTGGAAGCGCTTTCACTGCAAGCTGCAGATTCCCTCCTAACAGCAAGCTTTAGGATAGGGTACTGAATTGTAACTTACTTTCGCCTAATAATGCGATTTTGGCAAAGAGAGTATCTCCCGCAGGGAAGCTGCTACCATCAAATGTTTGCCCTCCTTAGACTCCCCTCTGGAAGCGCTTTCACTGCAAGCTGCAGATTCCCTCCTAACAGCAAGCTTTAGGATAGGGTACTGAATTGTAACTTACTTTCGCCTAATAATGCGATTTTGGCAAAGAGAGTATCTCCTGCAGGGAAGCTGCTACCATCAAATGTTTGCCCTCCTTAGACTCCCCTCTGGAAGCGCTTTCACTGCAAGCTGCAGATTCCTTCCTAACAGCAAGCTTTAGGATAGTGTACTGAATTGTAACTTACTTTCGCCTAATAAAGCGATTATGGCAAAGAGAGTATCTCCCGCAGGAAAGCTGCTACCATCAAATGTTTGCCCTCGTTAGACTCCCCTCTTGAAGCGCTTTCACTGCAAGCTGCAGATTCCCTCCTAACAGCAAGCTTTAGGATAGGGTACTGAATTGTAACTTACTTTCGCCTAATAATGCGATTTTGGCAAAGAGAGTATCTCCGGCAGGGAAGCTGCTACCATCAAATGCTTGCCCTCATTAGACTCCCCTCTGGAAGCGCTTTCACTGCAAGCTGTAGATTCCTTCCTAACAGCAAGCTTTAGGATAGGGTACTGAATTGTAACTTACTTTCGCCTAATAATGCGATTTTGGCAAAGAGAATATCTCCCGCAGGGAAGCTGCTACCATCAAATGTTTGCCCTCGTTAGACTCCCCTCTGGAAGTGCTTTCACTGCAAGCTGCAGATTCCCTCCTAACAGCAAGCTTTAGGATAGGGTACTGAATTGTAACTTACTTTCGCCTAATAATGTGATATTGGCAAAGAGAGTATCTCCCGCAGGGAAGCTGCTACCATCAAATGTTTGCCCTCATTAGACTCCCCTCTGGAAGCGCTTTCACTGCAAGCTGCAGATTCCCTCCTAACAGCAAGCTTTAGGATAGGGTACTGAATTGTAACTTACTTTCGCCTAATAATGCGATTTTGGCAAAGAGAATATCTCCCGCAGGGAAGCTGCTACCATCAAATATTTGCCCTCATTAGACTCCCCTCTGGAAGCGCTTTCACTGCAAGCTGCAGATTCCCTCCTAACAGCAAGCTTTAGGATAGGGTACTGAATTGTATCTTAACTGCGGCGAATAAGGCGATTTTGGCAAAGAGAGTATCTCCCGCAGGGAAGCTACTACCATCAAATGTTTGCCCTCGTTAGACTCCCCTCTTGAAGCGCTTTCACTGCAAGCTGCAGATTCCCTCCTAACAGCAAGCTTTAGGATAGGGTACTGAATTGTAACTTACTTTCGCCTAATAATGCGATTTTGGCAAAGAGAGTATCTCCCGCAGGGAAGCTGCTACCATCAAATGTTTGCCCTCATTAGACTCCCCTCTGGAAGCGCTTTCACTGCAAGCTGCAGATTCCCTCCTAACAGCAAGCTTTAGGATAGGGTACTGAATTGTAACTTACTTTCGCCTAATAATGCGATTTTGGCAAAGAGAGTATCTCCCGCAGGGAAGCTGCTACCATCAAATGTTTGCCCTCCTTAGACTCCCCTCTGGAAGCGCTTTCACTGCAAGCTGCAGATTCCTTCCTAACAGCAAGCTTTAGGATAGGGTACTGAATTGTAACTTACTTTCGCCTAATAAAGCGATTATGGCAAAGAGAGTATCTCCCGCAGGAAAGCTGCTACCATCAAATGTTTGCCCTCGTTAGACTCCCCTCTTGAAGCGCTTTCACTGCAAGCTGCAGATTCCCTCCTAACAGCAAGCTTTAGGATAGGGTACTGAATTGTAACTTACTTTCGCCTAATAATGCGATTTTGGCAAAGAGAGTATCTCCCGCAGGGAAGCTGCTACCATCAAATGTTTGCCCTCATTAGACTCCCCTCTGGAAGCGCTTTCACTGCAAGCTGTAGATTCCTTCCTAACAGCAAGCTTTAGGATAGGGTACTGAATTGTAACTTACTTTCGCCTAATAATGCGATTTTGGCAAAGAGAATATCTCCCGCAGGGAAGCTGCTACCATCAAATGTTTGCCCTCGTTAGACTCCCCTCTGGAAGTGCTTTCACTGCAAGCTGCAGATTCCCTCCTAACAGCAAGCTTTAGGATAGGGTACTGAATTGTAACTTACTTTCGCCTAATAATGTGATTTTGGCAAAGAGAGTATCTCCCGCAGGGAAGCTGCTACCATCAAATGTTTGCCCTCATTAGACTCCCCTCTGGAAGCGCTTTCACTGCAAGCTGCAGATTCCCTCCTAACAGCAAGCTTTAGGATAGGGTACTGAATTGTAACTTAACTGCGGCTAAAAAGGCGGTTATGGCAAAGAGAATATCTCCCGCAGGGAAGCTGCTACCATCAAATATTTGCCCTCATTAGACTCCCCTCTGGAAGCGCTTTCACTGCAAGCTGCAGATTCCCTCCTAACAGCAAGCTTTAGGATAGGGTACTGAATTGTATCTTAACTGCGGCGAATAAGGCGATTTTGGCAAAGAGAGTATCTCCCGCAGGGAAGCTACTACCATCAAATGTTTGCCCTCGTTAGACTCCCCTCTTGAAGCGCTTTCACTGCAAGCTGCAGATTCCCTCCTAACAGCAAGCTTTAGGATAGGGTACTGAATTGTAACTTACTTTCGCCTAATAATGCGATTTTGGCAAAGAGAGTATCTCCCGCAGGGAAGCTGCTACCATCAAATGTTTGCCCTCATTAGACTCCCCTCTGGAAGCGCTTTCACTGCAAGCTGCAGATTCCCTCCTAACAGCAAGCTTTAGGATAGGGTACTGAATTGTAACTTACTTTCGCCTAATAATGCGATTTTGGCAAAGAGAGTATCTCCCGCAGGGAAGCTGCTACCATCAAATGTTTGCCCTCCTTAGACTCCCCTCTGGAAGCGCTTTCACTGCAAGCTGCAGATTCCTTCCTAACAGCAAGCTTTAGGATAGGGTACTGAATTGTAACTTACTTTCGCCTAATAAAGCGATTATGGCAAAGAGAGTATCTCCCGCAGGAAAGCTGCTACCATCAAATGTTTGCCCTCGTTAGACTCCCCTCTTGAAGCGCTTTCACTGCAAGCTGCAGATTCCCTCCTAACAGCAAGCTTTAGGATAGGGTACTGAATTGTAACTTACTTTCGCCTAATAATGCGATTTTGGCAAAGAGAGTATCTCCCGCAGGGAAGCTGCTACCATCAAATGTTTGCCCTCATTAGACTCCCCTCTGGAAGCGCTTTCACTGCAAGCTGTAGATTCCTTCCTAACAGCAAGCTTTAGGATAGGGTACTGAATTGTAACTTACTTTCGCCTAATAATGCGATTTTGGCAAAGAGAATATCTCCCGCAGGGAAGCTGCTACCATCAAATGTTTGCCCTCGTTAGACTCCCCTCTGGAAGTGCTTTCACTGCAAGCTGCAGATTCCCTCCTAACAGCAAGCTTTAGGATAGGGTACTGAATTGTATCTTACTTTCGCCTAATAATGTGATTTTGGCAAAGAGAGTATCTCCCGCAGGGAAGCTGCTACCATCAAATGTTTGCCCTCATTAGACTCCCCTCTGGAAGCGCTTTCACTGCAAGCTGCAGATTCCCTCCTAACAGCAAGCTTTAGGATAGGGTACTGAATTGTAACTTAACTGCGGCTAAAAAGGCGGTTATGGCAAAGAGAATATCTCCCGCAGGGAAGCTGCTACCATCAAATATTTGCCCTCATTAGACTCCCCTCTGGAAGCGCTTTCACTGCAAGCTGCAGATTCCCTCCTAACAGCAAGCTTTAGGATAGGGTACTGAATTGTATCTTAACTGCGGCGAATAAGGCGATTTTGGCAAAGAGAGTATCTCCCGCAGGGAAGCTACTACCATCAAATGTTTGCCCTCGTTAGACTCCCCTCTTGAAGCGCTTTCACTGCAAGCTGCAGATTCCCTCCTAACAGCAAGCTTTAGGATAGGGTACTGAATTGTAACTTACTTTCGCCTAATAATGCGATTTTGGCAAAGAGAGTATCTCCCGCAGGGAAGCTGCTACCATCAAATGTTTGCCCTCATTAGACTCCCCTCTGGAAGCGCTTTCACTGCAAGCTGCAGATTCCCTCCTAACAGCAAGCTTTAGGATAGGGTACTGAATTGTAACTTACTTTCGCCTAATAATACGATTTTGGCAAAGAGAGTATCTCCCGCAGGGAAGCTGCTACCATCAAATGTTTGCCCTCATTAGACTCCCCTCTGGAAGCGCTTTCACTGCAAGCTGCAGATTCCCTCCTAACAGCAAGCTTTAGGATAGGGTACTGAATTGTATCTTACTTTCGCCTAATAATGCGATTGTGGCAAAGAGAATATCTCCCGCAGGGAAGCTGCTACCATCAAATGTTTGCCCTCATTAGACTCCCCTCTGGAAGTGCTTTCACTGCAAGCTGCAGATTCCCTCCTAACAGCAAGCTTTAGGATAGGGTACTGAATTGTAACTTAACTGCGGCTAATAAGGCGATTTTGACAAAGAGAATATATCCCGCAGGGAAGATGCTACCATCAAATGTTTGCCCTCATTAGACTACCCCCTGGAAGCGCTTTCACAGCAAGCTGCAGATTCCCTCCTAACAGCA
This sequence comes from Phaenicophaeus curvirostris, assembly GCF_032191515.1. Taxonomy (NCBI): domain Eukaryota; kingdom Metazoa; phylum Chordata; class Aves; order Cuculiformes; family Cuculidae; genus Phaenicophaeus; species Phaenicophaeus curvirostris. Next base: position 206,644 of record NW_027206781.1, on the reverse strand, counting down.
AGCTTTAGGATAGGGTACTGAATTGTAACTTACTTTCGCCTAATAAAGCGATATTGGCAAAGAGAGTATCTCCCGCAGGGAAGCTGCTACCATCAAATATTTGCCCTCATTAGACTCCCCTCTGGAAGCGCTTTCACTGCAAGCTGCAGATTCCCTCCTAACAGCAAGCTTTAGGATAGGGTACTGAATTGTAACTTAAGTGCGGCTAATAAGGCGATTTTGGCAAAGAGAGTATCTCCCGCAGGGAAGCTGCTACCATCAAATGTTTGCCCTCGATAGACTCCCCACTGGAAGCGCTTTCACTGCAAGCTGCAGATTCCCTCCTAACAGCAAGCTTTAGGATAGGGTACTGAATTGTAACTTACTTTTACCTAATAATGCGATTTTGGCAAAGAGAGTATCTCCCGCACGGAAGCTGCTACCATCAAATGTTTGCCCTCATTAGACTCCCCTCTGGAAGCGCTTTCACTGCAAGCAGCATATTCCCTCCTAACAGCAAGCTTTAGGATAGGGTACTGAATTGTAACTTACTTTCACATAATAATGCAATTTTGGCAAAGAGAGTATCTCCCGCAGGGAAGCTGCTACCATCAAATGTTTGCCCTCATTAGACTCCCCTCTGGAAGCGCTTTCACTGCAAGCTGCAGATTCCCTCCTAACAGCAAGCTTTAGGATAGGGTACTGAATTGTAATTTAACTGCGGCTAATAATGCGATTTTGGCAAAGAGAGTATCTCCCGCAGTGAAGCTGCTACCATCAAATATTTGCCCTCATTAGACACCCCTCTGGAAGCGCTTTCACTGCAAGCTGCAGATTCCCTCCTAACAGCAAGCTTTAGGATAGGGTACTGAATTGTATCTTAACTGCGGCGAATAAGGCGATTTTGTCAAAGAGAGTATCTCCCGCAGGGAAGCTACTACCATGAAATGTTTGCCCTCGTTAGACTCCCCTCTTGAAGCGCTTTCACTGCAAGCTGCAGATTCCCTCCTAACAGCAAGCTTTAGGATAGGGTACAGAATTGTAACTTACTTTCGCCTAATAATGCGATTTTGGCAAAGAGAGTATCTCCCGCAGGGAACCTGCTACCATCAAATGTTTGCCCTCATTAGACTCCCCTCTGGAAGCGCTTTCACTGCAAGCTGCAGATTCCCTCCTAACAGCAAGCTTTAGGATAGGGTACTGAATTGTAACTTACTTTCGCCTAATAATGCGATTTTGGCAAAGAGAGTATCTCCCGCAGGGAAGCTGCTACCATCAAATGTTTGCCCTCATTAGACTCCCCTCTGGAAGCGCTTTCACTGCAAGCTGCAGATTCCCTCCTAACAGCAAGCTTTAGGATAGGGTACTGAATTGTAACTTACTTTCGCCTAATAATGCGATTTTGGCAAAGAGAGTATCTCCCGCAGGGAAGCTGCTACCATCAAATGTTTGCCCTCATTAGACTCCCCTCTGGAAGCGCTTTCACTGCAAGCTGCAGATTCCCTCCTAACAGCAAGCTTTAGGATAGGGTACTGAATTGTATCTTAACTGCGGCTAATAAGGCGATTTTGGCAAAGAGACTATCTCCCGCAGGGAAGCTGCTACCATCAAATGTTTGCCCTCATTAGACTCCCCTCTGGAAGCGCTTTCACTGCAAGCTGCAGATTCCCTCCTAACAGCAAGCTTTAGGATAGGGTACTGAATTGTAACTTAAGTGCGGCTAATAAGGCGATTTTGGCAAAGAGAATATCTCCCGCAGGGAAGCTGCTACCATCAAATATTTGCCCTCATTAGACTCCCCTCTGGAAGCGCTTTCACTGCAAGCTGCAGATTCCCTCCTAACAGCAAGCTTTAGGATAGGGTACTGAATTGTAACTTACTTTCGCCTAATAATGCGATTTTGGCAAAGAGAGTATCTCCCGCAGGGAAGCTGCTACCATCAAATGTTTGCCCTCATTAGACTCCCCTCTGGAAGCGCTTTCACTGCAAGCTGCAGATTCCCTCCTAACAGCAAGCTTTAGGATAGGGTACTGAATTGTAACTTACTTTCGCCTAATAATACGATTTTGGCAAAGAGAGTATCTCCCGCAGGGAAGCTGCTACCATCAAATGTTTGCCCTCATTAGACTCCCCTCTGGAAGCGCTTTCACTGCAAGCTGCAGATTCCCTCCTAACAGCAAGCTTTAGGATAGGGTACTGAATTGTATCTTACTTTCGCCTAATAATGCGATTGTGGCAAAGAGAATATCTCCCGCAGGGAAGCTGCTACCATCAAATGTTTGCCCTCATTAGACTCCCCTCTGGAAGCGCTTTCACTGCAAGCTGCAGATTCCCTCCTAACAGCAAGCTTTAGGATAGGGTACTGAATTGTAACTTAACTGCGGCTAATAAGGCGATTTTGACAAAGAGAATATATCCCGCAGGGAAGCTGCTACCATCAAATGTTTGCCCTCATTAGACTACCCCCTGGAAGCGCTTTCACAGCAAGCTGCAGATTCCCTCCTAACAGCAAGCTTTAGGATAGGGTACTGAATTGTAACTTACTTTCGCCTAATAAAGCGATATTGGCAAAGAGAGTATCTCCCGCAGGGAAGCTGCTACCATCAAATATTTGCCCTCATTAGACTCCCCTCTGGAAGCGCTTTCACTGCAAGCTGCAGATTCCCTCCTAACAGCAAGCTTTAGGATAGGGTACTGAATTGTAACTTAACTGCGGCTAATAAGGCGATTTTGGCAAAGAGAGTATCTCCCGCAGGGAAGCTGCTACCATCAAATGTTTGCCCTCGATAGACTCCCCACTGGAAGCGCTTTCACTGCAAGCTGCAGATTCCCTCCTAACAGCAAGCTTTAGGATAGGGTACTGAATTGTAACTTACTTTTGCCTAATAATGCGATTTTGGCAAAGAGAGTATCTCCCGCACGGAAGCTGCTACCATCAAATGTTTGCCCTCATTAGACTCCCCTCTGGAAGCGCTTTCACTGCAAGCAGCATATTCCCTCCTAACAGCAAGCTTTAGATAGGGTACTGAATTGTAACTTACTTTCACATAATAATGCAATTTTGGCAAAGAGATTATTTCCCGCAGGGAAGCTGCTACCATCAAATGTTTGCCCTCATTAGACTCCCCTCTGGAAGCGCTTTCACTGCAAGCTGCAGATTCCCTCCTAACAGCAAGCTTTAGGATAGGGTACTGAATTGTAACTTACTTTCGCCTAATAATGCGATTTTGGCAAAGAGAGTATCTCCCGCAGGGAAGCTGCTACCATCAAATGTTTGCCCTCATTAGACTCCCCTCTGGAAGCGCTTTCACTGCAAGCTGCAGATTCCCTCCTAACAGCAAGCTTTAGGATAGGGTACTGAATTGTAATTTAACTGCGGCTAATAATGCGATTTTGGCAAAGAGAGTATCTCCCGCAGTGAAGCTGCTACCATCAAATATTTGCCCTCATTAGACTCCCCTCTGGAAGCGCTTTCACTGCAAGCTGCAGATTCCCTCCTAACAGCAAGCTTTAGGATAGGGTACTGAATTGTATCTTAACTGCGGCGAATAAGGCGATTTTGTCAAAGAGAGTATCTCCCGCAGGGAAGCTACTACCATGAAATGTTTGCCCTCGTTAGACTCCCCTCTTGAAGCGCTTTCACTGCAAGCTGCAGATTCCCTCCTAACAGCAAGCTTTAGGATAGGGTACAGAATTGTAACTTACTTTCGCCTAATAATGCGATTTTGGCAAAGAGAGTATCTCCCGCAGGGAACCTGCTACCATCAAATGTTTGCCCTCATTAGACTCCCCTCTGGAAGCGCTTTCACTGCAAGCTGCAGATTCCCTCCTAACAGCAAGCTTTAGGATAGGGTACTGAATTGTAACTTACTTTCGCCTAATAATGCGATTTTGGCAAAGAGAGTATCTCCCGCAGGGAAGCTGCTACCATCAAATGTTTGCCCTCATTAGACTCCCCTCTGGAAGCGCTTTCACTGCAAGCTGCAGATTCCCTCCTAACAGCAAGCTTTAGGATAGGGTACTGAATTGTAACTTACTTTCGCCTAATAATGCGATTTTGGCAAAGAGAGTATCTCCCGCAGGGAAGCTGCTACCATCAAATGTTTGCCCTCATTAGACTCCCCTCTGGAAGCGCTTTCACTGCAAGCTGCAGATTCCCTCCTAACAGCAAGCTTTAGGATAGGGTACTGAATTGTAACTTACTTTCGCCTAATAATGCGATTTTGGCAAAGAGAGTATCTCCCGCAGGGAAGCTGCTACCATCAAATGTTTGCCCTCCTTAGACTCCCCTCTGGAAGCGCTTTCACTGCAAGCTGCAGATTCCTTCCTAACAGCAAGCTTTAGGATAGGGTACTGAATTGTAACTTACTTTCGCCTAATAAAGCGATTATGGCAAAGAGAGTATCTCCCGCAGGAAAGCTGCTACCATCAAATGTTTGCCCTCGTTAGACTCCCCTCTGGAAGCGCTTTCACTGCAAGCTGCAGATTCCCTCCTAACAGCAAGCTTTAGGATAGGGTACTGAATTGTAACTTACTTTCGCCTAATAATGCGATTTTGGCAAAGAGAGTATCTCCCGCAGGGAACCTGCTACCATCAAATGTTTGCCCTCATTAGACTCCCCTCTGGAAGCGCTTTCACTGCAAGCTGTAGATTCCTTCCTAACAGCAAGCTTTAGGATAGGGTACTGAATTGTAACTTACTTTCGCCTAATAATGCGATTTTGGCAAAGAGAATATCTCCCGCAGGGAAGCTGCTACCATCAAATATTTGCCCTCATTAGACTCCCCTCTGGAAGCGCTTTCACTGCAAGGTGCAGATTCCCTCCTAACAGCAAGCTTTAGGATAGGGTACTGAATTGTAACTTAACTGCGGCTAATAAGGCGATTTTGGCAAAGAGAATATCTCCCGCAGGGAAGCTGCTACCATCAAATATTTGCCCTCATTAGACTCCCCTCTGGAAGCGCTTTCACTGCAAGCTGCAGATTCCCTCCTAACAGCAAGCTTTAGGATAGGGTACTGAATTGTAACTTTCTTTCGCCTAATAATGCGATTTTGGCAAAGAGACTATAACTCGCAGGGAAGCTGCTGCCACCAAATGTTTGCCCTCATTAGACTCCCCTCTGGAAGCGCTTTCACTGCAAGCTGCAGATTCCCTCCTAACAGCAAGCTTTAGGATAGGGTACTGAATTGTAACTTACTTTCTCCTAATAAGGCGATTTTGGCAAAGAGAGTATCTCCCACAGGGAAGCTGCTACCATCAAATGTTTGCCCTCATTAGACTCCCCTCTGGAAGCGCTTTCACTGCAAGCTGCAGATTCCTTCCTAACAGCAAGCTTTAGGATAGGGTACTGAATTGTAACTTACTTTCGCCTAATAATGCGATTTTGGCAAAGAGAGTATCTCCCGCAGGGAAGCTGCTACCATCAAATGTTTGCCCTCGTTAGACTCCCCTCTTGAAGCTCTTTCACTGCAAGCTGCAGATTCCCTCCTAACAGCAAGCTTTAGGATAGGGTACTGAATTGTAACTTACTTTCGCCTAATAATGCGATTATGGCAAAGAGACTATCTCCCGCAGGGAAGCTGCTACCATCAAATGTTTGCCCTCATTAGACTCCCCTCTGGAAGCGCTTTCACTGCAAGCTGCAGATTCCCTCCTAACAGCAAGCTTTAGGATAGGGTACTGAATTGTAACTTAACTGCGGCTAATAAGGCGATTTTGGCAAAGAGAGAATCTCCCGCAGGGAAGCTGCTACCATCAAATATTTGCCCTCATTAGACTCCCCTCTGGAAGCGCTTTCACTGCAAGCTGCAGATTCCCTCCTAACAGCAAGCTTTAGGATAGGGTACTGAATTGTAACTTAACTGCGGCTAATAAGGCGATTTTGGCAAAGAGAATATATCCCGCAGGGAAGCTGCTACCATCAAATATTTGCCCTCATTAGACTCCCCTCTGGAAGCGCTTTCACTGCAAGCTGCAGATTCCCTCCTAACAGCAAGCTTTAGGATAGGGTACTGAATTGTAACTTACTTTCGCCTAATAATGCGATTTTGGCAAAGAGAATATCTCCCGCAGGGAAGCTGCTACCATCAAATGTTTGCCCTCATTAGACTCCCCTCTGGAAGCGCTTTCACTGCAAGCTGCATATTCCTTCCTAACAGCAAGCTTTAGGATAGGGTACTGAATTGTAACTTACTTTCGCCTAATAATGCGATTTTGGCAAAGAGAGTATCTCCCGCAGGGAAGCTGCTACCATCAAATGTTTGCCCTCATTAGACTCCCCTCTGGAAGCGCTTTCACTGCAAGCTGCAGATTCCCTCCTAACAGCAAGCTTTAGGATAGGGTACTGAATTGTATCTTAACTGCGGCGAATAAGGCGATTTTGGCAAAGAGAGTATCTCCCGGAGGGAAGCTGCTACCATCAAATGTTTGCCCTCATTAGACTCCCCTCTGGAAGCGCTTTCACTGCAAGCTGCAGATTCCCTCCTAACAGCAAGCTTTAGGATAGGGTACTGAATTGTAACTTAAGTGCGGCTAATAAGGCGATTTTGGCAAAGAGAATATCTCCCGCAGGGAAGCTGCTACCATCAAATATTTGCCCTCATTAGACTCCCCTCTGGAAGCGCTTTCACTGCAAGCTGCAGATTCCCTCCTAACAGCAAGCTTTAGCATAGGGTACTGAATTGTATCTTACTTTCGCCTAATAATGCGATTTTGGCAAAGAGAGTATCTCCCGCAGGGAAGCTGCTACCATCAAATATTTGCCCTCATTAGACTCCCCTCTGGAAGCGCTTTCACTGCAAGCTGCAGATTCCCTCCTAACAGCAAGCTTTAGGATAGGGTACTGAATTGTAACTTAACTGCTGCTAATAATGCGATTTTGGCAAAGAGAGTATCTCCCGCAGGGAAGCTGCTACCATCAAATGTTTGCCCTCATTAGACTCCCCTCTGGAAGTTCTTTCACTGGAAGCTGCAGATTCCCTCCTAACAGCAAGCTTTAGGATAGGGTACTGAATTGTAACTTACTTTCGCATAATAAAGCGATTTTAGCAAAGAGAGTATCTCCCGCAGGGAAGCTGCTACCATCAAATATTTGCCCTCATTAGACTCCCCTCTGGAAGCGCTTTCACTGCAAGCTGCAGATTCCCTCCTAACAGCAAGTTTTAGGATAGGGTACTGAGTTGTAACTTACTTTCGCCTAATAATGCGATTTTGGCAAAGAGAGTATCTCCCGCAGGGAAGCTGCTACCATCAAATGTTTGCCCTCATTAGACTCCCCTCTGGAAGCGCTTTCACTGCAAGCTGCAGATTCCCTCCTAACAGCAAGCTTTAGGATAGGGTACTGAATTGTAGCTTACTTTCGCCTAATAATGCGATTTTGGCAAAGAGAGTATCTCCCGCAGGGAAGCTGCTACCATCAAATGTTTGCCCTCCTTAGACTCCCCTCTGGAAGCGCTTTCACTGCAAGCTGCAGATTCCTTCCTAACAGCAAGCTTTAGGATAGGGTACTGAATTGTAACTTACTTTCGCCTAATAATGCGATTATGGCAAAGAGAGTATCTCCCGCAGGAAAGCTGCTACCATCAAACGTTTGCCCTCCTTAGACTCCCCTCTGGAAGCGCTTTCACTGCAAGCTGCAGATTCCCTCCTAACAGCAAGCTTTAGGATAGGGTACTGAATTGTAACTTAACTGCGGCTAATAAGGCGATTTTGGCAAAGAGACTATCTCCCGCAGGGAAGCTGCTACCATCAAATGTTTGCCCTCATTAGACTCCCCTCTGGAAGCGCTTTCACTGCAAGCTGCAGATTCCTTCCTAACAGCAAGCTTTAGGATAGGGTACTGAATTGTAACTTACTTTCGCCTAATAATGCGATTATGGCAAAGAGACTATCTCCCGCAGGGAAGCTGCTACCATCAAATGTTTGCCCTCATTAGACTCCCCTCTGGAAGCGCTTTCACTGCAAGCTGCAGATTCCCTCCTAACAGCAAGCTTTAGGATAGGGTACTGAATTGTAACTTTCTTTCGCCTAATAATGCGATTTTGGCAAAAAGACTATAACTCGCAGGGAAGCTCCTGCCACCTAATGTTTGCCCTCATTAGACTCCCCTCTGGAAGCGCTTTCACTGCAAGCTGCAGATTCGCTCCTAACAGCAAGCTTTAGGATAGGGTACTGAATTGTAACTTAACTGCGGCTAATAAGGCGATTTTGGCAAAGAGAGTATCTCCCGCAGGGAAGCTGCTACCATCAAATGTTTGCCCTCATTAGACTCCCCTCTGGAAGCGCTTTCACTGCAAGCTGCAGATTCCCTCCTAACAGCAAGCTTTAGGATAGGGTACTGAATTGTAACTTAACTGCGGCTAATAAGGCGATTTTGGCAAAGAGAGTATCTCCCGCAGGGAAGCTGCTACCATCAAATGTTTGCCCTCGATAGACTCCCCACTGGAAGCGCTTTCACTGCAAGCTGCAGATTCCCTCCTAACAGCAAGCTTTAGGATAGTGTACTGAATTGTAACTTACTTTTGCCTAATAATGCGATTTTGGCAAAAAGATTATCTCCCGCAGGGAAGCTGCTACCATCAAATGTTTGCCCTCATTAGACTCCCCTCTGGAAGCGCTTTCACTGCAAGCAGCATATTCCCTCCTAACAGCAAGCTTTAGGATAGGGTACTGAATTGTAACTTACTTTCACCTAATAATGCGATTTTGGCAAAGAGATTATCTCCCGCAGGGAAGCTGACACCATCAAATGTTTGCCCTCATTAGACTCCCCTCTGGAAGCGCTTTCACTGCAAGCTGCAGATTCCCTCCTAACAGCAAGCTTTAGGATAGGGTACTGAATTGTATCTTAACTGCGGCGAATAAGGCGATTTTGGCAAAGAGAGTATCTCCCGCAGGGAAGCTACTACCATCAAATGTTTGCCCTAGTTAGACTCCCCTCTTGAAGCGCTTTCACTGCAAGCTGCAGATTCCCTCCTAACAGCAAGCTTTAGGATAGGGTACTGAATTGTAACTTACTTTCGCCTAATAATGCGATTTTGGCAAAGAGAGTATCTCCCGCAGGGAAGCTGCTACCATCAAATGTTTGCCCTCATTAGACTCCCCTCTGGAAGCGCTTTCACTGCAAGCTGCAGATTCCCTCCTAACAGCAAGCTTTAGGATAGGGTACTGAATTGTAACTTAACTGCGGCTAATAAGGCGATTTTGGCAAAGAGACTATCTCCCGCAGGGAAGCTGCTACCATCAAATGTTTGCCCTCATTAGACTCCCCTCTGGAAGCGCTTTCACTGCAAGCTGCAGATTCCCTCCTAACAGCAAGCTTTAGGATAGGGTACTGAATTGTAACTTACTTTCGCCTAATAATGCGATTTTGGCAAAGAGAATATATCCCGCAGGGAAGCTGCTACCATCAAATATTTGCCCTCATTAGACTCCCCTCTGGAAGCGCTTTCACTGCAAGCTGCAGATTCCCTCCTAACAGCAAGCTTTAGGATAGGGTACTGAATTGTAACTTACTTTCGCCTAATAATGCGATTTTGGCAAAGAGAGAATCTCCCGCAGGGAAGCTGCTACCATCAAATGTTTGCCCTCATTAGACTCCCCTCTGGAAGCGCTTTCACTGCAAGCTGCAGATTCCCTCCTAACAGCAAGCTTTAGGATAGGGTACTGAATTGTAACTTACTTTCGCCTAATAATGCGATTTTGGCAAAGAGAGTATCTCCCGCAGGGAAGCTGCTACCATCAAATGTTTGCCCTCATTAGACTCCCCTCTGGAAGCGCTTTCACTGCAAGCTGCAGATTCCCTCCTAACAGCAAGCTTTAGGATAGGGTACTGAATTGTAACTTACTTTCGCCTAATAATGCGATTTTGGCAAAGAGAGTATCTCACGCAGGGAAGCTGCTACCATCAAATGTTTGCCCTCATTAGACTCCCCTCTGGAAGCGCTTTCACTGCAAGCTGCAGATTCCCTCCTAACAGCAAGCTTTAGGATAGGGTACTGAATTGTAACTTAACTGTGGCTAATAAGGCGATTTTGGCAAAGAGAGTATCTCCCGCAGGGAAGCTGCTACCATCAAATGTTTGCCCTCATTAGACTCCGCTCTGGAAGCGCTTTCACTGCAAGCTGCAGATTCCTTCCTAACAGCAAGCTTTAGGATAGTGTACTGAATTGTAACTTACTTTCGCCTAATAATGCGATTATGGCAAAGAGAGTATCTCCCGCAGGGAAGCTGCTACCATCAAATGTTTGCCGTCGTTAGACTCCCCTCTTGAAGCGCTTTCACTGCAAGCTGCAGATTCCCTCCTAACAGCAAGCTTTAGGATAGGGTACTGAATTGTATCTTACTTTCGCCTAATAATGCGATTTTGGCAAAGAGAGTATCTCCCGCAGGGAAGCTGCTACCATCAAATGTTTGCCCTCATTAGAGTCCCCTCTGGAAGCGCTTTCACTGCAAGCTGCAGATTCCCTCCTAACAGCAAGCTTTAGGATAGGGTACTGAATTGTAACTTAACTGCGGCTAATAAGGCGATTTTAGCAAAGAGAGTATCTCCCGCAGGGAAGCTGCTACCATCAAATGTTTGCCCTCATTAGACTCCCCTCTGGAAGCGCTTTCACTGCAAGCTGCAGATTCCCTCCTAACAGCAAGCTTTAGGATAGGGTACTGAATTGTAACTTACTTTCGCCTAATAATGCGATTTTGGCAAAGAGAATATCTCCCGCAGGGAAGCTGCTACCATCAAATATTTGCCCTCATTAGACTCCCCTCTGGAAGCGCTTTCACTGCAAGCTGCAGATTCCCTCCTAACAGCAAGCTGTAGGACACTGTACTGAATTCTAACTTAACTGCGTCTAATAAGGCGATTTTGGCAAAGAGAATATCTCCCGCAGGGAAGCTGCTACCATCAAATGTTTGCCCTCATTAGACTCCCCTCTGGAAGCGCTTTCACTGCAAGCTGCAGATTCCCTCCTAACAGCAAGCTTTAGGATAGGGTACTGAATTGTAACTTAACTGCGGCTAATAAGGCGATTTTGGCAAAGAGAATATCTCCCGCAGGGAAGCTGCTACCATCAAATATTTGCCCTCATTAGACTCCCCTCTGGAAGCGCTTTCACTGCAAGCTGCAGATTCCCTCCTAACAGCAAGCTTTAGGATAGGGTACTGAATTGTAACTTACTTTCGCCTAGTAATGCGATTTTGGCAAAGAGAGTATCTCCCACAGGGAAGCTGCTACCATCAAATGTTTGCCCTCGTTAGACTCGCCTCTGGAAGCGCTTTCACTGCAAGCTGCAGATTCCCTCCTAACAGCAAGCTTTAGGATAGGGTACTGAATTGTAACTTACTTTCGCCTAATAATGCGAATTTGGCAAAGAGAATATCTCCCGCAGGGAAGCTGTTACCATCAAACATTTGCCCTCATTAGACTCCCCTCTGGAAGAGCTTTCACTGCAAGCTGCAGATTCCCTCCTAACAGCAAGCTTTAGGATAGGGTACTGAATTGTAACTTAACTGCTGCTAATAATGCGATTTTGGCAAAGAGAGTATCTCCCGCAGGGAAGCTGCTACCATCAAATGTTTGCCCTCATTAGACTCCCCTCTGGAAGCGCTTTCACTGCAAGCTGCAGATTCCTTCCTAACAGCAAGCTTTAGGATAGGGTACTGAATTGTAACTTACTTTCGCCTAATAATGCGATTTTGGCAAATAGACTATCTCCCGCAGGGAAGCTGCTACCATCAAATGTTTGCCCTCATTAGACTCCCCTCTGGAAGCGCTTTCACTGCAAGCTGCAGATTCCCTCCTAACAGCAAGCTTTAGGATAGGGTACTGAATTGTATCTTACTTTCGCCTAATAATGCGATTTTGGCAAAGAGAGTATCTCCCGCAGGGAAGCTGCTACCATCAAATGTTTGCCCTCATTAGACTCCCCTCTGGAAGCGCTTTCACTACAAGCTGCAGATTCCTTCCTAACAGCAAGCTTTAGGATAGGGTACTGAATTGTAACTTACTTTCGCCTAATAATGCGATTTTGACAAAGAGACTATCTCCCGCAGGGAAGCTGCTACCATCAAATGTTTGCCCTCGTTAGACTCCCCTCTGGAAGCGCTTTCACTGCAAGCTGCAGATTCCCTCCTAAAAGCAAGCTTTAGGATAGGGTACTGAATTGTAACTTACTTTCGCCTAATAATGCGATTATGGCAAAGAGAATATCTCCCACAGGGAAGCTGCTACCATGAAATGTTTGCCCTCGTTAGACTCCCCTCTGGAGGCGCTTTCACTGCAAGCTGCAGATTCCCTCCTAACAGCAAGCTTTAGGATAGGGTACTGAATTGTATCTTACTTTCGACTAGTAATGCGATTTTGGCAAAGAGAGTATCTCCCACAGGGAAGCTGCTACCATCAAATGTTTGCCCTCGTTAGACTCCCCTCTGGAAGCGCTTTCACTGCAAGCTGCAGATTCCCTCCTAACAGCAAGCTTTAGGATAGGGTACTGAATTGTAACTTTCTTTCGCCTAATAATGCGATTTTGGCAAAGAGACTATAACTCGCAGGGAAGCTGCTACCATCAAATGTTTGCCCTCATTAGACTCCCCTCTGGAAGCGCTTTCACTGCAAGCTGCAGATTCCCTCCTAACAGCAAGCTTTAGGATAGGGTACTGAATTGTAACTTAACTGCGGCTAATAAGGCGATTTTTGCAAAGAGAATATCTCCCGCAGGGAAGCTGCTACCATCAAATATTTGCCCTCATTAGACTCCCCTCTGGAAGCGCTTTCACTGCAAGCTGCAGATTCCCTCCTAACAGCAAGCTTTAGGATAGGGTACTGAATTGTATCTTACTTTCGCCTAATAATGCGATTTTGGCAAAGAGAATATCTCCCGCAGGGAAGCTGCTACCATCAAATGTTTGCCCTCATTAGACTCCCCTCTGGAAGCGCTTTCACTGCAAGCTGCAGATTCCCTCCTAACAGCAAGCTTTAGGATAGGGTACTGAATTGTAACTTAAGTGCGGCTAATAAGGCGATTGTGGCAAAGAGAGTATCTCCCGCAGGGAAGCTGCTACCATCAAATATTTGCCCTCATTAGACTACCCTCTGGAAGCGCTTTCACTGCAAGCTGCAGATTCCCTCCTAACAGCAAGCTTTAGGATAGGGTACTGAATTGTAACTTACTTTCGCCTAATAATGCGATTTTGGCAAAGAGAGAATCTCCCGCAGGGAAGCTGCTACCATCAAATATTTGCCCTCATTAGACTCCCCTCTGGAAGCGCTTTCATTTCAAGCTGCAGATTCCTTCCTAAAAGCAAGATTTAGGATAGGGTACTGAATTGTAACTTAACTGCGGCGAATAAGGCGATTTTGGGAAAGAGAGTATCTCCCGCAGGGAAGCTGCTACCATCAAATGTTTGCCCTCGTTAGACTCCCCTCTGGAAGCGCTTTCACTGCAAGCTGCAGATTCCCTCCTAACAGCAAGCTTTAGGATAGGGTACTGAATTGTAACTTACTTTCGCCTAATAATGCGATTTTAGCAAAGAGAGTATCTCCCGCAGGGAAGCTGCTACCATCAAATGTTTGCCCTCGATATACTCCCCTCTGGAAGCGCTTTCACTGCAAGCTGCAGATTCCCTCCTAACAGCAAGCTTTAGGATAGGGTACTGAATTGTAACTTAACTGCGGCTAATAATGCGATTTTGGCAAAGAGAGTATCTCCCGCAGGGAAGCTGCTACCATCAAATGTTTGCCCTCATTAGACTCCCCTCTGGAAGCGCTTTCACTGCAAGCTGCAGATTCCCTCCTAACAGCAAGCTTTAGGATAGGGTACTGAATTGTAACTTACTTTCGCCTAATAATGTGATTTTGGCAAAGAGAGTATCTCCCGCAGGGAAGCTGCTACCATCAAATGTTTGCCCTCATTAGACTCCCCTCTGGAAGCGCTTTCACTGCAAGCTGCAGATTCCCTCCTAACAGCAAGCTTTAGGATAGGGTACTGAATTGTAACTTAAGTGCGGCTAATAAGGCGATTTGGCAAAGAGAATATCTCCCGCAGGGAAGCTGCTACCATCAAATATTTGCCCTCATTAGACTCCCCTCTGGAAGCGCTTTCACTGCAAGCTGCAGATTCCCTCCTAACAGCAAGCTTTAGGATAGGGTACTGAATTGTAACTTAACTGCGGCGAATAATGCGATTTTGGCAAAGAGACTATCTCCCGCAGGGAAGCTGCTACCATCAAATGTTTGCCCTCCTTAGACTCCCCTCTGGAAGCGCTTTCACTTCAAGCTGCAGATTCCTTCCTAACAGCAAGCTTTAGGATAGGGTACTGAATTGTAACTTACTTTCGCCTAATAATGCGATTTTGGCAAAGAGAATATCTCCCGCAGGGAAGCTGCTACCATCAAATGTTTGCCCTCATTAGACTCCCCTCTGGAAGCGCTTTCACTGCAAGCTGCAGATTCCCTCCTAACAGCAAGCTTTAGGATAGGGTACTGAATTGTAACTTACTTTCGCTTAATAATGCGATTTTGGCAAAGAGAGTATCTCCCGCAGGGAAGCTGCTACCATCAAATGTTTGCCCTCATTAGACTCCCCTCTGGAAGCGCTTTCACTGCAAGCTGCAGATTCCCTCCTAACAGCAAGCTTTAGGATAGGGTACTGAATTGTAACTTACTTTCGCCTAATAATGCGATTTTGGCAAAGAGAGTATCTCCCGCAGGGAAGCTGCTACCATCAAATGTTTGCCCTCATTAGACTCCCCCCTGGAAGCGCTTTCACTGCAAGCTGCAGATTCCCTCCTAACAGCAAGCTTTAGGATAGGGTACTGAATTGTAACTTACTTTCGCCTAATAATGCGATTTTGGCAAAGAGAATATCTCCCGCAGGGAAGCTGCTACCATCAAATATTTGCCCTCATTAGACTCCCCTCTGGAAGCGCTTTCACTGCAAGCTGCAGATTCCCTCCTAACAGCAAGCTTTAGGATAGTGTACTGAATTGTAACTTAACTGCTGCTAATAATGTGATTTTGTCAAAGAGAGTATCTCCCGCAGGGAAGGTCCTACCATCAAATGTTTGCCCTCATTAGACTCCCCTCTGTAAGCGCTTTCACTGCAAGCTGCAGATTCCCTCCTAACAGCAAGCTTTAGGATAGGGTACTGAATTGTAACTTAACTGCGGCTACTAATGCGATTTTGGCAAAGAGAATATATCCCGCAGGGAAGCTGCTACCATCAAATATTTGCCCTCATTAGACTCCCCTCTGGAAGCGCTTTCACTGCAAGCTGCAGATTCCCTCCTAACAGCAAGCTTTAGGATAAGGTACTGAATTGTATCTTACTTTCGCCTAATAATGCGATTTTGGCAAAGAGAGTATCTCCCGCAGGGAAGCTGCTACCATCAAATGTTTGCCCTCATTAGACTCCCCTCTGGAAGCGCTTTCACTGCAAGCTGCAGATTCCCTCCTAACAGCAAGCTTTAGGATAGGGTACTGAATTGTAACTTAAGTGCGGCTAATAATGCGATTTTGGCAAAGAGAATATCTCCCGCAGGGAAGCTGCTACCATCAAATGTTTGCCCTCATTAGACTCCCCTCTGGAAGCGCTTTCACTGCAAGCTGCAGATTCCCTCCTAACAGCAAGCTTTAGGATAGGGTACTGAATTGTAACTTAAGTGCGGCTAATAAGGCGATTGTGGCAAAGAGAGTATCTCCCGCAGGGAAGCTGCTACCATCAAATATTTGCCCTCATTAGACTCCCCTCTGGAAGCGCTTTCACTGCAAGCTGCAGATTCCCTCCTAACAGCAAGCTTTAGGATAGGGTACTGAATTGTAACTTACTTTCGCCTAATAATGCGATTTTGGCAAAGAGAGAATCTCCCGCAGGGAAGCTGCTACCATCAAATATTTGCCCTCATTAGACTCCCCTCTGGAAGCGCTTTCACTGCAAG
This sequence comes from Phaenicophaeus curvirostris, assembly GCF_032191515.1. Taxonomy (NCBI): domain Eukaryota; kingdom Metazoa; phylum Chordata; class Aves; order Cuculiformes; family Cuculidae; genus Phaenicophaeus; species Phaenicophaeus curvirostris. The sequence continues at coordinate 190,733 of NW_027206781.1, read as the reverse complement.
CTGCAGATTCCTTCCTAAAAGCAAGATTTAGGATAGGGTACTGAATTGTAACTTAACTGAGGCGAATAAGGCGATTTTGGGAAAGAGAGTATCTCCCGCAGGGAAGCTGCTACCATCAAATGTTTGCCCTCATTACACTCCCCTCTGGAAGCGCTTTCACTGCAAGCTGCAGATTCCCTCCTAACAGCAAGCTTTAGGATAGGGTACTGAATTGTAACTTAAGTGCGGCTAATAATGCGATTTTGGCAAAGAGAATATCTCCCGCAGGGAAGCTGCTACCATCAAATATTTGCCCTCATTAGACTCCCCTCTGGAAGCGCTTTCACTGCAAGCTGCAGATTCCCTCCTAACAGCAAGCTTTAGGATAGGGTACTGAATTGTAACTTAACTGAGGCTAATAAGGCGATTTTGGCAAAGAGACTATCTCCCGCAGGGAAGCTGCTACAATCAAATGTTTGCCCTCGTTAGACTCCCCTCTGGAAGCGCTTTCACTTCAAGCTGCAGATTCCTTCCTAACAGCAAGCTTTAGGATAGGGTACTGAATTGTAACTTACTTTCGCCTAATAATGCGATTTTGGCAAAGAGAGTATCTCCCGCAGGGAAGCTGCTACCATCAAATGTTTGCCCTCATTAGACTCCCCTCTGGAAGCGCTTTCACTGCAAGCTGCAGATTCCCTCCTAACAGCAAGCTTTAGGAAAGGGTACTGAATTGTAACTTAAATGCGGCTAATAAGGCGATTTTAGCAAAGAGAGTATCTCCCGCAGGGAAGCTGCTACCATCAAATGTTTGCCCTCATTAGACTCCCCTCTGGAAGCGCTTTCACTGCAAGCTGCAGATTCCCTCCTAACAGCAAGCTTTAGGATAGGGTACTGAATTGTAACTTACTTTCGCCTAATAATGCGATTTTGGCAAAGAGAATATCTCCCGCAGGGAAGCTGCTACCATCAAATATTTGCCCTCATTAGACTCCCCTCTGGAAGCGCTTTCACTGCAAGCTGCAGATTCCCTCCTAACAGCAAGCTTTAGGATAGGGTACTGAATTGTAACTTAACTGCTGCTAATAATGCGATTTTGGCAAAGAGAGTATCTCCCGCAGGGAAGCTGCTACCAGCAAATGTTTGCCCTCATTAGACTCCCCTCTGGAAGCGCTTTCACTGGAAGCTGCAGATTCCCTCCTAACAGCAAGCTTTAGGATAGGGTTCTGAATTGTAACTTACTTTCGCATACTAAAGCGATTTTAGCAAAGAGAGTATCTCCCGCAGGGAAGCTGCTACCATCAAATATTTGCCCTCATTAGTCTCCCCTCTGGAAGCGCTTTCACTGCAAGCTGCAGATTCCCTCCTAACAGCAAGCTTTAGTATAGGGTACTGAATTGTATCTTACTTTCGCCTAATAATGCGATTTTGGCAAAGAGAGTATCTCCCGCAGGGAAGCTGCTACCATCAAATGTTTGCCCTCCTTAGACTCCCCTCTGGAAGCGCTTTCACTGCAAGCTGCAGATTCCTTCCTAACAGCAAGCTTTAGGATAGGGTACTGAATTGTAACTTACTTTCGCCTAATAAAGCGATTATGGCAAAGAGAGTATCTCCCGCAGGAAAGCTGCTACCATCAAACGTTTGCCCTCGTTAGACTCCCCTCTTGAAGCGCTTTCACTGCAAGCTGCAGATTCCCTCCTAACAGCAAGCTTTAGGATAGGGTACTGAATTGTAACTTACTTTCGCCTAATAATGCGATTTTGGCAAAGAGAGTATCTCCCGCAGGGAAGCTGCTACCATCAAATGTTTGCCCTCATTAGACTCCCCTCTGTAAGCGCTTTCACTGCAAGCTGCAGATTCCCTCCTAACAGCAAGCTTTAGGATAGGGTACTGAATTGTAACTTAACTGCGGCTACTAATGCGATTTTGGCAAAGAGAATATATCCCGCAGGGAAGCTGCTACCATCAAATATTTGCCCTCATTAGACTCCCCTCTGGAAGCGCTTTCACTGCAAGCTGCAGATTCCCTCCTAACAGCAAGCTTTAGGATAAGGTACTGAATTGTATCTTACTTTCGCCTAATAATGCGATTTTGGCAAAGAGAGTATCTCCCGCAGGGAAGCTGCTACCATCAAATGTTTGCCCTCATTAGACTCCCCTCTGGAAGCGCTTTCACTGCAAGCTGCAGATTCCCTCCTAACAGCAAGCTTTAGGATAGGGTACTGAATTGTAACTTAAGTGCGGCTAATAATGCGATTTTGGCAAAGAGAATATCTCCCGCAGGGAAGCTGCTACCATCAAATGTTTGCCCTCATTAGACTCCCCTCTGGAAGCGCTTTCACTGCAAGCTGCAGATTCCCTCCTAACAGCAAGCTTTAGGATAGGGTACTGAATTGTAACTTAAGTGCGGCTAATAAGGCGATTGTGGCAAAGAGAGTATCTCCCGCAGGGAAGCTGCTACCATCAAATATTTGCCCTCATTAGACTCCCCTCTGGAAGCGCTTTCACTGCAAGCTGCAGATTCCCTCCTAACAGCAAGCTTTAGGATAGGGTACTGAATTGTAACTTACTTTCGCCTAATAATGCGATTTTGGCAAAGAGAGAATCTCCCGCAGGGAAGCTGCTACCATCAAATATTTGCCCTCATTAGACTCCCCTCTGGAAGCGCTTTCACTGCAAGCTGCAGATTCCTTCCTAAAAGCAAGATTTAGGATAGGGTACTGAATTGTAACTTAACTGCGGCGAATAAGGCGATTTTGGGAAAGAGAGTATCTCCCGCAGGGAAGCTGCTACCATCAAATGTTTGCCCTCGTTAGACTCCCCTCTGGAAGCGCTTTCACTGCAAGCTGCAGATTCCCTCCTAACAGCAAGCTTTAGGATAGGGTACTGAATTGTAACTTAAGTGCGGCTAATAATGCGATTTTGGCAAAGAGAGTATCTCCCGCAGGGAAGCTGCTACCATCAAATATTTGCCCTCATTAGACTCCCCTCTGGAAGCGCTTTCACTGCAAGCTGCAGATTCCCTCCTAACAGCAAGCTTTAGGATAGGGTACTGAATTGTAACTTAACTGAGGCTAATAAGGCGATTTTGGCAAAGAGACTATCTCCCGCAGGGAAGCTGCTACAATCAAATGTTTGCCCTCGTTAGACTCCCCTCTGGAAGCGCTTTCACTTCAAGCTGCAGATTCCTTCCTAACAGCAAGCTTTAGGATAGGGTACTGAATTGTAACTTACTTTCGCCTAATAATGCGATTTTGGCAAAGAGAGTATCTCCCGCAGGGAAGCTGCTACCATCAAATGTTTGCCCTCATTAGACTCCCCTCTGGAAGCGCTTTCACTGCAAGCTGCAGATTCCCTCCTAACAGCAAGCTTTAGGAAAGGGTACTGAATTGTAACTTAACTGCGGCTAATAAGGCGATTTTAGCAAAGAGAGTATCTCCCGCAGGGAAGCTGCTACCATCAAATGTTTGCCCTCATTAGACTCCCCTCTGGAAGCGCTTTCACTGCAAGCTGCAGATTCCCTCCTAACAGCAAGCTTTAGGATAGGGTACTGAATTGTAACTTACTTTCGCCTAATAATGCGATTTTGGCAAAGAGAATATCTCCCGCAGGGAAGCTGCTACCATCAAATATTTGCCCTCATTAGACTCCCCTCTGGAAGCGCTTTCACTGCAAGCTGCAGATTCCCTCCTAACAGCAAGCTTTAGGATAGGGTACTGAATTGTAACTTAACTGCTGCTAATAATGCGATTTTGGCAAAGAGAGTATCTCCCGCAGGGAAGCTGCTACCAGCAAATGTTTGCCCTCATTAGACTCCCCTCTGGAAGCGCTTTCACTGGAAGCTGCAGATTCCCTCCTAACAGCAAGCTTTAGGATAGGGTTCTGAATTGTAACTTACTTTCGCATACTAAAGCGATTTTAGCAAAGAGAGTATCTCCCGCAGGGAAGCTGCTACCATCAAATATTTGCCCTCATTATTCTCCCCTCTGGAAGCGCTTTCACTGCAAGCTGCAGATTCCCTCCTAACAGCAAGCTTTAGTATAGGGTACTGAATTGTATCTTACTTTCGCCTAATAATGCGATTTTGGCAAAGAGAGTATCTCCCGCAGGGAAGCTGCTACCATCAAATGTTTGCCCTCCTTAGACTCCCCTCTGGAAGCGCTTTCACTGCAAGCTGCAGATTCCTTCCTAACAGCAAGCTTTAGGATAGGGTACTGAATTGTAACTTACTTTCGCCTAATAAAGCGATTATGGCAAAGAGAGTATCTCCCGCAGGAAAGCTGCTACCATCAAACGTTTGCCCTCGTTAGACTCCCCTCTTGAAGCGCTTTCACTGCAAGCTGCAGATTCCCTCCTAACAGCAAGCTTTAGGATAGGGTACTGAATTGTAACTTACTTTCGCCTAATAATGCGATTTTGGCAAAGAGAGTATCTCCCGCAGGGAAGCTGCTACCATCAAATGTTTGCCCTCATTAGACTCCCCTCTGGAAGCGCTTTCACTGCAAGCTGTAGATTCCTTCCTAACAGCAAGCTTTAGGATAGGGTACTGAATTGTAACTTACTTTCGCCTAATAATGCGATTTTGGCAAAGAGAATATCTCCCGCAGGGAAGCTGCTACCATCAAATGTTTGCCCTCGTTAGACTCCCCTCTGGAAGTGCTTTCACTGCAAGCTGCAGATTCCGTCCTAACAGCAAGCTTTAGGATAGGGTACTGAATTGTAACTTACTTTAGCCTAATAATGTGATTTTGGCAAAGAGAGTATCTCCCGCAGGGAAGCGGCTACCATCAAATGTTTGCCCTCATTAGACTCCCCTCTGGAAGCGCTTTCACTGCAAGCTGCAGATTCCCTCCTAACAGCAAGCTTTAGGATAGGGTACTGAATTGTAACTTAACTGCGGCTAATAAGGCGATTTTGGCAAAGAGAATATCTCCCGCAGGGAAGCTGCTACCATCAACTATTTGCCCTCATTAGACTACCCTCTGGAAGCGCTTTCACTGCAAGCTGCAGATTCCCTCCTAACAGCAAGCTTTAGGATAGGGTACTGAATTGTAACTTTCTTTCGCCTAATAATGCGATTTTGGCAAAGAGACTATAACTCGCAGGGAAGCTGCTGCCACCAAATGTTTGCCCTCATTAGACTCCCCTCTGGAAGCGCTTTCACTGCAAGCTGCAGATTCCCTCCTAACAGCAAGCTTTAGGATAGGGTACTGAATTGTAACTTAACTGAGGCTAATAATGCGATTTTGGCAAAGAGAGTATCTCCCGCAGGGAAGCAGCTACCATCAAATGTTTGCCCTCATTAGACTCCCCTCTGGAAGCGCTTTCACTGCAAGCTGCAGATTCCCTCCTAACAGCAAGCTTTAGGATAGGGTACTGAATTGTAACTTACTTTCGCCTAATAATGCGATTTTGGCAAAGAGAATATATCCCGCAGGGAAGCTGATACCATCAAATATTTGCCCTCATTAGACTCCCCTCTGGAAGCGCTTTCACTGCAAGCTGCAGATTCCCTCCTAACAGCAAGCTTTAGGATAGGGTACTGAATTGTAACTTACTTTCGCCTAGTAATGCGATTTTGGCAAAGAGAGTATCTCCCGCAGGGAAGCTGCTACCATCAAATGTTTGCTCTCGTTAGACTCCCCTCTGGAAGCGCTTTCACTGCAAGCTGCAGATTCCCTCCTAACAGCAAGCTTTAGGATAGGTTACTGAATTGTAACTTTCTTTCGCCTAATAATGCGATTTTGGCAAAGAGACTATAACTCGCAGGGAAGCTCCTGCCACCTAATGTTTGCCCTCATTAGACTCCCCTCTGGAAGCGCTTTCACTGCAAGCTGCAGATTCCCTCCTAACAGCAAGCTTTAGGATAGGGTACTGAATTGTAACTTAACTGCGGCTAATAAGGCGATTTTGGCAAAGAGAGTATCTCCCGCAGGGAAGCTGCTACCATCAAATGTTTGCCCTCGTTAGACTCCCCTCTGGAAGCGCTTTCACTGCAAGCTGCAGATTCCCTCCTAACAGCAAGCTTTAGGATAGGGTACTGAATTGTAACTTACTTTCGCCTAATAATGCGATTTTGGCAAAGAGAATATCTCCCGCAGGGAAGCTGCTACCATCAAATGTTTGCCCTCATTAGACTCCCCTCTGGAAGCGCTTTCACTGCAAGCTGCAGATTCCTTCTTAACAGCAAGCTTTAGGTTAGGGTACTGAATTGTATCTTACTTTCGCCTAATAATGCGATTTTGGCAAAGAGAATATCTCCCGCAGGGAAGCTGCTACCATCAAATGTTTGCCCTCATTAGACTCCCCTCTGGAAGCGCTTTCACTGCAAGCTGCAGATTCCCTCCTAACAGCAAGCTTTAGGATAGGGTACTGAATTGTAACTTAACTGCGGCTAATAAGGCGATTTTGGCAAAGAGAATATCTCCCGCAGGGAAGCTGCTACCAACAAATATTTGCCCTCATTAGACTCCCCTCTGGAAGCGCTTTCACTGCAAGCTGCAGATTCCCTCCTAACAGCAAGCTTTAGGATAGGGTACTGAATTGTATCTTACTTTCGCCTAGTAATGCGATTTTGGCAAAGAGAGTATCTCCCACAGGGAAGCTGCTACCATCAAATGTTTGCCCTCGTTAGACTCCCCTCTGGAAGTGCTTTCACTGCAAGCTGCAGATTCCCTCCTAACAGCAAGCTTTAGGATAGGGTACTGAATTGTAACTTTCTTTCGCCTAATAATGCGATTTTGGCAAAGAGACAATAACTCGCAGGGAAGCTGCTACCATCAAATGTTTGCCCTCATTAGACTCCCCTCTGGAAGCGCTTTCACTGCAAGCTGCAGATTCCCTCCTAACAGCAAGCTTTAGGATAGGGTTCTGAATTGTAACTTAACTGCGGCTAATAAGGCGATTTTGGCAAAGAGAATATCTCCCGCAGGGAAGCTGCTACCATCAAATGTTTGCCCTCATTAGACTCCCCTCTGGAAGCGCTTTCACTGCAAGCTGCAGATTCCTTCCTAACAGCAAGCTTTAGGATAGGGTACTGAGTTGTAACTTACTTTCGCCTAATAATGCGATTTTGGCAAAGAGAGTATCTCCCGCAGGGAAGCTGCTACCATCAAATGTTTGCCCTCGTTAGACTCCCCTCTTGAAGCGCTTTCACTGCAAGCTGCAGATTCCCTCCTAACAGCAAGCTTTAGGATAGGGTACTGAATTGTAACTTACTTTCGCCTAATAATGCGATTTTGGCAAAGAGAGTATCTCCCGCAGGGAAGCTGCTACCATCAAATGTTTGCCCTCATTAGACTCCCCTCTGGAAGCGCTTTCACTGCAAGCTGCAGATTCCCTCCTAACAGCAAGCTTTAGGATAGGGTACTGAATTGTATCTTACTAGCGCCTAATAAAGCGATTTTGGCAAAGAGAATATCTCCCGCAGGGAAGCTGCTACCATCAAATGTTTGCCCTCATTAGACTCCCCTCTGGAAGCGCTTTCACTGCAAGCTGCAGATTCCTTCTTAACAGCAAGCTTTAGGATAGGGTTCTGAATTGTAACTTACTTTCGCCTAATAATGCGATTTTGGCAAAGAGACTATCTCCCGCAGGGAAGCTGCTACCATCAAATGTTTGCCCTCATTTGACTCCCCTCTGGAAGCGCTTTCACTGCAAGCAGCAGATTCCTTCCTACCAGCAAGCTTTAGGATAGGGTACTGAATTGTAACTTACTTTCGCCTAATAATGCGATTTTGGCAAAGAGAATATCTCCCGCAGGGAAGCTGCTACCATCAAATGTTTGCCCTCGTTAGACTCCCCTCTGGAAGCGCTTTCACTGCAAGCTGCAGATTCCCTCCTAACAGCAAGCTTTAGGATAGGGTACTGAATTGTAACTTACTTTCGCCTAATAATGCGATTGTGGCAAATAGACTATCTCCCGCAGGGAGGCTGCTACCATCAAATGTTTGCCCTCGTTAGACTCCCCTCTGGAAGCGCTTTCACTGCAAGCTGCAGATTCCCTCCTAACAGCAAGCTTTAGGATAGGGTACTGAATTGTAACTTTCTTTCGCCTAATAATGCGATTTTGGCAAAGAGACTATAACTCGCAGGGAAGCTGCTACCATCAAATGTTTGCCCTCATTAGACTCCCCTCTGGAAGCGCTTTCACTGCAAGCTGCAGATTCCCTCCTAACAGCAAGCTTTAGGATAGGGTACTGAATTGTAACTTAACTGCGGCTAATAAGGCGATTTTGGCAAAGAGAGTATCTCCCGCAGGGAAGCTGCTACCATCAAATGTTTGCCCTCGTTAGACTCCCCTCTGGAAGCGCTTTCACTGCAAGCTGCAGATTCCCTCCTAACAGCAAGCTTTAGGATAGGGTACTGAATTGTAACTTACTTTCGCCTAATAATGCGATTTTGGCAAAGAGAATATCTCCCGCAGGGAAGCTGCTACCATCAAATGTTTGCCCTCATTAGACTCCCCTCTGGAAGCGCTTTCACTGCAAGCTGCAGATTCCTTCTTAACAGCAAGCTTTAGGATAGGGTACTGAATTGTATCTTACTTTCGCCTAATAATGCGATTTTGGCAAAGAGAATATCTCCCGCAGGGAAGCTGCTACCATCAAATGTTTGCCCTCATTAGACTCCCCTCTGGAAGCGCTTTCACTGCAAGCTGCAGATTCCCTCCTAACAGCAAGCTTTAGGATAGGGTACTGAATTGTAACTTAACTGCGGCTAATAAGGCGATTTTGGCAAAGAGAATATCTCCCGCAGGGAAGCTGCTACCAACAAATATTTGCCCTCATTAGACTCCCCTCTGGAAGCGCTTTCACTGCAAGCTGCAGATTCCCTCCTAACAGCAAGCTTTAGGATAGGGTACTGAATTGTATCTTACTTTCGCCTAGTAATGCGATTTTGGCAAAGAGAGTATCTCCCACAGGGAAGCTGCTACCATCAAATGTTTGCCCTCGTTAGACTCCCCTCTGGAAGTGCTTTCACTGCAAGCTGCAGATTCCCTCCTAACAGCAAGCTTTAGGATAGGGTACTGAATTGTAACTTTCTTTCGCCTAATAATGCGATTTTGGCAAAGAGACAATAACTCGCAGGGAAGCTGCTACCATCAAATGTTTGCCCTCATTAGACTCCCCTCTGGAAGCGCTTTCACTGCAAGCTGCAGATTCCCTCCTAACAGCAAGCTTTAGGATAGGCTTCTGAATTGTAACTTAACTGCGGCTAATAAGGCGATTTTGGCAAAGAGAATATCTCCCGCAGGGAAGCTGCTACCATCAAATGTTTGCCCTCATTAGACTCCCCTCTGGAAGCGCTTTCACTGCAAGCTGCAGATTCCTTCCTAACAGCAAGCTTTAGGATAGGGTACTGAATTGTAACTTACTTTCGCCTAATAATGCGATTTTGGCAAAGAGAGTATCTCCCGCAGGGAAGCTGCTACCATCAAATGTTTGCCCTCGTTAGACTCCCCTCTTGAAGCGCTTTCACTGCAAGCTGCAGATTCCCTCCTAACAGCAATCTTTAGGATAGGGTACTGAATTGTAACTTACTTTCGCCTAATAATGCGATTTTGGCAAAGAGACTATCTCCCGCAGGGAAGCTGCTACCATCAAATGTTTGCCCTCATTTGACTCCCCTCTGGAAGCGCTTTCACTGCAAGCTGCAGATTCCCTCCTAACAGCAAGCTTTAGGATAGGGTACTGAATTGTATCTTACTTTCGCCTAATAAAGCGATTATGGCAAAGAGAGTATCTCCCGCAGGGAAGCTGCTGCCATCAAATGTTTGCCCTCATTAGACTCCCCTCTGGAAGCGCTTTCACTGCAAGCTGCAGATTCCTTCCTACCAGCAAGCTTTAGGATAGGGTACTGAATTGTAACTTACTTTCGCCTAATAATGCGATTTTGGCAAAGAGAATATCTCCCGCAGGGAAGCTGCTACCATCAAATGTTTGCCCTCGTTAGACTCCCCTCTGGAAGCGCTTTCACTGCAAGCTGCAGATTCCCTCCTAACAGCAAGCTTTAGGATAGGGTACTGAATTGTAACTTACTTTCGCCTAATAATGCGATTTTGGCAAAGAGAGTATCTCCCGCAGGGAAGCTGCTACCATCAAATGTTTGCCCTCATTAGACTCCCCTCTGGAAGCGCTTTCACTGCAAGCTGCAGATTCCCTCCTAACAGCAAGCTTTAGGATAGGGTACTGAATTGTAACTTACTTTCGCCTAATAATGCGATTGTGGCAAATAGACTATCTCCCGCAGGGAGGCTGCTACCATCAAATGTTTGCCCTCGTTAGACTCCCCTCTGGAAGCGCTTTCACTGCAAGCTGCAGATTCCCTCCTAACAGCAAGCTTTAGGATAGGGTACTGAATTGTAACTTTCTTTCGCCTAATAATGCGATTTTGGCAAAGAGACTATAACTCGCAGGGAAGCTGCTACCATCAAATGTTTGCCCTCTTTAGACTCCCCTCTGGAAGCGCGTTCACTGCAAGCTGCAGATTCCCTCCTAACAGCAAGCTTTAGGATAGGGTACTGAATTGTAACTTAACTGCTGCTAATAATGCGATTTTGGCAAAGAGAGTATCTCCCGCAGGGAAGATGCTACCATCAAATGTTTGCCCTCATTAGACTCCCCTCTGGAAGCGCTTTCACTGCAAGCTGCAGATTCCTTCCTAACAGCAAGCTTTTGGATAGGGTACTGAATTGTAACTTACTTTCGCCTAATAATGCGATTTTGGCAAAGAGAGTATCTCCCGCAGGGAAGCTGCTACCATCAAATGTTTGCCCTCGTTAGACTCCCCTCTGGAAGTGCTTTCACTGCAAGCTGCAGATTCCCTCCTAACAGCAAGCTTTAGGATAGGGTACTGAATTGTAACTTACTTTCGCCTAATAATGCGATTTTGGCAAAGAGAGTATCTCCCGCAGGGAAGCTGCTACCATCAAATGTTTGCCCTCATTAGACTCCCCTCTGGAAGCGCTTTCACTGCAAGCTGCAGATTCCCTCCTAACAGCAAGCTTTAGGATAGGGTACTGAATTGTATCTTACATTCGCCTAATAATGCGATTTTGGCAAAGAGAATATCTCCCGCAGGGAAGCTGCTACCATCAAATGTTTGCCCTCATTAGACTCCCCTCTGGAAGCGCTTTCACTGCAAGCTGCAGATTCCCTCCTAACAGCAAGCTTTAGGATAGGGTACTGAATTGTATCTTAACTGCGGCTACTAATGCGATTTTGGCAAAGAGAATATCTCCCGCAGGGAAGCTGCTACCATCAAATATTTGCCCTCATTAGACTCCCCTCTGGAAGCGCTTTCACTGCAAGCTGCAGATTCCCTCCTAACAGCAAGCTTTAGGATAGGGTACTGAATTGTAACTTCACTGCGGCTAATAAGGCGATTTTGGCAAATAGAGAATCTCCCACAGGGAAGCTGCTACCATCAAATGTTTGCCCTCATTAGACTCCCCTCTGGAAGCGCTTTCACTGCAAGCTGCAGATTCCTTCCTAACAGCAAGCTTTAGGATAGGGTACTGAATTGTATCTTACTTTCGCCTAATAATGCGATTTTGTCAAATAGACTATCTCCCGCAGGGAAGCTGCTACCATCAAATGTTTGCCCTCATTAGACTCCCCTCTGGAAGCGCTTTCACTGCAAGCTGCAGATTCCCTCCTAACAGCAAGCTTTAGGATAGGGTACTGAATTGTAACTTAACTGCTGCTAATAATGCGATTTTGGGAAAGAGAGTATGTCCCGCAGGGAAGCTACTACCATCAAATGTTTGCCCTCATTAGACTCCCCTCTGGAAGCGCTTTCACTGCAAGCTGCAGATTCCTTCCTTACAGCAAGCTTTAGGATATGGTACTGAATTGTAACTTACTTTCGCCTAATAATGCGATTTTGGCAAAGAGATTATCTCCCGCAGGGAGGCTGCTACCATCAAATGTTTGCCCTCGTTAGACTCCCCTCTGGAAGCGCTTTCACTGCAAGCTGCAAATTCCCTCCTAACAGCAAGCTTTAGGATAGGGTACTGAATTGTATCTTACTTTCGCCTAATAATGCGATTTTGGCAAAGAGAGTATCTCCCGCAGGGAAGCTGCTACCATCAAATGTTTGCCCTCATTAGACTCCCCTCTGGAAGCGCTTTCACTGCAAGCTGCAGATTCCCTCCTAACAGCAAGCTTTAGGATAGGGTACTGAATTGTAACTTACTTTCGCCTAATAATGCGATTTTGGCAAAGAGAGTATCTCCCGCAGGGAAGCTGCTACCATCAAATGTTTGCCCTCATTAGACTCCCCTCTGGAAGCGCTTTCACTGCAAGCTGCAGATTCCCTCCTAACAGCAAGCTTTAGGATAGGGTACTGAATTGTATCTTACTTTCGCCTAATAATGCGATTTTGGCAAAGAGAATATCTCCCGCAGGGAAGCTGCTACCATCAAATGTTTGCCCTCATTAGACTCCCCTCTGGAAGCGCTTTCACTGCAAGCTGCAGATTCCCTCCTAACAGCAAGCTTTAGGATAGGGTACTGAATTGTATCTTATTTTCACCTAGTAATGCGATTTTGGCAAAGAGACTATAACTCGCAGGGAAGCTGCTACCATCAAATGTTTGCCCTCATTAGACTCCCCTCTGGAAGCGCTTTCACTGCAAGCTGCAGATTCCCTCCTAACAGCAAGCTTTAGCATAGTGTACTGAATTGTAACTTAACTGAGGCTAATAAGGCGATATTAGCAAAGAGAATATCTCCCGCAGGGAAGCTGCTACCATCAAATATTTGCCCTCATTAGACTCCCCTCTGGAAGCGCTTTCACTGCAAGCTGCAGATTCCCTCCTAACAGCAAGCTTTAGGATAGGGTACTGAATTGTAACTTACTTTCGCCTAATAATGCGATTTTGTCAAAGAGAGTATCTCCCACAGGGAAGCTGCTACCATCAAATGTTTGCCCTCATTAGACTCCCCTCTGGAAGCGCTTTCACTGCAAGCTGCAGATTCCCTCCTAACAGCAAGCTTTAGGATAGGGTACTGAATTGTAACTTAACTGCTGCTAATAATGCGATTTTAGCAAAGAGAGTATCTCCCGCAGGGAAGCTGCTACCATCAAATGTTTGCCCTCATTAGACTCCCCTCTGGAAGCGCTTTCACTGCAAGCTGCAGATTCCCTCCTAACAGCAAGCTTTAGGATAGGGTACTGAATTGTAACTTAACTGTGGCTAATAAGGCGATTTTGGCAAAGAGAGAATCTCCCGCAGGGAGGCTGCTACCATCAAATGTTTGCCCTCGTTAGACTCCCCTCTGGAAGCGCTTTCACTGCAAGCTGCAGATTCCCTCCTAACAGCAAGCTTTAGGATAGGGTACTGAATTGTATCTTACTTTCGCCTAATAATGCGATTTTGGCAAAGAGAGTATCTCCCGCAGGGAAGCTGCTACCATCAAATGTTTGCCCTCATTAGACTCCCCTCTGGAAGCGCTTTCACTGCAAGCTGCAGATTCCCTCCTAACAGCAAGCTTTAGGATAGGGTACTGAATTGTATCTTACTTTCGCCTAATAATGCGATTTTGGCAAAGAGAATATCTCCCGCAGGGAAGCTGCTACCATCAAATGTTTGCCCTCATTAGACTCCCCTCTGGAAGCGCTTTCACTGCAAGCTGCAGATTCCCTCCTAACAGCAAGCTTTAGGATAGGGTACTGAATTGTAACTTAACTGCGGCTACTAATGCGATTTTGGCAAAGAGAATATCTCCCGCAGGGAAGCTGCTACCATCAAATATTTGCCCTCATTAGACTCCCCTCTGGAAGCGCTTTCACTGCAAGCTGCAGATTCCCTCCTAACAGCAAGCTTTAGGATAGGTTACTGAATTGTAACTTAACTGCGGCTAATAAGGCGATTTTGGCAAATAGAGAATCTCCCACAGGGAAGCTGCTACCATCAAATGTTTGCCCTCATTAGACTCCCCTCTGGAAGCGCTTTCACTACAAGCTGCAGATTCCTTCCTAACAGCAAGCTTTAGGATAGGGTACTGAATTGTATCTTACTTTCGCCTAATAATGCGATTTTGTCAAATAGACTATCTCCCGCAGGGAAGCTGCTACCATCAAATGTTTGCCCTCATTAGACTCCCCTCTGGAAGCGCTTTCACTGCAAGCTGCAGATTCCCTCCTAACAGCAAGCTTTAGGATAGGGTACTGAATTGTAACTTAACTGCTGCTAATAATGCGATTTTGGGAAAGAGAGTATGTCCCGCAGGGAAGCTACTACCATCAAATGTTTGCCCTCATTAGACTCCCCTCTGGAAGCGCTTTCACTGCAAGCTGCAGATTCCTTCCTTACAGCAAGCTTTAGGATAGGGTACTGAATTGTAACTTACTTTCGCCTAATAATGCGATTTTGGCAAAGAGAGTATCTCCCGCAGGGAGGCTGCTACCATCAAATGTTTGCCCTCGTTAGACTCCCCTCTGGAAGCGCTTTCACTGCAAGCTGCAGATTCCCTCCTAACAGCAAGCTTTAGGATAGGGTACTGAATTGTAACTTACTTTCACCTAATAATGCGATTTTGGCAAAGAGAGTATCTCCCGCAGGGAAGCTGCTACCATCAAATATTTGCCCTCATTAGACTCCCCTCTGGAAGCGCTTTCACTGCAAGCTGCAGATTCCCTCCTAACAGCAAGCTTTAGGATAAGGTACTGAATTGTAACTTACTTTCGCCTAATAATGCGATTTTAGCAAAGAGAGTATCTCCCGCAGGGAAGCTGCTACCATCAAATGTATGCCCTCATTAGACTCCCCTCTGGAAGCACTTTCACTGCAAGCTGCAGATTCCCTCCTAACAGCAAGCTTTAGGATAGGGTACTGAATTGTAACTTAACTGCGGCTTATAATGCGATTTTGGGAAAGAGAGTATGTCCCGCAGGGAAGCTACTACCATCAAATGTTTGCCCTCATTAGACTCCCCTCTGGAAGCGCTTTCACTGCAAGCTGCAGATTCCCTCCTAACAGCAAGCTTTAGGATAGGGTACTTAATTGTAACTTACTTTCGCCTAATAATGCGATTTTGGCAAAGAGAGTATCTCCCGCAGGGAGGCTGCTACCATCAAATGTTTGCCCTCGTTAGACTCCCCTCTGGAAGCGCTTTCACTGCAAGCTGCAGATTCCCTCCTAACAGCAAGCTTTAGGATAGGGTACTGAATTGTAACTTAACTGTGGCTAATAAGGCGATTTTGGCAAAGAGAGTATCTCCCGCAGGGAAGCTGCTACCATCAAATGTTTGCCCTCGATATACTCCCCTCTGAAGCGCTTTCACTGCAAGTTGCAGATTCCCTCCTAACAGCAAGCTTTAGGATAGGGTACTGAATTGTAACTTAACTGCGGCTAATAAGGCGATTATGGCAAATAGACTATCTCCCGCAGGGAAGCTGCTACCATCAAATGTTTGCCCTCATTAGACTCCCCTCTGGAAGCGCTTTCACTGCAAGCTGCAGATTCCCTCCTAACAGCAAGCTTTAGGATAGGGTACTGAATTGTAACTTACTTTCGCATAATAATGCGATTTTGGCAAAGAGAGTATCTCCCGCAGGGAAGCTGCTACCATCAAATGTTTGCCCTCGTTAGACTCGCCTCTGGAAGCGCTTTCACTGCAAGCTGCAGATTCCCTCCTAACAGCAAGCTTTAGGATAGGGTACTGAATTGTAACTTACTTTCGCCTAATAATGCGATTTTGGCAAAGAGAATATCTCCCGCAGGGAAGCTGCTACCATCAAATGTTTGCCCTCATTAGACTCCCCTCTGGAAGCGCTTTCACTGCAAGCTGCAGATTCCCTCCTAACAGCAAGCTTTAGGATAGGGTACTGAATTGTAACTTAACTGCGGCTAATAAGGCGATTTTGGCAAAGAGAATATCTCCCGCAGGGAAGCTGCTACCATCAAATGTTTGCCCTCATTAGACTCCCCTCTGGAAGCGCTTTCACTGCAAGCTGCAGATTCCCTCCTAACAGCAAGCTTTAGGATAGGCTACTGAATTTTAACCTACTTTCGCCTAGTAATGCGATTTTGGCAAAGAGAGTATCTCCCGCAGGGAAGCTGCTACCATCAAATGTTTGCCCTCATTAGACTCCCCTCTGGAAGCGCTTTCACTGCAAGCTGCAGATTCCTTCCTAACAGCAAGCTTTAGGATAGGGTACTGAATTGTAACTTACTTTCGCCTAATAATGCGATTTTGGCAAAGAGAGTATCTCCCGCAGGGAGGCTGCTACCATCAAATGTTTGCCCTCATTAGACTCCCCTCTGGAAGCGCTTTCACTGCAAGCTGCAGATTCCCTCCTAACAGCAAGCTTTAGGATAGGGTACTGAATTGTATCTTACTTTCGCCTAATAATGCGATTTTGGCAAAGAGAGTATCTCCCGCAGGGAAGCTGCTACCATCAAATGTTTGCCCTCATTAGACTCCCCTCTGGAAGCGCTTTCACTGCAAGCTGCAGATTCCCTCCTAACAGCAAGCTTTAGGATAAGGTACTGAATTGTAACTTACTTTCGCCTAATAATGCGATTTTGGCAAAGAGAGTATCTCCCGCAGGGAAGCTGCTACCATCAAATGTTTGCCCTCATTAGACTCCCCTCTGGAAGCGCTTTCACTGCAAGCTGCAGATTCCCTCCTAACAGCAAGCTTTAGGATAGGGTACTGAATTGTATCTTACTTTTGCCTAATATTGCGATTTTTGCAAAGAGAATATCTCCCGCAGGGAAGCTGCTACCATCAAATGTTTGCCCTCATTAGACTCCCCTCTGGAAGCGCTTTCACTGCAAGCTGCAGATTCCCTCCTAACAGCAAGCTTTAGGATAGGGTACTGAATTGTAACTTAACTGCGGCTACTAATGCGATTTTGGCAAAGAGAATATCTCCCGCAGGGAAGCTGCTACCATCAAATATTTGCCCTCATTAGACTCCCCTCTGGAAGCGCTTTCACTGCAAGCTGCAGATTCCCTCCTAACAGCAAGCTTTAGGATAGGTTACTGAATTGTAACTTAACTGCGGCTAATAAGGCGATTTTGGCAAATAGAGAATCTCCCACAGGGAAGCTGCTACCATCAAATGTTTGCCCTCATTAGACTCCCCTCTGGAAGCGCTTTCACTACAAGCTGCAGATTCCTTCCTAACAGCAAGCTTTAGGATAGGGTACTGAATTGTATCTTACTTTCGCCTAATAATGCGATTTTGTCAAATAGACTATCTCCCGCAGGGAAGCTGCTACCATCAAATGTTTGCCCTCATTAGACTCCCCTCTGGAAGCGCTTTCACTGCAAGCTGCAGATTCCCTCCTAACAGCAAGCTTTAGGATAGGGTACTGAATTGTAACTTAACTGCTGCTAATAATGCGATTTTGGGAAAGAGAGTATGTCCCGCAGGGAAGCTACTACCATCAAATGTTTGCCCTCATTAGACTCCCCTCTGGAAGCGCTTTCACTGCAAGCTGCAGATTCCTTCCTTACAGCAAGCTTTAGGATAGGGTACTGAATTGTAACTTACTTTCGCCTAATAATGCGATTTTGGCAAAGAGAGTATCTCCCGCAGGGAGGCTGCTACCATCAAATGTTTGCCCTCGTTAGACTCCCCTCTGGAAGCGCTTTCACTGCAAGCTGCAGATTCCCTCCTAACAGCAAGCTTTAGGATAGGGTACTGAATTGTATCTTACTTTCACCTAATAATGCGATTTTGGCAAAGAGAGTATCTCCCGCAGGGAAGCTGCTACCATCAAATATTTGCCCTCATTAGACTCCCCTCTGGAAGCGCTTTCACTGCAAGCTGCAGATTCCCTCCTAACAGCAAGCTTTAGGATAAGGTACTGAATTGTAACTTACTTTCGCCTAATAATGCGATTTTAGCAAAGAGAGTATCTCCCGCAGGGAAGCTGCTACCATCAAATGTATGCCCTCATTAGACTCCCCTCTGGAAGCGCTTTCACTGCAAGCTGCAGATTCCCTCCTAACAGCAAGCTTTAGGATAGGGTACTGAATTGTAACTTAACTGCGGCTTATAATGCGATTTTGGGAAAGAGAGTATGTCCCGCAGGGAAGCTACTACCATCAAATGTTTGCCCTCATTAGACTCCCCTCTGGAAGCGCTTTCACTGCAAGCTGCAGATTCCCTCCTAACAGCAAGCTTTAGGATAGGGTACTTAATTGTAACTTACTTTCGCCTAATAATGCGATTTTGGCAAAGAGAGTATCTCCCGCAGGGAGGCTGCTACCATCAAATGTTTGCCCTCGTTAGACTCCCCTCTGGAAGCGCTTTCACTGCAAGCTGCAGATTCCCTCCTAACAGCAAGCTTTAGGATAGGGTACTGAATTGTAACTTAACTGTGGCTAATAAGGCGATTTTGGCAAAGAGAGTATCTCCCGCAGGGAAGCTGCTACCATCAAATGTTTGCCCTCGATATACTCCCCTCTGAAGCGCTTTCACTGCAAGTTGCAGATTCCCTCCTAACAGCAAGCTTTAGGATAGGGTACTGAATTGTAACTTAACTGCGGCTAATAAGGCGATTATGGCAAAGAGACTATCTCCCGCAGGGAAGCTGCTACCATCAAATGTTTGCCCTCATTAGACTCCCCTCTGGAAGCGCTTTCACTGCAAGCTGCAGATTCCCTCCTAACAGCAAGCTTTAGGATAGGGTACTGAATTGTAACTTACTTTCGCATAATAATGCGATTTTGGCAAAGAGAGTATCTCCCGCAGGGAAGCTGCTACCATCAAATGTTTGCCCTCGTTAGACTCGCCTCTGGAAGCGCTTTCACTGCAAGCTGCAGATTCCCTCCTAACAGCAAGCTTTAGGATAGGGTACTGAATTGTAACTTACTTTCGCCTAATAATGCGATTTTGGCAAAGAGAATATCTCCCGCAGGGAAGCTGCTACCATCAAATGTTTGCCCTCATTAGACTCCCCTCTGGAAGCGCTTTCACTGCAAGCTGCAGATTCCCTCCTAACAGCAAGCTTTAGGATAGGGTACTGAATTGTAACTTAACTGCGGCTAATAAGGCGATTTTGGCAAAGAGAATATCTCCCGCAGGGAAGCTGCTACCATCAAATGTTTGCCCTCATTAGACTCCCCTCTGGAAGCGCTTTCACTGCAAGCTGCAGATTCCCTCCTAACAGCAAGCTTTAGGATAGGCTACTGAATTTTAACCTACTTTCGCCTAGTAATGCGATTTTGGCAAAGAGAGTATCTCCCGCAGGGAAGCTGCTACCATCAAATGTTTGCCCTCATTAGACTCCCCTCTGGAAGCGCTTTCACTGCAAGCTGCAGATTCCTTCCTAACAGCAAGCTTTAGGATAGGGTACTGAATTGTAACTTACTTTCGCCTAATAATGCGATTTTGGCAAAGAGAGTATCTCCCGCAGGGAGGCTGCTACCATCAAATGTTTGCCCTCATTAGACTCCCCTCTGGAAGCGCTTTCACTGCAAGCTGCAGATTCCCTCCTAACAGCAAGCTTTAGGATAGGGTACTGAATTGTATCTTACTTTCGCCTAATAATGCGATTTTGGCAAAGAGAGTATCTCCCGCAGGGAAGCTGCTACCATCAAATGTTTGCCCTCATTAGACTCCCCTCTGGAAGCGCTTTCACTGCAAGCTGCAGATTCCCTCCTAACAGCAAGCTTTAGGATAAGGTACTGAATTGTAACTTACTTTCGCCTAATAATGCGATTTTGGCAAAGAGAGTATCTCCCGCAGGGAAGCTGCTACCATCAAATGTTTGCCCTCATTAGACTCCCCTCTGGAAGCGCTTTCACTGCAAGCTGCAGATTCCCTCCTAACAGCAAGCTTTAGGATAGGGTACTGAATTGTATCTTACTTTTGCCTAATATTGCGATTTTTGCAAAGAGAATATCTCCCGCAGGGAAGCTGCTACCATCAAATGTTTGCCCTCATTAGACTCCCCTCTGGAAGCGCTTTCACTGCAAGCTGCAGATTCCCTCCTAACAGCAAGCTTTAGGATAGGGTACTGAATTGTAACTTAACTGCGGCTACTAATGCGATTTTGGCAAAGAGAATATATCCCGCAGGGAAGCTGCTACCATCAAATATTTGCCCTCATTAGACTCCCCTCTGGAAGCGCTTTCACTGCAAGCTGCAGATTCCCTCCTAACAGCAAGCTTTAGGATAGGGTACTGAATTGTAACTTAACTGCGGCTAATAAGGCGATTTTGGCAAAGAGAGAATCTCCCGCAGGGAAGCTGCTACCATCAAATGTTTGCCCTCATTAGACTCCCCTCTGGAAGCGCTTTCACTGCAAGCTGCAGATTCCTTCCTAACAGCAAGCTTTAGGATAGGGTACTGAATTGTAACTTACTTTCGCCTAATAATGCGATTTTGTCAAATAGACTATCTCCCGCAGGGAAGCTGCTACCATCAAATGTTTGCCCTCGTTAGACTCCCCTCTGGAAGCGCTTTCACTGCAAGCTGCAGATTCCCTCCTAACAGCAAGCTTTAGGATAGGGTACTGAATTGTAACTTAACTGCTGCTAATAATGCGATTTTGGGAAAGAGAGTATGTCCCGCAGGGAAGCTACTACCATCAAATGTTTGCCCTCATTAGACTCCCCTCTGGAAGCGCTTTCACTGCAAGCTGCAGATTCCTTCCTAACAGCAAGCTTTAGGATAGGGTACTGAATTGTAACTTACTTTCGCCTAATAATGTGATTTTGGCAAAGAGAGTATCTCCCGCAGGGAGGCTGCTACCATCAAATGTTTGCCCTCGTTAGACTCCCCTCTGGAAGCGCTTTCACTGCAAGCTGCAGATTCCCTCCTAACAGCAAGCTTTAGGATAGGGTACTGAATTGTAACTTACTTTCGCCTAGTAATGCGATTTTGGCAAAGAGAGTATCTCCCATAGGGAAGCTGCTACCATCAAATGTTTGCCCTCATTAGACTCCCCTCTGGAAGCGCTTTCACTGCAAGCTGCAGATTCCCTCCTAACAGCAAGCTTTAGGATAGGGTACTGAATTGTAACTTAACTGCGGCTAATAAGGCGATTTTGGCAAAGAGAGAATCTCCCGCAGGGAAGCTGCTACCATCAAATGTTTGCCCTCATTAGACTCCCCTCTGGAAGCGCTTTCACTGCAAGCTGCAGATTCCTTCCTAATAGCAAGCTTTAGGATAGGGTACTGAATTGTAACTTACTTTCGCCTAATAATGCGATTTTGGCAAAGAGAGTATCTCCCGCAGGGAGGCTGCTACCATCAAATGTTTGCCCTCGTTAGACTCCCCTCTGGAAGCGCTTTCACTGCAAGCTGCAGATTCCCTCCTAACAGCAAGCTTTAGGATAGGGTACTGAATTGTAACTTACTTTCGCCTAATAATGCGATTTTAGCAAAGAGAGTATCTCCCGCAGGGAAGCTGCTACCATCAAATGTTTGCCCTCATTAGACTCCCCTCTGGAAGCGCTTTCACTGCAAGCTGCAGATTCCCTCCTAACAGCAAGCTTTAGGATAGGGTACTGAATTGTAACTTAACTGTGGCTAATAAGGCGATTTTGGCAAAGAGAGTATCTCCCGCAGGGAAGCTGCTACCATCAAATGTTTGCCCTCGATATACTCCCCTCTGAAGCGCTTTCACTGCAAGTTGCAGATTCCCTCCTAACAGCAAGCTTTAGGATAGGGTACTGAATTGTAACTTAACTGCGGCTAATAAGGCGATTATGGCAAAGAGACTATCTCCCGCAGGGAAGCTGCTACCATCAAATGTTTGCCCTCATTAGACTCCCCTCTGGAAGCGCTTTCACTGCAAGCTGCAGATTCCCTCCTAACAGCAAGCTTTAGGATAGGGTACTGAATTGTAACTTACTTTCGCCTAATAATGCGATTTTGGCAAAGAGAGTATCTCCCGCAGGGAAGCTGCTACCATCAAATGTTTGCCCTCGTTAGACTCGCCTCTGGAAGCGCTTTCACTGCAAGCTGCAGATTCCCTCCTAACAGCAAGCTTTAGGATAGGGTACTGAATTGTAACTTACTTTCGCCTAATAATGCGATTTTGGCAAAGAGAATATCTCCCGCAGGGAAGCTGCTACCATCAAGTGTTTGCCCTCATTAGACTCCCCTCTGGAAGCGCTTTCACTGCAAGCTGCAGATTCCCTCCTAACAGGAAGCTTTAGGATAGGGTACTGAATTGTAACTTAACTGCGGCTAATAAGGCGATTTTGGCAAAGAGAATATCTCCCGCAGGGAAGCTGCTACCATCAAATATTTGCCCTCATTAGACTACCCTCTGGAAGCGCTTTCACTGCAAGCTGCAGATTCCCTCCTAACAGCAAGCTTTAGGATAGGCTACTGAATTGTAACCTACTTTCGCCTAGTAATGCGATTTTGGCAAAGAGAGTATCTCCCGCAGGGAAGCTGCTACCATCAAATGTTTGCCCTCATTAGACTCCCCTCTGGAAGCGCTTTCACTGCAAGCTGCAGATTCCTTCCTAACAGCAAGCTTTAGGATAGGGTACTGAATTGTAACTTACTTTCGCCTAATAATGCGATTTTGGCAAAGAGAGTATCTCCCGCAGGGAGGCTGCTACCATCAAATGTTTGCCCTCATTAGACTCCCCTCAGGAAGCGCTTTCACTGCAAGCTGCAGATTCCCTCCTAACAGGAAGCTTTAGGATAGGGTACTGAATTGTAACTTACTTTCGCCTAATAATGCGATTTTGGCAAAGAGAGTATCTCCCGCAGGGAAGCTGCTACCATCAAATGTTTGCCCTCATTAGACTCCCCTCTGGAAGCGCTTTCACTGCAAGCTGCAGATTCCCTCCTAACAGCAAGCTTTAGGATAAGGTACTGAATTGTAACTTACTTTCGCCTAATAATACGAATTTTGGCAAAGAGAGTATCTCCCGCAGGGAAGCTGCTACCATCAAATGTTTGCCCTCATTAGACTCCCCTCTGGAAGCGCTTTCACTGCAAGCTGCAGATTCCCTCCTAACAGCAAGCTTTAGGATAGGGTACTGAATTGTAACTTACTTTCGCCTAATAATGCGATTTTGGCAAAGAGACTATAACTCGCAGGGAAGCTCCTGCCACCAAATGTTTGCCCTCATTAGACTCCCCTCTGGAAGCGCTTTCACTGCAAGCTGCAGATTCCCTCCTAACAGCAAGCTTTAGGATAGGGTACTGAATTGTAACTTAACTGCGGCTAATAAGGCGATTTTGGCAAAGAGAGAATCTCCCGCAGGGAAGCTGCTACCATCAAATGTTTGCCCTCATTAGACTCCCCTCTGGAAGCGCTTTCACTGCAAGCTGCAGATTCCTTCCTAACAGCAAGCTTTAGGATAGGGTACTGAATAGTAACTTACTTTCGCCTAATAATGCGATTTTGGCAAAGAGAGTATCTCCCGCAGGGAGGCTGCTACCATCAAATGTTTGCCCTCGTTAGACTCCCCTCTGGAAGCGCTTTCACTGCAAGCTGCAGATTCCCTCCTAACAGCAAGCTTTAGGATAGGGTACTGAATTGTAACTTAACTGTGGCTAATAAGGCGATTTTGGCAAAGAGAGTATCTCCCGCAGGGAAGCTGCTACCATCAAATGTTTGCCCTCATTAGACTCCCCTCTGGAAGCGCTTTCACTGCAAGCTTCAGATACCCTCCTAAGAGCAAGCTTTAGGATAGGGTACTGAATTGTAACTTAACTGCGGCTAATAAGGCGATTTTAGCAAAGAGAGTATCTCCCGCAGGGAAGCTGCTACCATCAAATGTTTGCCCTCATTAGACTCCCCTCTGGAAGCGCTTTCACTGCAAGCTGCAGATTCCCTCCTAACAGCAAGCTTTAGGATAGGGTACTGAATTGTAACTTACTTTCGCCTAATAATGCGATTTTGGCAAAGAGAATATCTCCCGCAGGGAAGCTGCTACCATCAAATATTTGCCCTCATTAGACTCCCCTCTGGAAGCGCTTTCACTGCAAGCTGCAGATTCCCTCCTAACAGCAAGCTTTAGGATAGTGTACTGAATTGTAACTTAACTGCTGCTAATAATGCGATTATGGCAAAGAGAGTATCTCCCGCAGGGAAGCTGCTACCATCAAATGTTTGCCCTCATTAGACTCCCCTCTGGAAGCGCTTTCACTGGAAGCTGCAGATTCCCTCCTAACAGCAAGCTTTAGGATAGGGTTCTGAATTGTAACTTACTTTCGCATACTAAAGCGATTTTAGCAAAGAGAGTATCTCCCGCAGGGAAGCTGCTACCATCAAATATTTGCCCTCATTAGACTCCCCTCTGGAAGCGCTTTCACTGCAAGCTGCAGATTCCCTCCTAACAGCAAGCTTTAGGATGGGGTACTGAATTGTATCTTACTTTCGCCTAATAATGCGATTTTGGCAAAGAGAGTATCTCCCGCAGGGAAGCTGCTACCATCAAATGTTTGCCCTCCTTAGACTCCCCTCTGGAAGCGCTTTCACTGCAAGCTGCAGATTCCTTCCTAACAGCAAGCTTTAGGATAGGGTACTGAATTGTAACTTACTTTCGCCTAATAACGCGATTTTGGCAAAGAGAGTATCTCCCGCAGGGAAGCTGCTACCATCAAATGTTTGCCCTCGTTAGACTCGCCTCTGGAAGCGCTTTCACTGCAAGCTGCAGATTCCCTCCTAACAGCAAGCTTTAGGATAGGGTACTGAATTGTAACTTACTTTCGCCTAATAATGCGATTTTGGCAAAGAGAATATCTCCCACAGGGAAGCTGCTACCATCAAATGTTTGCCCTCATTAGACTCCCCTCTGGAAGCACTTTCACTGCAAGCTGCAGATTCCCTCCTAACAGCAAGCTTTAGGATAGGGTACTGAATTGTATCTTAACTGCGGCTAATAAGGCGATTTTGGCAAAGAGAATATCTCCCGCAGGGAACCTGCTACCATCAAATGTTTGCCCTCATTAGACTCCCCTCTGGAAGCGCTTTCACTGCAAGCTGCAGATTCCCTCCTAACAGCAAGCTTTAGGATAGGGTACTGAATTGTAACTTTCTTTCGCCTAATAATGCGATTTTGGCAAAGAGACTATAACTCGCAGGGAAGCTGCTGCCACCAAATGTTTGCCCTCATTAGACTCCCCTGTGGAAGCGCTTTCACTGCAAGCTGCAGATTCCCTCCTAACAGCAAGCTTTAGGATAGGGTACTGAATTTTAACTTAACTGAGGCTAATAATGCGATTTTGGCAAAGAGAATATCTCCCGCAGGGAAGCTGCTACCATCAAATATTTGCCCTCATTAGACTCCCCTCTGGAAGCGCTTTCACTGCAAGCTGCAGATTCCCTCCTAACAGCAAGCTTTAGGATAGGGTACTGAATTGTAACTTAACTGCGGCTAATAAGGCGATTTTGGCAAAGAGACTATCTCCCGCAGGGAAGCAGCTACCATCAAATGTTTGCCCTCATTAGACTCCCCTCTGGAAGCGCTTTCACTGCAAGCTGCAGATTCCCTCCTAACAGCAAGCTTTAGGATAGGGTACTGAATTGTAACTTACTTTCGCCTAATAATGCGATTTTGGCAAAGAGAATATATCCCGCAGGGAAGCTGCTACCATCAAATATTTGCCCTCATTAGACTCCCCTCTGGAAGCGCTTTCACTGCAAGCTGCAGATTCCCTCCTAACAGCAAGCTTTAGGATAGGGTACTGAATTGTAACTTACTTTCGCCTAGTAATGCGATTTTGGCAAAGAGAGTATCTCCCGCAGGGAGGCTGCTACCATCAAATGTTTGCTCTCGTTAGACTCCCCTCTGGAAGCGCTTTCACTGCAAGCTGCAGATTCCCTCCTAACAGCAAGCTTTAGGATAGGTTACTGAATTGTAACTTTCTTTCGCCTAATAATGCGATTTTGGCAAAGAGACTATAACTCGCAGGGAAGCTCCTGCCACCTAATGTTTGCCCTCATTAGACTCCCCTCTGGAAGCGCTTTCACTGCAAGCTGCAGATTCCCTCCTAACAGCAAGCTTTAGGATAGGGTACTGAATTGTAACTTAACTGCGGCTAATAAGGCGATTTTGGCAAAGAGAGTATCTCCCGCAGGGAAGCTGCTACCATCAAATGTTTGCCCTCGTTAGACTCCCCTCTGGAAGCGCTTTCACTGCAAGCTGCAGATTCCCTCCTAACAGCAAGCTTTAGTATAGGGTACTGAATTGTAACTTACTTTCGCCTAATAATGCGATTTTGGCAAAGAGAATATCTCCCGCAGGGAAGCTGCTACCATCAAATGTTTGCCCTCATTAGACTCCCCTCTGGAAGCGCTTTCACTGCAAGCTGCAGATTCCTTCTTAACAGCAAGCTTTAGGATAGGGTACTGAATTGTATCTTACTTTCGCCTAATAATGCGATTTTGGCAAAGAGAATATCTCCCGCAGGGAAGCTGCTACCATCAAATGTTTGCCCTCATTAGACTCCCCTCTGGAAGCGCTTTCACTGCAAGCTGCAGATTCCCTCCTAACAGCAAGCTTTAGGATAGGGTACTGAATTGTAACTTAACTGCGGCTAATAAGGCGATTTTGGCAAAGAGAATATCTTCCGCAGGGAAGCTGCTACCAACAAATATTTGCCCTCATTAGACTCCCCACTGGAAGCGCTTTCACTGCAAGCTGCAGATTCCCTCCTAACAGCAAGCATTAGGATAGGGTACTGAATTGTATCTTACTTTCGCCTAGTAATGCGATTTTGGCAAAGAGAGTATCTCCCACAGGGAAGCTGCTACCATCAAATGTTTGCCCTCGTTAGACTCCCCTCTGGAAGTGCTTTCACTGCAAGCTGCAGATTCCCTCCTAACAGCAAGCTTTAGGATAGGGTACTGAATTGTAACTTTCTTTCGCCTAATAATGCGATTTTGGCAAAGAGAGTATCTCCCGCAGGGAAGCTGCTACCATCAAATGATTGCCCTCATTAGACTCCCCTCTGGAAGCGCTTTCACTGCAAGCTGCAGATTCCCTCCTAACAGCAAGCTTTAGGATAGGGTTCTGAATTGTAACTTAACTGCGGATAATAAGGCGATTTTGGCAAAGAGAATATCTCCCGCAGGGAAGCTGCTACCTTCAAATGTTTGCCCTCATTAGACTCCCCTCTGGAAGCGCTTTCACTGCAAGCTGCAGATTCCCTCCTAACAGCAAGCTTTAGGATAGGGTACTGAATTGTAACTTACTTTCGCCTAATAATGCGATTTTGGCAAAGAGAGTATCTCCCGCAGGGAAGCTGCTACCATCAAATGTTTGCCCTCATTAGACTCCCCTCTGGAAGCGCTTTCACTGCAAGCTGCAGATTCCCTCCTAACAGCAAGCTTTAGGATAGGGTACTGAATTGTATCTTACTTGCGCCTAATAAAGCAATTTTGGCAAAGAGAATATCTCCCGCAGGGAAGCTGCTACCATCAAATGTTTGCCCTCATTAGACTCCCCTCTGGAAGCGCTTTCACTGCAAGCTGCAGATTCCCTCCTAACAGCAAGCTTTAGGATAGGGTACTGAATTGTAACTTAACTGCGGCCAATAAGGCGATTTTGGCAAAGAGACTATCTCCCGCAGGGAAGCTGCTACCATCAAATGTTTGCCCTCATTAGACTCCCCTCTGGAAGCGCTTTCACTGCAAGCTGCAGATTCCTTCTTAACAGCAAGCTTTAGGATAGGGTTCTGAATTGTAACTTACTTTCGCCTAATAATGCGATTTTGGCAAAGAGACTATCTCCCGCAGGGAAGCTGCTACCATCAAATGTTTGCCCTCATTTGACTCCCCTCTGGAAGCGCTTTCACTGCAAGCTGCAGATTCCCTCCTAACAGCAAGCTTTAAGATAGTATACTGAATTGTATCTTACTTTCGACTAATAAAGCGATTATGGCAAAGAGAGTATCTCCCGCAGGGAAGCTGCTGCCATCAAATGTTTGCCCTCATTAGACTCCCCTCTGGAAGCGCTTTCACTGCAAGCTGCAGATTCCTTCCTACCAGCAAGCTTTAGGATAGGGTACTGAATTGTAACTTACTTTCGCCTAATAATGCGATTTTGGCAAAGAGAGTATCTCCCGCAGGGAAGCTGCTACCATCAAATGTTTGCCCTCGTTAGACTCCCCTCTGGAAGCGCTTTCACTGCAAGCTGCAGATTCCCTCCTAACAGCAAGCTTTAGGATAGGGTACTGAATTGTAACTTACTTTCGCCTAATAATGCGATTTTGGCAAAGAGAGTATCTCCCGCAGGGAAGCTGCTACCATCAAATGTTTGCCCTCATTAGACTCCCCTCTGGAAGCGATTCACTGCAAGCTGCAGATTCCCTCCTAACAGCAAGCTTTAGGATAGGGTACTGAATTGTAACTTACTTTCGCCTAATAATGCGATTGTGGCAAATAGACTATCTCCCGCAGGGAGGCTGCTACCATCAAATGTTTGCCCTCGTTAGACTCCCCTCTGGAAGCGCTTTCACTGCAAGCTGCAGATTCCCTCCTAACAGCAAGCTTTAGGATAGGGTACTGAATTGTAACTTTCTTTCGCCTAATAATGCGATTTTGGCAAAGAGACTATAACTCGCAGGGAAGCTGCTACCATCAAATGTTTGCCCTCATTAGACTCCCCTCTGGAAGCGCTTTCACTGCAAGCTGCAGATTCCCTCCTAACAGCAAGCTTTAGGATAGGGTACTGAATTGTAACTTAACTGCTGCTAATAATGCGATTTTGGCAAAGAGAGTATCTCCCGCAGGGAAGCTGCTACCATCAAATGTTTGCCCTCATTAGACTCCCCTCTGGAAGCGCTTTCACTGCAAGCTGCAGATTCCTTCCTAACAGCAAGCTTTTGGATAGGGTACTGAATTGTAACTTACTTTCGCCTAATAATGCGATTTTGGCAAAGAGAGTATCTCCCGCAGGGAAGCTGCTACCATCAAATGTTTGCCCTCGTTAGACTCCCCTCTGGAAGTGCTTTCACTGCAAGCTGCAGATTCCCTCCTAACAGCAAGCTTTAGGATAGGGTACTGAATTGTAACTTACTTTCGCCTAATAATGCGATTTTGGCAAAGAGAGTATCTCCCGCAGGGAAGCTGCTACCATCAAATGTTTGCCCTCATTAGACTCCCCTCTGGAAGTGCTTTCACTGCAAGCTGCAGATTCCCTCCTAACAGCAAGCTTTAGGATAGGGTACTGAATTGTATCTTACATTCGCCTAATAATGCGATTTTGGCAAAGAGAATATCTCCCGCAGGGAAGCTGCTACCATCAAATGTTTGCCCTCATTAGACTCCCCTCTGGAAGCGCTTTCACTGCAAGCTGCAGATTCCCTCCTAACAGCAAGCTTTAGGATAGGGTACTGAATTGTATCTTACTTTCGCCTAGTAATGCGATTTTGGCAAAGAGAGTATCTCCCACAGGGAAGCTGCTACCATCAAATGTTTGCCCTCGTTAGACTCCCCTCTGGAAGCGCTTTCACTGCAAGCTGCAGATTCCCTCCTAACAGCAAGCTTTAGGATAGGGTACTGAATTGTAACTTAACTGCGGCTAATAATGCGATTTTGGGAAAGAGAGTATGTCCCGCAGGGAAGCTACTACCATCAAATGTTTGCCCTCATTAGACTCCCCTCTGGAAGCGCTTTCACTGCAAGCTGCAGATTCCTTCCTTACAGCAAGCTTTAGGATAGGGTACTGAATTGTAACTTACTTTCGCCTAATAATGCGATTTTGGCAAAGAGAGTATCTCCCGCAGGGAGGCTGCTACCATCAAATGTTTGCCCTCGTTAGACTCCCCTCTGGAAGCGCTTTCACTGCAAGCTGCAGATTCCCTCCTAACAGCAAGCTTTAGGATAGGGTACTGAATTGTAACTTACTTTCGCCTAATAATGCGATTTTGGCAAAGAGAGTATCTCCCGCAGGGAAGCTGCTACCATCAAATATTTGCCCTCATTAGACTCCCCTCTGGAAGCGCTTTCACTGCAAGCTGCAGATTCCCTCCTAACAGCAAGCTTTAGGATAAGGTACTGAATTGTAACTTACTTTCGCCTAATAATGCGATTTTGGCAAAGAGAGTATCTCCCGCAGGGAAGCTGCTACCATCAAATGTATGCCCTCATTAGACTCCCCTCTGGAAGCGCTTTTACTGCAAGCTGCAGATTCCCTCCTAACAGCAAGCTTTAGGATAGGGTACTGAATTGTATCTTACTTTCGCCTAATAATGCGATTTTGGCAAAGAGAGTATCTCCCGCAGGGAAGCTGCTACCATCAAATGTTTGCCCTCGTTAGACTCCCCTCTGGAAGCGCTTTCACTGCAAGCTGCAGATTCCCTCCTAACAGCAAGCTTTAGGATAGGGTACTGAATTGTAACTTACTTTCGCCTAATAATGCGATTTTGGCAAAGAGAGTATCTCCCGCAGGGAAGCTGCTACCATCAAATGTTTGCCCTCATTAGACTCCCCTCTGGAAGCGCTTTCACTGCAAGCTGCAGATTCCCTCCTAACAGCAAGCTTTAGGATAGGGTACTGAATTGTATCTTACATTCGCCTAATAATGCGATTTTGGCAAAGAGAATATCTCCCGCAGGGAAGCTGCTACCATCAAATGTTTGCCCTCATTAGACTCCCCTCTGGAAGCGCTTTCACTGCAAGCTGCAGATTCCCTCCTAACAGCAAGCTTTAGGATAGGGTACTGAATTGTATCTTACTTTCACATAGTAATGCGATTTTGGCAAAGAGAGTATCTCCCACAGGGAAGCTGCTACCATCAAATGTTTGCTCTCGTTAGACTCCCCTCTGGAAGCGCTTTCACTGGAAGCTGCAGATTCCCTCCTAACAGCAAGCTTTAGGATATGGTACTGAATTGTAACTTTCTTTCGCCTAATAATGCGATTTTGGCAAAGAGACTATAACTCGCAGGGAAGCTGCTACCATCAAATGTT
Organism: Phaenicophaeus curvirostris; assembly: GCF_032191515.1. Taxonomy (NCBI): domain Eukaryota; kingdom Metazoa; phylum Chordata; class Aves; order Cuculiformes; family Cuculidae; genus Phaenicophaeus; species Phaenicophaeus curvirostris. Next base: position 159,902 of record NW_027206781.1, on the reverse strand, counting down.
TGCCCTCATTAGACTCCCCTCTGGAAGCGCTTTCACTGTAAGCTGCAGATTCCCTCCTAACAGCAAGCTTTAGGATAGGGTACTGAATTGTAACTTAACTGAGGCTAATAAGGCGATATTAGCAAAGAGAATATCTCCCGCAGGGAAGCTGCTACCATCAAATGTTTGCCCTCATTAGACTCCCCTCTGGAAGCGCTTTCACTGCAAGCTGCAGATTCCCTCCTAACAGCAAGCTTTAGGATAGGGTACTGAATTGTAACTTAACTGCGGCTAATAAGGCGATATTAGCAAAGAGAATATCTCCCGCAGGGAAGCTGCTACCATCAAATATTTGCCCTCATTAGACTCCCCTCTGGAAGCGCTTTCACTGCAAGCTGCAGATTCCCTCCTAACAGCAAGCTTTAGGATAGAGTACTGAATTGTAACTTACTTTCGCATAATAATGCGATTTTGTCAAAGAGAGTATCTCCCACAGGGAAGCTGCTACCATCAAATGTTTGCCCTCATTAGACTCCCCTCTGGAAGCGCTTTCACTGCAAGCTGCAGATTCCTTCCTAACAGCAAGCTTTAGGATAGGGTACTGAATTGTATCTTACTTTCGCCTAATAATGCGATTTTGTCAAATAGACTATCTCCCGCAGGGAAGCTGCTACCATCAAATGTTTGCCCTCATTAGACTCCCCTCTGGAAGCGCTTTCACTGCAAGCTGCAGATTCCTTCCTAACAGCAAGCTTTAGGATAGGGTACTGAATTGTATCTTACTTTCGCCTAATAATGCGATTTTGTCAAATAGACTATCTCCCGCAGGGAAGCTGCTACCATCAAATGTTTGCCCTCATTAGACTCCCCTCTGGAAGCGCTTTCACTGCAAGCTGCAGATTCCCTCCTAACAGCAAGCTTTAGGATAGGGTACTGAATTGTAACTTACTTTCGCCTAATAATGCGATTTTGGCAAAGAGAGTATCTCCCACAGGGAAGCTGCTACCATCAAATGTTTGCCCTCATTAGACTCCCCTCTGGAAGCGCTTTCACTGCAAGCTGCAGATTCCCTCCTAACAGCAAGCTTTAGGACACTGTACTGAATTGTAACTTAACTGCTGCTAATAATGCGATTTTGGCAAAGAGAGTATCTCCCGCAGGGAAGCTGCTACCATCAAATGTTTGCCCTCATTAGACTCCCCTCTGGAAGCGCTTTCACTGCAAGCTGCAGATTCCTTCCTAACAGCAAGCTTTAGCATAGGGTACTGAATTGTAACTTACTTTCGCCTAATAATGCGATTTTGGCAAAGAGAGTATCTCCCGCAGGGAGGCTGCTACCATCAAATGTTTGCCCTCGTTAGACTCCCCTCTGGAAGCGCTTTCACTGCAAGCTGCAGATTCCCTCCTAACAGCAAGCTTTAGGATAGGGTACTGAATTGTAACTTACTTTCGCCTAATAATGCGATTTTGGCAAAGAGAGTATCTCCCGCAGGGAAGCTGCTACCATCAAATATTTGCCCTCATTAGACTCCCCTCTGGAAGCGCTTTCACTGCAAGCTGCAGATTCCCTCCTAACAGCAAGCTTTAGGATAGGGTACTGAATTGTAACTTACTTTCGCCTAATAATGCGATTTTGGCAAAGAGAGTATCTCCCGCAGGGAAGCTGCTACCATCAAATGTTTGCCCTCATTAGACTCCCCTCTGGAAGCGCTTTCACTGCAAGCTGCAGATTCCTTCCTAACAGCAAGCTTTAGGATAGGGTACTGAATTGTATCTTACTTTCGCCTAATAATGCGATTTTGGCAAAGAGAATATCTCCCGCAGGGAAGCTGCTACCATCAAATGTTTGCCCTCATTAGACTCCCCTCTGGAAGCGCTTTCACTGCAAGCTGCAGATTCCCTCCTAACAGCAAGCTTTAGGATAGGGTACTGAATTGTAACTTAACTGCGGCTACTAATGCGATTTTGGCAAAGAGAATATCTCCCGCAGGGAAGCTGCTACCATCAAATATTTGCCCTCATTAGACTCCCCTCTGGAAGCGCTTTCACTGCAAGCTGCAGATTCCCTCCTAACAGCAAGCTTTAGGATAGGGTACTGAATTGTAACTTACTTTCGCCTAATAATGCGATTTAGGCAAAGAGAGAATCTCCCGCAGGGAAGCTGCTACCATCAAATATTTGCCCTCATTAGACTCCCCTCTGGAAGCGCTTTCACTGCAAGCTGCAGATTCCTTCCTAAAAGCAAGCTTTAGGATAGGGTACTGAATTGTAACTTAACTGCGGCGAATAAGGCGATTTTGGGAAAGAGAGTATCTCCCGCAGGGAAGCTGCTACCATCAAATGTTTGCCCTCATTAGACTCCCCTCTGGAAGCGCTTTCACTGCAAGCTGCAGATTCCCTCCTAACAGCAAGCTTTAGGATAGGGTACTGAATTGTATCTTACTTTCGCCTAATAATACGATTTTGGCAAAGAGAATATCTCCCGCAGGGAAGCTGCTACCATCAAATATTTGCCCTCATTAGACTCCCCTCTGGAAGCGCTTTCACTGCAAGCTGCAGATTCCCTCCTAACAGCAAGCTTTAGGATAGGGTACTGAATTGTAACTTAACTGCGACTAATAATGCGATTTTGGCAAAGAGAATATCTCCCGCAGGGAAGCTGCTACCATCAAATATTTGCCCTAATTAGACTCCCCTCTGGAAGCGCTTTCACTGCAAGCTGCAGATTCCCTCCTAACAGCAAGCTTTAGGATAGGGTACTGAATTGTAACTTACTTTCGCCTAGTAATGCGATTTTGGCAAAGAGAGTATCTCCCACAGGGAAGCTGCTACCATCAAATGTTTGCCCTCATTAGACTCCCCTCTGGAAGCGCTTTCACTGCAAGCTGCAGATTCCCTCCTAACAGCAAGCTTTAGGATAGGGTACTGAATTGTAACTTTCTTTCGCCTAATAAAGCGATTTTGGCAAATAGAGTATCTCCTGCAGGGAACCTGCTACCATCAAATGTTTGCCCTCATTAGACTCCCCTCTGGAAGCGCTTTCACTGCAAGCTGCAGATTCGCTCCTAACAGCAAGCTTTAGGATAGGGTACTGAATTGTAACTTACTTTCGCCTAATAATGCGATTTTGTCAAATAGACTATCTCCCGCAGGGAAGCCGCTACCATCAAATGTTTGCCCTCATTAGACTCCCCTCTGGAAGCGCTTTCACTGCAAGCTGCAGATTCCCTCCTAACAGCAAGCTTTAGGATAGGGTACTGAATTGTAACTTAACTGCTGCTAATAATGCGATTTTGGGAAAGAGAGTATCTCCCGCAGGGAAGCTACTACCATCAAATGTTTGCCCTCATTAGACTCCCCTCTGGAAGCGCTTTCACTGCAAGCTGCAGATTCCTTCCTAACAGCAAGCTTTAGGATAGGGTACTGAATTGTAACTTACTTTCGCCTAATAATGCGATTTTGGCAAAGAGAGTATCTCCCGCAGGGAGGCTGCTACCATCTAATGTTTGCCCTCGTTAGACTCCCCTCTGGAAGCGCTTTCACTGCAAGCTGCAGATTCCCTCCTAACAGCAAGCTTTAGGATAGGGTACTGAATTGTAACTTACTTTCGCCTAATAATGCGATTTTAGCAAAGAGAGTATCTCCCGCAGGGAAGCTGCTACCATCAAATGTTTGCCCTCATTAGACTCCCCTCTGGAAGCGCTTTCACTGCAAGCTGCAGATTCCCTCCTAACAGCAAGCTTTAGGATAGGGTACTGAATTGTAACTTAACTGTGGCTAATAAGGCGATTTTGGCAAAGAGAGTATCTCCCGCAGGGAAGCTGCTACCATCAAATGTTTGCCCTCGATATACTCCCCTCTGAAGCGCTTTCACTGCAAGCTGCAGATTCCCTCCTAACAGCAAGCTTTAGGATAGGGTACTGAATTGTAACTTAACTGCGGCTAATAAGGCGATTATGGCAAAGAGACTATCTCCCGCAGGGAAGCTGCTACCATCAAATGTTTGCCCTCATTAGACTCCCCTCTGGAAGCGCTTTCACTGGAAGCTGCAGATTCCCTCCTAACAGCAAGCTTTAGGATAGGGTACTGAATTGTAACTTAACTGCGGCTAATAAGGCGATTTTGGCAAAGAGAATATCTCCCGCAGGGAAGCTGCTACCATAAAATGTTTGCCCTCATTAGACTCCCCTCTGGAAGCGCTTTCACTGCAAGCTGTAGATTCCCTCCTAACAGCAAGCTTTAGGATAGGCTACTGAATTGTAACCTACTTTCGCCTAGTAATGCGATTTTGGCAAAGAGAGTATCTCCCGCAGGGAAGCTGCTACCATCAAATGTTTGCCCTCATTAGACTCCCCTCTGGAAGCGCTTTCACTGCAAGCTGCAGATTCCTTCCTAACAGCAAGCTTTAGGATAGGGTACTGAATTGTAACTTAACTGCTGCTAATAATGCGATTTTGGCAAAGAGAGTATCTCCCGCAGGGAAGCTGCTACCATCAAATGTTTGCCCTCATTAGACTCCCCTCTGGAAGCGCTTTCACTGCAAGCTGCAGATTCCTTCCTAACAGCAAGCTTTAGGATAGGGTACTGAATTGTAACTTACTTTCGCCTAATAATGCGATTTTGGCAAAGAGAGTATCTCCCGCAGGGAGGCTGCTACCATCAAATGTTTGCCCTCATTAGACTCCCCTCTGGAAGCGCTTTCACTGCAAGCTGCAGATTCCCTCCTAACAGCAAGCTTTAGGATAAGGTACTGAATTGTAACTTACTTTCGCCTAATAATGCGATTTTGGCAAAGAGAGTATCTCCCGCAGGGAAGCTGCTACCATCAAATGTATGCCCTCATTAGACTCCCCTCTGGAAGCGCTTTCACTGCAAGCTGCAGATTCCCTCCTAACAGCAAGCTTTAGGATAGGGTACTGAATTGTATCTTACTTTCGCCTAATAATGCGATTTTGGCAAAGAGAATATCTCCCGCAGGGAAGCTGCTACCATCAAATGTTTGCCCTCATTAGAATCCCCTCTGGAAGCGCTTTCACTGCAAGCTGCAGATTCCCTCCTAACAGCAAGCTTTAGGATAGGGTACTGAATTGTAACTTAAGTGCGGCTAATAAGGCGATTTTGGCAAAGAGAATATCTCCCGCAGGGAAGCTGCTACCATCAAATATTTGCCCTCATTAGACTCCCCTCTGGAAGTGCTTTCACTGCAAGCTGCAGATTCCCTCCTAACAGCAAGCTTTAGGATAGGGTACTGAATTGTAACTTAACTGCGACTAATAATGCGATTTTGGCAAAGAGAGAATCTCCCGCAGGGAAGCTGCTACCATCAAATATTTGCCCTCATTAGACTCCCCTCTGGAAGCGCTTTCACTGCAAGCTGCAGATTCCCTCCTAACAGCAAGCTTTAGGATAGGGTACTGAATTGTAACTTACTTTCGCCCAGTAATGCGATTTTGGCAAAGAGAGTATCTCCCACAGGGAAGCTGCTACCATCAAATGTTTGCCCTCATTAGACTCCCCTCTGGAAGCGCTTTCACTGCAAGCTGCAGATTCCCTCCTAAGAGCAAGCTTTAGGATAGGGTACTGAATTGTAACTTAACTGCTGCTAATAATGCGATTTTGGCAAAGAGAGTATCTCCCGCAGGGAAGCTGCTACCATCAAATGTTTGCCCTCATTAGACTCCCCTCTGGAAGCGCTTTCACTGCAAGCTGCAGATTCCTTCCTAACAGCAAGCTTTAGGATAGGGTACTGAATTGTAACTTACTTTCGCCTAATAATGCGATTTTGGCAAAGAGAGTATCTCCCGCAGGGAGGCTGCTACCATCAAATGTTTGCCCTCATTAGACTCCCCTCTGGAAGCGCTTTCACTGCAAGCTGCAGATTCCCTCCTAACAGCAAGCTTTAGGATAAGGTACTGAATTGTAACTTACTTTCGCCTAATAATGCGATTTTGGCAAAGAGAGTATCTCCCGCAGGGAAGCTGCTACCATCAAATGTATGCCCTCATTAGACTCCCCTCTGGAAGCGCTTTCACTGCAAGCTGCAGATTCCCTCCTAACAGCAAGCTTTAGGATAGGGTACTGAATTGTATCTTACTTTCGCCTAATAATGCGATTTTGGCAAAGAGAATATCTCCCGCAGGGAAGCTGCTACCATCAAATGTTTGCCCTCATTAGACTCCCCTCTGGAAGCGCTTTCACTGCAAGCTGCAGATTCCCTCCTAACAGCAAGCTTTAGGATAGGGTACTGAATTGTATCTTACTTTCGCCTAATAATGCGATTTTGGCAAAGAGAATATCTCCCGCAGGGAAGCTGCTACCATCAAATGTTTGCCCTCATTAGACTCCCCTCTGGAAGCGCTTTCACTGCAAGCTGCAGATTCCCTCCTAACAGCAAGCTTTAGGATAGGGTACTGAATTGTAACTTTAACTGCGGCTACTAATGCGATTTTGGCAAAGAGAATATATCCCGCAGGGAAGCTGCTACCATCAAATATTTGCCCTCATTAGACTCCCCTCTGGAAGCGCTTTCACTGCAAGCTGCAGATTCCCTCCTAACAGCAAGCTTTAGGATAGGGTACTGAATTGTAACTTAACTGCGGCTAATAAGGCGATTTTGGCAAAGAGAGAATCTCCCGCAGGGAAGCTGCTACCATCAAATGTTTGCCCTCATTAGACTCCCCTCTGGAAGCGCTTTCACTGCAAGCTGCAGATTCCTTCCTAACAGCAAGCTTTAGGATAGGGTACTGAATTGTAACTTACTTTCGCCTAATAATGCGATTGTGTCAAATAGACTATCTCCCGCAGGGAATCTGCTACCATCAAATGTTTGCCCTCGTTAGACTCCCCTCTGGAAGCGCTTTCACTGCAAGCTGCAGATTCCCTCCTAACAGCAAACTTTAGGATAGGGTACTGAATTGTAACTTAACTGCGGCTAATAATGCGATTTTGGGAAAGAGAGTATGTCCCGCAGGGAAGCTACTACCATCAAATGTTTGCCCTCATTAGACTCCCCTCTGGAAGCGCTTTCACTGCAAGCTGCAGATTCCTTCCTAACAGCAAGCTTTAGGATAGGGTACTGAATTGTAACTTACTTTCGCCTAATAATGCGATTTTGGCAAAGAGAGTATCTCCCGCAGGGAGGCTGCTACCATCAAATGTTTGCCCTCGTTAGACTCCCCTCTGGAAGCGCTTTCACTGCAAGCTGCAGATTCCCTCCTAACAGCAAGCTTTAGGATAGGGTACTGAATTGTAAATTACTTTCGCCTAATAATGCGATTTTGGCAAAGAGACTATCTCCCGCAGGGAAGCTGCTACCATCAAATATTTGCCCTCATTAGACTCCCCTCTGGAAGCGCTTTCACTGCAAGCTGCAGATTCCCTCCTAACAGCAAGCTTTAGGATAGGGTACTGAATTGTAACTTACTTTCGCCTAAAAATGCGATTTTGGCAAAGAGAGTATCTCCCGCAGGGAAGCTGCTACCATCAAATGTTTGCCCTCATTAGACTCCCCTCTGGAAGCGATTTCACTGCAAGCTGCAGATTCCCTCCTAACAGCAAGCTTTAGGATAGGGTACTGAATTGTATCTTACTTTCACCTAATAATGCGATTTTGGCAAAGAGAATATCTCCCGCAGGGAAGCTGCTACCATCAAATGTTTGCCCTCATTAGACTCCCCTCTGGAAGCGCTTTCACTGCAAGCTGCAGATTCCCTCCTAACAGCAAGCTTTAGGATAGGGTACTGAATTGTAACTTAAGTGCGGCTAATAAGGCGATTTTGGCAAAGAGAATATCTCCCGCAGGGAAGCTGCTACCATCAAATATTTGCCCTCATTAGACTCCCCTCTGGAAGCGCTTTCACTGCAAGCTGCAGATTCCCTCCTAACAGCAAGCTTTAGGATAGGGTACTGAATTGTAACTTACTTTCGCCTAATAATGCGATTTTGGCAAAGAGAGAATCTCCCGCAGGGAAGATGCTACCATCAAATATTTGCCCTCATTAGACTCCCCTCTGGAAGCGCTTTCACTGCAAGCTGCAGATTCCTTCCTAAAAGCATGATTTAGGATAGGGTACTGAATTGTAACTTAACTGCGGCGAATAAGGCGATTTTGGCAAAGAGAGTATCTCCCGCAGGGAAGCTGCTACCATCAAATGTTTGCCCTCATTAGACTCCCCTCTGGAAGCGCTTTCACTGCAAGCTGCAGATTCCCTCCTAACAGCAAGCTTTAGGATAGGGTACTGAATTGTATCTTACTTTCGCCTAATAATGCGATTTTGGCAAAGAGAATATCTCCCGCAGGGAAGCTGCTACCATCAAATGTTTGCCCTCATTAGACTCCCCTCTGGAAGCGCTTTCACTGCAAGCTGCAGATTCCCTCCTAACAGCAAGCTTTAGGATAGGGTACTGAATTGTAACTTAACTGCGACTAATAATGCGATTTTGGCAAAGAGAATATCTCCCGCAGGGAAGCTGCTACCATCAAATATTTGCCCTCATTAGACTCCCCTCTGGAAGCGCTTTCACTGCAAGCTGCAGATTCCCTCCTAACAGCAAGCTTTAGGATAGGGTACTGAATTGTAACTTACTTTCGCCTAGTAATGCGATTTTGGCAAAGAGAGTATCTCCCACAGGGAAGCTGCTACCATCAAATGTTTGCCCTCATTAGACTCCCCTCTGGAAGCGCTTTCACTGCAAGCTGCAGATTCCCTCCTAACAGCAAGCTTTAGGATAGGGTACTGAATTGTAACTTACTTTCGCCTAATAATGCGATTTTGGCAAAGAGACTATAACTCGCAGGGAAGCTGCTGCCACCAAATGTTTGCCCTCATTAGACTCCCCTCTGGAAGCGCTTTCACTGCAAGCTGCAGATTCCCTCCTAACAGCAAGCTTTAGGATAGGGTACTGAATTGTAACTTAACTGCGGCTAATAAGGCGATTTTGGCAAAGAGAGAATCTCCCGCAGGGAAGCTGCTACCATCAAATGTTTGCCCTCATTAGACTCCCCTCTGGAAGCGCTTTCACTGCAAGCTGCAGATTCCTTCCTAACAGCAAGCTTTAGGATATGGTACTGAATTGTAACTTACTTTCGCCTAATAATGCGATTTTGTCAAATAGACTATCTCCCGCAGGGAGGCTGCTACCATCAAATGTTTGCCCTCGTTAGACTCCCCTCTGGAAGCGCTTTCACTGCAAGCTGCAGATTCCTTCCTAACAGCAAGCTTTAGGATAGGGTACTGAATTGTAACTTACTTTCGCCTAATAATGAGATTTTGGCAAAGAGAGTATCTCCCGCAGGGAGGCTGCTACCATCTAATGTTTGCCCTCGTTAGACTCCCCTCTGGAAGCGCTTTCACTGCAAGCTGCAGATTCCCTCCTAACAGCAAGCTTTAGGATAGGGTACTGAATTGTAACTTACTTTCGCCTAATAATGCGATTTTAGCAAAGAGAGTATCTCCCGCAGGGAAGCTGCTACCATCAAATGTTTGCCCTCATTAGACTCCCCTCTGGAAGCGCTTTCACTGCAAGCTGCAGATTCCCTCCTAACAGCAAGCTTTAGGATAGGGTACTGAATTGTAACTTAACTGTGGCTAATAAGGCGATTTTGGCAAAGAGAGTATCTCCCGCAGGGAAGCTGCTACCATCAAATGTTTGCCCTCGATATACTCCCCTCTGAAGCGCTTTCACTGCAAGCTGCAGATTCCCTCCTAACAGCAAGCTTTAGGATAGGGTACTGAATTGTAACTTAACTGCGGCTAATAAGGCGATTATGGCAAAGAGACTATCTCCCGCAGGGAAGCTGCTACCATCAAATGTTTGCCCTCATTAGACTCCCCTCTGGAAGCGCTTTCACTGCAAGCTGCAGATTCCCTCCTAACAGCAAGCTTTAGGATAGGGTACTGAATTGTAACTTACTTTCGCCTAATAATGCGATTATGGCAAGGAGAGTATCTCCCGCAGGGAAGCTGCTACCATCAAATGTTTGCCCTCGTTAGACTCCCCTCTGGAAGCGCTTTCACTGCAAGCTGCAGATTCCCTCCTAACAGCAAGCTTTAGGATAGGGTACTGAATTGTAACTTAACTGCGGCTAATAAGGCGATTTTGGCAAAGAGAATATCTCCCGCAGGGAAGCTGCTACCATAAAATGTTTGCCCTCATTAGACTCCCCTCTGGAAGCGCTTTCACTGCAAGCTGTAGATTCCCTCCTAACAGCAAGCTTTAGGATAGGCTACTGAATTGTAACCTACTTTCGCCTAGTAATGCGATTTTGGCAAAGAGAGTATCTCCCGCAGGGAAGCTGCTACCATCAAATGTTTGCCCTCATTAGACTCCCCTATGGAAGCGCTTTCACTGCAAGCTGCAGATTCCTTCCTAACAGCAAGCTTTAGGATAGGGTACTGAATTGTAACTTACTTTCGCCTAATAATGCGATTTTGTCAAAGAGACTATCTCACGCTAGGGAAGCTGCTACCATCAAATGTTTGCCCTCATTAGACTCCCCTCTGGAAGCGCTTTCACTGCAAGCTGCAGATTCCCTCCTAAGAGCAAGCTTTAGGATAGTGTACTGAATTGTAACTTAACTGCTGCTAATAATGCGATTTTGGCAAAGAGAGTATCTCCCGCAGGGAAGCTGCTACCATCAAATGTTTGCCCTCATTAGACTCCCCTCTGGAAGCGCTTTCACTGCAAGCTGCAGATTCCTTCCTAACAGCAAGCTTTAGGATAGGGTACTGAATTGTAACTTACTTTCGCCTAATAATGCGATTTTGGCAAAGAGAGTATCTCCCGCAGGGAGGCTGCTACCATCAAATGTTTGCCCTCATTAGACTCCCCTCTGGAAGCGCTTTCACTGCAAGCTGCAGATTCCCTCCTAACAGCAAGCTTTAGGATAAGGTACTGAATTGTATCTTACTTTCGCCTAATAATGCGATTTTGGCAAAGAGAGTATCTCCCGCAGGGAAGCTGCTACCATCAAATGTATGCCCTCATTAGACTCCCCTCTGGAAGCGCTTTCACTGCAAGCTGCAGATTCCCTCCTAACAGCAAGCTTTAGGATAGGGTACTGAATTGTATCTTACTTTCGCCTAATAATGCGATTTTGGCAAAGAGAATATCTCCCGCAGGGAAGCTGCTACCATCAAATGTTTGCCCTCATTAGACTCCCCTCTGGAAGCGCTTTCACTGCAAGCTGCAGATTCCCTCCTAACAGCAAGCTTTAGGATAGGGTACTGAATTGTAACTTAAGTGCGGCTAATAAGGCGATTTTGGCAAAGAGAATATCTCCCGCAGGGAAGCTGCTACCATCAAATATTTGCCCTCATTAGACTCCCCTCTGGAAGTGCTTTCACTGCAAGCTGCAGATTCCCTCCTAACAGCAAGCTTTAGGATAGGGTACTGAATTGTAACTTAACTGCGACTAATAATGCGATTTTGGCAAAGAGAGAATCTCCCGCAGGGAAGCTGCTACCATCAAATATTTGCCCTCATTAGACTCCCCTCTGGAAGCGCTTTCACTGCAAGCTGCAGATTCCCTCCTAACAGCAAGCTTTAGGATAGGGTACTGAATTGTAACTTACTTTCGCCCAGTAATGCGATTTTGGCAAAGAGAGTATCTCCCACAGGGAAGCTGCTACCATCAAATGTTTGCCCTCATTAGACTCCCCTCTGGAAGCGCTTTCACTGCAAGCTGCAGATTCCCTCCTAACAGCAAGCTTTAGTATAGGGTACTGAATTGTAACTTACTTTCGCCTAATAATGCGATTTTGGCAAAGAGACTATAACTCGCAGGGAAGCTGCTGCCACCAAATGTTTGCCCTCATTAGACTCCCCTCTGGAAGCGCTTTCACTGCAAGCTGCAGATTCCCTCCTAACAGCAAGCTTTAGGATAGGGTACTGAATTGTAACTTAACTGCGGCTAATAAGGCGATTTTGGCAAAGAGAGAATCTCCCGCAGGGAAGCTGCTACCATCAAATGTTTGCCCTCATTAGACTCCCCTCTGGAAGCGCTTTCACTGCAAGCTGCAGATTCCTTCCTAACAGCAAGCTTTAGGATAGGGTACTGAATTGTAACTTACTTTCGCCTAATAATGCGATTTTGGCAAAGAGAGTATCTCCCGCAGGGAGGCTGCTACCATCAAATGTTTGCCCTCGTTAGACTCCCCTCTGGAAGCGCTTTCACTGCAAGCTGCAGATTCCCTCCTAACAGCAAGCTTTAGGATAGGGTACTGAATTGTAACTTACTTTCGCCTAATAATGCGATTTTGGCAAAGAGAATATCTCCCGCAGGGAAGCTGCTACCATCAAATGTTTGCCCTCATTAGACTCCCCTCTGGAAGCGCTTTCACTGCAAGCTGCAGATTCCCTCCTAACAGCAAGCTTTAGGATAGGGTACTGAATTGTAACTTAACTGTGGCTAATAAGGCGATTTTGGCAAAGAGAGTATCTCCCGCAGGGAAGCTGCTACCATCAAATGTTTGCCCTCGATATACTCCCCTCTGAAGCGCTTTCACTGCAAGCTGCAGATTCCCTCCTAACAGCAAGCTTTAGGATAGGGTACTGAATTGTAACTTAACTGCGGCTAATAAGGCGATTATGGCAAAGAGACTATCTCCCGCAGGGAAGCTGCTACCATCAAATGTTTGCCCTCATTAGACTCCCCTCTGGAAGCGCTTTCACTGCAAGCTGCAGATTCCCTCCTAACAGCAAGCTTTAGGATAGGGTACTGAATTGTAACTTACTTTCGCCTAATAATGCGATTTTGGCAAAGAGAGTATCTCCCGCAGGGAAGCTGCTACCATCAAATGTTTGCCCTCATTAGACTCCCCTCTGGAAGCGCTTTCACTGCAAGCTGCAGATTCCCTCCTAACAGCAAGCTTTAGGATAGGGTACTGAATTGTAACTTACTTTCGCCTAATAATGCGATTTTGGCAAAGAGAATATCTCCCGCAGGGAAGCTGCTACCATCAAATGTTTGCCCTCATTAGACTCCCCTCTGGAAGCGCTTTCACTGCAAGCTGCAGATTCCCTCCTAACAGCAAGCTTTAGGATAGTGTACTGAATTGTAACTTAACTGCGGCTAATAAGGCGATTTTGGCAAAGAGAATATCTCCCGCAGGGAAGCTGCTACCATCAAATGTTTGCCCTCATTAGACTCCCCTCTGGAAGCGCTTTCACTGCAAGCTGTAGATTCCCTCCTAACAGCAAGCTTTAGGATAGGGTACTGAATTGTAACCTACTTTCGCCTAGTAATGCGATTTTGGCAAAGACAGTATCTCCCGCAGGGAAGCTGCTACCATCAAATGTTTGCCCTCATTAGACTCCCCTCTGGAAGCGCTTTCACTGCAAGCTGCAGATTCCTTCCTAACAGCAAGCTTTAGGATAGGGTACTGAATTGTAACTTACTTTCGCCTAATAATGCGATTTGTCAAAGAGACTATCTCCCGCAGGGAAGCTGCTACCATCAAATGTTTGCCCTCATTAGACTCCCCTCTGGAAGCGCTTTCACTGCAAGCTGCAGATTCCCTCCTAACAGCAAGCTTTAGGATAGGGTACTGAATTGTAACTTAACTGCTGCTAATAATGCGATTTTGGCAAAGAGAGTATCTCCCGCAGGGAAGCTGCTACCATCAAATGTTTGCCCTCATTAGACTCCCCTCTGGAAGCGCTTTCACTGCAAGCTGCAGATTCCCTCCTAACAGCAAGCTTTAGGATAGGGTACTGAATTGTAACTTACTTTCGCCTAATAATGCGATTTTGGCAAAGAGAGTATCTCCCGCAGGGAGGCTGCTACCATCAAATGTTTGCCCTCATTAGACTCCCCTCTGGAAGCGCTTTCACTGCAAGCTGCAGATTCCCTCCTAACAGGAAGCTTTAGGATAGGGTACTGAATTGTAACTTACTTTCGCCTAATAATGCGATTTTGGCAAAGAGAGTATCTCCCGCAGGGAAGCTGCTACCATCAAATGTTTGCCCTCATTAGACTCCCCTCTGGAAGCGCTTTCACTGCAAGCTGCAGATTCCCTCCTAACAGCAAGCTTTAGGATAAGGTACTGAATTGTAACTTACTTTCGCCTAATAATGCGATTTTGGCAAAGAGAGTATCTCCCGCAGGGAAGCTGCTACCATCAAATGTTTGCCCTCATTAGACTCCCCTCTGGAAGCGCTTTCACTGCAAGCTGCAGATTCCCTCCTAACAGCAAGCTTTAGGATAGGGTACTGAATTGTAACTTAACTGCGGCTACTAATGCGATTTTGGCAAAGAGAATATATCCCGCAGGGAAGCTGCTACCATCAAATATTTGCCCTCATTAGACTCCCCTCTGGAAGCGCTTTCACTGCAAGCTGCAGATTCCCTCCTAACAGCAAGCTTTAGGATAAGGTACTGAATTGTAACTTACTTTCGCCTAATAATGCGATTTTGGCAAAGAGAGTATCTCCCGCAGGGAAGCTGCTACCATCAAATGTATGCCCTCATTAGACTCCCCTCTGGAAGCGCTTTCACTGCAAGCTGCAGATTCCCTCCTAACAGCAAGCTTTAGGATAGGGTACTGAATTGTATCTTACTTTCGCCTAATAATGCGATTTTGGCAAGGAGAGTATCTCCCGCAGGGAAGCTGCTACCATCAAATATTTGCCCTCATTAGACTCCCCTCTGGAAGCGCTTTCACTGCAAGCTGCAGATTCCCTCCTAACAGCAAGCTTTAGGATAGGGTACTGAATTGTAACTTACTTTCGCCTAATAATGCGATATTGGCAAAGAGAGAATCTCCCGCAGGGAAGCTGCTACCATCAAATATTTGCCCTCATTAGACTCCCCTCTGGAAGCGCTTTCACTGCAAGCTGCAGATTCCTTCCTAAAAGCAAGATTTAGGATAGGGTACTGAATTGTAACTTAACTGCGGCGAATAAGGCGATTTTGGGAAAGAGAGTATCTCCCGCAGGGAAGCTGCTACCATCAAATCTTTGCCCTCATTAGACTCCCCTCTGGAAGCGCTTTCACTGCAAGCTGCAGATTCCCTCCTAACAGCAAGCTTTAGGATAGTGTACTGAATTGTATCTTACTTTCGCCTAATACTGCGATTAAGGCAAAGAGAATATCTCCCGCAGGGAAGCTGCTACCATCAAATGTTTGCCCTCATTAGACTCCCCTCTGGAAGCGCTTTCACTGCAAGCTGCAGATTCCCTCCTAACAGCAAGCTTTAGGATAGGGTACTGAATTGTAACTTACTTTCGCCTAATAATGCGATTTTGGCAAAGAGAGTATCTCCCGCAGGGAGGCTGCTACCATCAAATGTTTGCCCTCATTAGACTCCCCTCTGGAAGCGCTTTCACTGCAAGCTGCAGATTCCCTCCTAACAGGAAGCTTTAGGATAGGGTACTGAATTGTAACTTACTTTCGCCTAATAATGCGATTTTGGCAAAGAGAGTATCTCCCGCAGGGAAGCTGCTACCATCAAATGTTTGCCCTCATTAGACTCCCCTCTGGAAGCGCTTTCACTGCAAGCTGCAGATTCCCTCCTAACAGCAAGCTTTAGGATAGGGTACTGAATTGTAACTTACTTTCGCCTAATGATGCGATTTTGGCAAAGAGAGTATCTCCCGCAGGGAAGCTGCTACCATCAAATGTTTGCCCTCATTAGACTCCCCTCTGGAAGCGCTTTCACTGCAAGCTGCAGATTCCCTCCTAACAGCAAGCTTTAGGATAGGGTACTGAATTGTAACTTAACTGCGGCTACTAATGCGATTTTGGCAAAGAGAATATATCCCGCAGGGAAGCTGCTACCATCAAATATTTGCCCTCATTAGACTCCCCTCTGGAAGCGCTTTCACTGCAAGCTGCAGATTCCCTCCTAACAGCAAGCTTTAGGATAAGGTACTGAATTGTAACTTACTTTCGCCTAATAAGGCGATTTTGGCAAAGAGAGTATCTCCCGCAGGGAAGCTGCTACCATCAAATGTATGCCCTCATTAGACTCCCCTCTGGAAGCGCTTTCACTGCAAGCTGCAGATTCCCTCCTAACAGCAAGCTTTAGGATAGGGTACTGAATTGTATCTTACTTTCGCCTAATAATGCGATTTTGGCAAAGAGAATATCTCCCGCAGGGAAGCTGCTACCATCAAATGTTTGCCCTCATTAGACTCCCCTCTGGAAGCGCTTTCACTGCAAGCTGCAGATTCCCTCCTAACAGCAAGCTTTAGGATAGGGTACTGAATTGTAACTTAAGTGCGGCTAATAAGGCGATTTTGGCAAAGAGAATATCTCCCGCAGGGAAGCTGCTACCATCAAATATTTGCCCTCATTAGACTCCCCTCTGGAAGCGCTTTCACTGCAAGCTGCAGATTCCTTCCTAAAAGCAAGATTTAGGATAGGGTACTGAATTGTAACTTAACTGCGGCGAATAAGGCGATTTTGGGAAAGAGAATATCTCCCGCAGGGAAGCTGCTACCATCAAATCTTTGCCCTCATTAGACTCCCCTCTGGAAGCGCTTTCACTGCAAGCTGCAGATTCCCTCCTAACAGCAAGCTTTAGGATAGTGTACTGAATTGTATCTTACTTTCGCCTAATAATGCGATTATGGCAAAGAGAATATCTCCCGCAGGGAAGCTGCTACCATCAAATGTTTGCCCTCATTAGACTCCCCTCTGGAAGCGCTTTCACTGCAAGCTGCAGATTCCCTCCTAACAGCAAGCTGTAGGACACTGTACTGAATTGTAACTTAACTGCGACTAATAATGCGATTTTGGCAAAGAGAGTATCTCCCGCAGGGAAGCTGCTACCATCAAATGTTTGCCCTCGATATACTCCCCTCTGAAGCGCTTTCACTGCAAGCTGCAGATTCCCTCCTAACAGCAAGCTTTAGGATAGGGTACTGAATTGTAACTTAACTGCGGCTAATAAGGCGATTATGGCAAAGAGACTATCTCCCGCAGGGAAGCTGCTACCATCAAATGTTTGCCCTCGTTAGACTCGCCTCTGGAAGCGCTTTCACTGCAAGCTGCAGATTCCCTCCTAACAGCAAGCTTTAGGATAGGGTACTGAATTGTAACTTACTTTCGCCTAATAATGCGATTTTGGCAAAGATAATATCTCCCGCAGGGAAGCTGCTACCATCAAATGTTTGCCCTCATTAGACTCCCCTCTGGAAGCGCTTTCACTGCAAGCTGCAGATTCCCTCCTAACAGCAAGCTTTAGGATACGGTACTGAATTGTAACTTAACTGCGGCTAATAAGGCGATTTTGGCAAAGAGAATATCTCCCGCAGGGAAGCTGCTACCATCAAATGTTTGCCCTCATTAGACTCCCCTCTGGAAGCGCTTTCACTGCAAGCTGTAGATTCCCTCCTAACAGCAAGCTTTAGGATAGGCTACTGAATTGTAACCTACTTTCGCCTAGTAATGCGATTTTGGCAAAGAGAGTATCTCCCGCAGGGAAGCTGCTACCATCAAATGTTTGCCCTCATTAGACTCCCCTCTGGAAGCGCTTTCACTGCAAGCTGCAGATTCCTTCCTAACAGCAAGCTTTAGGATAGGGTACTGAATTGTAACTTACTTTCGCCTAATAATGCGATTTTGGCAAAGAGAATATCTCCCGCAGGGAAGCTGCTACCATCAAATGTTTGCCCTCATTAGACTCCCCTCTGGAAGCGCTTTCACTGCAAGCTGCAGATTCCCTCCTAACAGCAAGCTTTAGGATAGGGTACTGAATTGTAACTTAACTGTGGCTAATAAGGCGATTTTGGCAAAGAGAGTATCTCCCGCAGGGAAGCTGCTACCATCAAATGTTTGCCCTCGATATACTCCCCTCTGAAGCGCTTTCACTGCAAGCTGCAGATTCCCTCCTAACAGCAAGCTTTAGGATAGGGTACTGAATTGTAACTTAACTGCGGCTAATAAGGCGATTATGGCAAAGAGACTATCTCCCGCAGGGAAGCTGCTACCATCAAATGTTTGCCCTCATTAGACTCCCCTCTGGAAGCGCTTTCACTGCAAGCTGCAGATTCCCTCCTAACAGCAAGCTTTAGGATAGGGTACTGAATTGTAACTTACTTTCGCCTAATAATGCGATTTTGGCAAAGAGAGTATCTCCCGCAGGGAAGCTGCTACCATCAAATGTTTGCCCTCATTAGACTCCCCTCTGGAAGCGCTTTCACTGCAAGCTGCAGATTCCCTCCTAACAGCAAGCTTTAGGATAGGGTACTGAATTGTAACTTACTTTCGCCTAATAATGCGATTTTGGCAAAGAGAATATCTCCCGCAGGGAAGCTGCTACCATCAAATGTTTGCCCTCATTAGACTCCCCTCTGGAAGCGCTTTCACTGCAAGCTGCAGATTCCCTCCTAACAGCAAGCTTTAGGATAGTGTACTGAATTGTAACTTAACTGCGGCTAATAAGGCGATTTTGGCAAAGAGAATATCTCCCGCAGGGAAGCTGCTACCATCAAATGTTTGCCCTCATTAGACTCCCCTCTGGAAGCGCTTTCACTGCAAGCTGTAGATTCCCTCCTAACAGCAAGCTTTAGGATAGGGTACTGAATTGTAACCTACTTTCGCCTAGTAATGCGATTTTGGCAAAGACAGTATCTCCCGCAGGGAAGCTGCTACCATCAAATGTTTGCCCTCATTAGACTCCCCTCTGGAAGCGCTTTCACTGCAAGCTGCAGATTCCTTCCTAACAGCAAGCTTTAGGATAGGGTACTGAATTGTAACTTACTTTCGCCTAATAATGCGATTTGTCAAAGAGACTATCTCCCGCAGGGAAGCTGCTACCATCAAATGTTTGCCCTCATTAGACTCCCCTCTGGAAGCGCTTTCACTGCAAGCTGCAGATTCCCTCCTAACAGCAAGCTTTAGGATAGGGTACTGAATTGTAACTTAACTGCTGCTAATAATGCGATTTTGGCAAAGAGAGTATCTCCCGCAGGGAAGCTGCTACCATCAAATGTTTGCCCTCATTAGACTCCCCTCTGGAAGCGCTTTCACTGCAAGCTGCAGATTCCCTCCTAACAGCAAGCTTTAGGATAGGGTACTGAATTGTAACTTACTTTCGCCTAATAATGCGATTTTGGCAAAGAGAGTATCTCCCGCAGGGAGGCTGCTACCATCAAATGTTTGCCCTCATTAGACTCCCCTCTGGAAGCGCTTTCACTGCAAGCTGCAGATTCCCTCCTAACAGGAAGCTTTAGGATAGGGTACTGAATTGTAACTTACTTTCGCCTAATAATGCGATTTTGGCAAAGAGAGTATCTCCCGCAGGGAAGCTGCTACCATCAAATGTTTGCCCTCATTAGACTCCCCTCTGGAAGCGCTTTCACTGCAAGCTGCAGATTCCCTCCTAACAGCAAGCTTTAGGATAAGGTACTGAATTGTAACTTACTTTCGCCTAATAATGCGATTTTGGCAAAGAGAGTATCTCCCGCAGGGAAGCTGCTACCATCAAATGTTTGCCCTCATTAGACTCCCCTCTGGAAGCGCTTTCACTGCAAGCTGCAGATTCCCTCCTAACAGCAAGCTTTAGGATAGGGTACTGAATTGTAACTTAACTGCGGCTACTAATGCGATTTTGGCAAAGAGAATATATCCCGCAGGGAAGCTGCTACCATCAAATATTTGCCCTCATTAGACTCCCCTCTGGAAGCGCTTTCACTGCAAGCTGCAGATTCCCTCCTAACAGCAAGCTTTAGGATAAGGTACTGAATTGTAACTTACTTTTGCCTAATAATGCGATTTTGGCAAAGAGAGTATCTCCCGCAGGGAAGCTGCTACCATCAAATGTATGCCCTCATTAGACTCCCCTCTGGAAGCGCTTTCACTGCAAGCTGCAGATTCCCTCCTAACAGCAAGCTTTAGGATAGGGTACTGAATTGTATCTTACTTTCGCCTAATAATGCGATTTTGGCAAGGAGAGTATCTCCCGCAGGGAAGCTGCTACCATCAAATATTTGCCCTCATTAGACTCCCCTCTGGAAGCGCTTTCACTGCAAGCTGCAGATTCCCTCCTAACAGCAAGCTTTAGGATAGGGTACTGAATTGTAACTTACTTTCGCCTAATAATGCGATTTTGGCAAAGAGAGAATCTCCCGCAGGGAAGCTGCTACCATCAAATATTTGCCCTCATTAGACTCCCCTCTGGAAGCGCTTTCACTGCAAGCTGCAGATTCCTTCCTAAAAGCAAGATTTAGGATAGGGTACTGAATTGTAACTTAACTGCGGCGAATAAGGCGATTTTGGGAAAGAGAGTATCTCCCGCAGGGAAGCTGCTACCATCAAATCTTTGCCCTCATTAGACTCCCCTCTGGAAGCGCTTTCACTGCAAGCTGCAGATTCCCTCCTAACAGCAAGCTTTAGGATAGTGTACTGAATTGTATCTTACTTTCGCCTAATACTGCGATTAAGGCAAAGAGAATATCTCCCGCAGGGAAGCTGCTACCATCAAATGTTTGCCCTCATTAGACTCCCCTCTGGAAGCGCTTTCACTGCAAGCTGCAGATTCCCTCCTAACAGCAAGCTTTAGGATAGGGTACTGAATTGTAACTTACTTTCGCCTAATAATGCGATTTTGGCAAAGAGAGTATCTCCCGCAGGGAGGCTGCTACCATCAAATGTTTGCCCTCATTAGACTCCCCTCTGGAAGCGCTTTCACTGCAAGCTGCAGATTCCCTCCTAACAGGAAGCTTTAGGATAGGGTACTGAATTGTAACTTACTTTCGCCTAATAATGCGATTTTGGCAAAGAGAGTATCTCCCGCAGGGAAGCTGCTACCATCAAATGTTTGCACTCGTTAGACTCCCCTCTGGAAGCGCTTTCACTGCAAGCTGCAGATTCCCTCCTAACAGCAAGCTTTAGGATAGGGTACTGAATTGTAACTTACTTTCGCCTAATGATGCGATTTTGGCAAAGAGAGTATCTCCCGCAGGGAAGCTGCTACCATCAAATGTTTGCCCTCATTAGACTCCCCTCTGGAAGCGCTTTCACTGCAAGCTGCAGATTCCCTCCTAACAGCAAGCTTTAGGATAGGGTACTGAATTGTAACTTAACTGCGGCTACTAATGCGATTTTGGCAAAGAGAATATATCCCGCAGGGAAGCTGCTACCATCAAATATTTGCCCTCATTAGACTCCCCTCTGGAAGCGCTTTCACTGCAAGCTGCAGATTCCCTCCTAACAGCAAGCTTTAGGATAAGGTACTGAATTGTAACTTACTTTCGCCTAATAAGGCGATTTTGGCAAAGAGAGTATCTCCCGCAGGGAAGCTGCTACCATCAAATGTATGCCCTCATTAGACTCCCCTCTGGAAGCGCTTTCACTGCAAGCTGCAGATTCCCTCCTAACAGCAAGCTTTAGGATAGGGTACTGAATTGTAACTTAACTGCGGCTAATAATGCGATTTTGGCAAAGAGAGTATCTCCCGCAGGGAAGCTGCTACCATCAAATGTTTGCCCTCATTAGACTCCCCTCTGGAAGCGCTTTCACTGCAAGCTGCAGATTCCCTCCTAACAGCAAGCTTTAGGATAGGGTACTGAATTGTAACTTAAGTGCGGCTAATAAGGCGATTTTGGCAAAGAGAATATCTCCCGCAGGGAAGCTGCTACCATCAAATGTTTGCCCTCATTAGACTCCCCTCTGGAAGCGCTTTCACTGCAAGCTGCAGATTCCTTCCTAAAAGCAAGATTTAGGATAGGGTACTGAATTGTAACTTAACTGCGGCGAATAAGGCGATATTGGGAAAGAGAATATCTCCCGCAGGGAAGCTGCTACCATCAAATCTTTGCCCTCATTAGACTCCCCTCTGGAAGCGCTTTCACTGCAAGCTGCAGATTCCCTCCTAACAGCAAGCTTTAGGATAGTGTACTGAATTGTATCTTACTTTCGCCTAATAATGCGATTATGGCAAAGAGAATATCTCCCGCAGGGAAGCTGCTACCATCAAATGTTTGCCCTCATTAGACTCCCCTCTGGAAGCGCTTTCACTGCAAGCTGCAGATTCCCTCCTAACAGCAAGCTGTAGGACACTGTACTGAATTGTAACTTAACTGCGACTAATAATGCGATTTTGGCAAAGAGAGTATCTCCCGCAGGGAAGCTGCTACCATCAAATGTTTGCCCTCGATATACTCCCCTCTGAAGCGCTTTCACTGCAAGCTGCAGATTCCCTCCTAACAGCAAGCTTTAGGATAGGGTACTGAATTGTAACTTAACTGCGGCTAATAAGGCGATTATGGCAAAGAGACTATCTCCCGCAGGGAAGCTGCTACCATCAAATGTTTGCCCTCGTTAGACTCGCCTCTGGAAGCGCTTTCACTGCAAGCTGCAGATTCCCTCCTAACAGCAAGCTTTAGGATAGGGTACTGAATTGTAACTTACTTTCGCCTAATAATGCGATTTTGGCAAAGATAATATCTCCCGCAGGGAAGCTGCTACCATCAAATGTTTGCCCTCATTAGACTCCCCTCTGGAAGCGCTTTCACTGCAAGCTGCAGATTCCCTCCTAACAGCAAGCTTTAGGATACGGTACTGAATTGTAACTTAACTGCGGCTAATAAGGCGATTTTGGCAAAGAGAATATCTCCCGCAGGGAAGCTGCTACCATCAAATGTTTGCCCTCATTAGACTCCCCTCTGGAAGCGCTTTCACTGCAAGCTGTAGATTCCCTCCTAACAGCAAGCTTTAGGATAGGCTACTGAATTGTAACCTACTTTCGCCTAGTAATGCGATTTTGGCAAAGAGAGTATCTCCCGCAGGGAAGCTGCTACCATCAAATGTTTGCCCTCATTAGACTCCCCTCTGGAAGCGCTTTCACTGCAAGCTGCAGATTCCTTCCTAACAGCAAGCTTTAGGATAGGGTACTGAATTGTAACTTACTTTCGCCTAATAATGAGATTTTGTCAAAGAGACTATCTCCCGCAGGGAAGCTGCTACCATCAAATGTTTGCCCTCGTTAGACTCCCCTCTGGAAACGCTTTCACTGCAAGCTGCAGATTCCCTCCTAACAGCAAGCTTTAGGATAGGGTACTGAATTGTAACTTAACTGCTGCTAATAATGCGATTTTGGCAAAGAGAGTATCTCCCGCAGGGAAGCTGCTACCATCAAATGTTTGCCCTCATTAGACTCCCCTCTGGAAGCGCTTTCACTGCAAGCTGCAGATTCCCTCCTAACAGCAAGCTTTAGGATAAGGTACTGAATTGTAACTTACTTTCGCCTAATAATGCGATTTTGGCAAAGAGAGTATCTCCCGCAGGGAAGCTGCTACCATCAAATGTTTGCCCTCATTAGACTCCCCTCTGGAAGCGCTTTCACTGCAAGCTGCAGATTCCCTCCTAACAGCAAGCTTTAGGATAGGGTACTGAATTGTATCTTACTTTTGCCTAATATTGCGATTTTTGCAAAGAGAATATCTCCCGCAGGGAAGCTGCTACCATCAAATGTTTGCCCTCATTAGACTCCCCTCTGGAAGCGCTTTCACTGCAAGCTGCAGATTCCCTCCTAACAGCAAGCTTTAGGATAGTGTACTGAATTGTAACTTAACTGAGGCTAATAAGGCGATTTTGGCAAAGAGAGTATCTCCCGCAGGGAAGCTGCTACCATCAAATGTTTGCCCTCATTAGACTCCCCTCTGGAAGCGCTTTCACTGCAAGCTGCAGATTCCCTCCTAAGTGCAAGCGTTAGGATAGGGTACTGAATTGTAACTTACTTTCGCCTAATAATGCGATTTTGGCAAGGAGACTATCTCCCGCAGGGAAGCTGCTACCATGAAATGTTTGCCCTCATTAGACTCCCCTCTGGAAGCGCTTTCACTGCAAGCTGCAGATTCCCTCCTAACAGCAAGCTGTAGGACACTGTACTGAATTGTAACTTAACTGCGGATAATAAGGCGATTTTGGCAAAGAGAATTTCTCCCGCAGGGAAGCTGTTACCATCAAATATTTGCCCTCATTAGACTCCCCTCTGGAAGCGCTTTCACTGCAAGCTGCAGATTCCCTCCTAACAGCAAGCTTTAGGATAAGGTACTGAATTGTAACTTAACTGCGGCTAATAATGCGATTTTGACAATGAGAGTATCTCCCGCAGGGAAGCTGCTACCATCAAATGTTTGCCCTCATTAGACTACCCTCTGGAAGCGCTTTCACTGCAAGCTGAAGATTCCCTCCTAACAGCAAGCTTTAGGATAAGGTACTGAATTGTAACTTACTTTCGCATAATAATGTGATTTTGGCAAAGAGAGTATCTCCCGCAGGAAAGCTGCTACCATCAAATGTTTGCCCTCGTTAGACTCCCCTCTGGAAGCGCTTTCACTGCAAGCTGCAGATTCCCTCCTAACAGCAAGCTTTAGAAAAGGGTTCTGAATTGTAACTTAACTGCGGATAATAAGGCGATTTTGGCAAAGAGAATATCTCCCGCAGGGAAGATGCTACCATCAAATATTTGCCCTCATTAGACTCCCCTCTGGAAGCGCTTTCACTGCAAGCTGCAGATTCCCTCCTAACAGCAAGCTTTAGGATAGGGTACTGAATTGTAACTTACTTTCGCCTAATAATGCGATTTTGGCAAAGAGAGTATCTCCCGCAGGGAAGCTGCTACCATCAAATGTTTGCCCTCATTAGACTCCCCTCTGGAAGCGCTTTCACTGCAAGCTGCAGATTCCCTCCTAACAGCAAGCTTTAGGATAGGGTACTGAATTGTAACTTACTTTCGCCTAATAATGCGATTTTGGCAAAGAGAGTATCTCCCGCAGGGAAGCTGCTACCATCAAATGTTTGCCCTCATTAGACTCCATTCTGGAAGCGCTTTCACTGCAAGCTGCAGATTCCCTCCTAACAGCAAGCTTTAGGATAGGGTACTGAATTGTAACTTAAGTGCGGCTAATAAGGCGATTTTGTCAAAGAGAGTATCTCCCGCAGGGAAGCTGCTACCATCAAATCTTTGCCCTCATTAGACTCCCCTCTGGAAGCGCTTTCACTGCAAGCTGCAGATTCCCTCCTAACAGCAAGCTTTAGGATAGTGTACTGAATTGTAACTTACTTTCGCCTAAATAACGCGATTTTGGGAAGGAGACTATCTCCCGCAGGGAAGCTGCTACCATCAAATGTTTGCCCTCATTAGACTCCCCTCTGGAAGCGCTTTCACTGCAAGCTGCAGATTCCCTCCTAACAGCAAGCTTTAGGATAGGGTACTGAATTGTATCTTAACTGCGGCTAATAATGCGATTTTGGCAAAGAGAGTATCTCCCGCAGGGAAGCTGCTACCATCAAATGTTTGCCCTCATTAGACTCCCCTCTGGAAGCGCTTTCACTGCAAGCTGCAGATTCCCTCCTAACAGCAAGCTTTAGGATAGGGTACTGAATTGTATCTTACTTTTGCCTAATATTGCGATTTTTGCAAAGAGAATATCTCCCGCAGGGAAGCTGCTACCATCAAATGTTTGCCCTCATTAGACTCCCCTCTGGAAGCGCTTTCACTGCAAGCTGCAGATTCCCTCCTAACAGCAAGCTTTAGGATAGTGTACTGAATTGTAACTTAACTGAGGCTAATAAGGCGATTTTGGCAAAGAGAGTATCTCCCGCAGGGAAGCTGCTACCATCAAATGTTTGCCCTCATTAGACTCCCCTCTGGAAGCGCTTTCACTGCAAGCTGCAGATTCCCTCCTAAGTGCAAGCGTTAGGATAGGGTACTGAATTGTAACTTACTTTCGCCTAATAATGCGATTTTGGCAAGGAGACTATCTCCCGCAGGGAAGCTGCTACCATGAAATGTTTGCCCTCATTAGACTCCCCTCTGGAAGCGCTTTCACTGCAAGCTGCAGATTCCCTCCTAACAGCAAGCTGTAGGACACTGTACTGAATTGTAACTTAACTGCGGATAATAAGGCGATTTTGGCAAAGAGAATTTCTCCCGCAGGGAAGCTGTTACCATCAAATATTTGCCCTCATTAGACTCCCCTCTGGAAGCGCTTTCACTGCAAGCTGCAGATTCCCTCCTAACAGCAAGCTTTAGGATAAGGTACTGAATTGTAACTTAACTGCGGCTAATAATGCGATTTTGACAATGAGAGTATCTCCCGCAGGGAAGCTGCTACCATCAAATGTTTGCCCTCATTAGACTACCCTCTGGAAGCGCTTTCACTGCAA
Source organism: Phaenicophaeus curvirostris (assembly GCF_032191515.1). Lineage (NCBI taxonomy): Eukaryota > Metazoa > Chordata > Aves > Cuculiformes > Cuculidae > Phaenicophaeus > Phaenicophaeus curvirostris. The sequence continues at coordinate 133,804 of NW_027206781.1, read as the reverse complement.
GCTGAAGATTCCCTCCTAACAGCAAGCTTTAGGATAAGGTACTGAATTGTAACTTACTTTCGCATAATAATGTGATTTTGGCAAAGAGAGTATCTCCCGCAGGAAAGCTGCTACCATCAAATGTTTGCCCTCGTTAGACTCCCCTCTGGAAGCGCTTTCACTGCAAGCTGCAGATTCCCTCCTAACAGCAAGCTTTAGAAAAGGGTTCTGAATTGTAACTTAACTGCGGATAATAAGGCGATTTTGGCAAAGAGAATATCTCCCGCAGGGAAGATGCTACCATCAAATATTTGCCCTCATTAGACTCCCCTCTGGAAGCGCTTTCACTGCAAGCTGCAGATTCCCTCCTAACAGCAAGCTTTAGGATAGGGTACTGAATTGTAACTTACTTTCGCCTAATAATGCGATTTTGGCAAAGAGAGTATCTCCCGCAGGGAAGCTGCTACCATCAAATGTTTGCCCTCATTAGACTCCCCTCTGGAAGCGCTTTCACTGCAAGCTGCAGATTCCCTCCTAACAGCAAGCTTTAGGATAGGGTACTGAATTGTAACTTACTTTCGCCTAATAATGCGATTTTGGCAAAGAGAGTATCTCCCGCAGGGAAGCTGCTACCATCAAATGTTTGCCCTCATTAGACTCCATTCTGGAAGCGCTTTCACTGCAAGCTGCAGATTCCCTCCTAACAGCAAGCTTTAGGATAGGGTACTGAATTGTAACTTAAGTGCGGCTAATAAGGCGATTTTGTCAAAGAGAGTATCTCCCGCAGGGAAGCTGCTACCATCAAATCTTTGCCCTCATTAGACTCCCCTCTGGAAGCGCTTTCACTGCAAGCTGCAGATTCCCTCCTAACAGCAAGCTTTAGGATAGTGTACTGAATTGTAACTTACTTTCGCCTAAATAACGCGATTTTGGGAAGGAGACTATCTCCCGCAGGGAAGCTGCTACCATCAAATGTTTGCCCTCATTAGACTCCCCTCTGGAAGCGCTTTCACTGCAAGCTGCAGATTCCCTCCTAACAGCAAGCTTTAGGATAGGGTACTGAATTGTATCTTAACTGCGGCTAATAAGGCGATTTTGGCAAAGAGAGTATCTCCCGCAGGGAAGCTGCTACCATCAAATGTTTGCCCTCATTAGACTCCCCTCTGGAAGCACTTTCACTGCAAGCTGCAGATTCCCTCCTAACAGCAAGCTTTAGGATAGGGTACTGAATTGTAACTTACTTTCGCCTAATAATGCGATTTTGGCAAAGAGAGTATCTCCCGCAGGGAAGCTGCTACCATCAAATGTTTGCCCTCCTTAGACTCCCCTCTGGAAGTGCTTTCACTGCAAGCTGCAGATTCCCTCCTAACAGCAAGCTTTAGGATAGGGTACTGAATTGTATCTTCACTGCGGCTAATAAGGCGATTTTATCAAAGAGAATATCTCCCGCAGGGAAGCTGTTACCGTCAAATGTTTGCCCTCATTAGACTCCCCTCTGGAAGCGCTTTCACTGCAAGCTGCAGATTCCCTCCTAACAGCAAACTTTAGGAAAGGGTTCTGAATTGTATCTTAACTGCGGCTAAAAAGGCGATTTTGGCAAAGAGAATATATCCCGCAGGGAAGCTGCTACCATCAAATATTTGCCCTCATTAGACTCCCCTCTGGAAGCGCTTTCACTGCAAGCTGCAGATTCCCTCCTAACAGCAAGCTTTAGGATAGGGTACTGAATTGTAACTTACTTTCGCCTAATAATGCGATTTTGGCAAAGAGAGTATCTCCCGCAGGGAAGATGCTACCATCAAATGTTTGCCCTCATTAGACTCCCCTCTGGAAGCGCTTTCACTGCAAGCTGCAGATTCCCTCCTAAGAGCAAGCTTTAGGATAGGGTACTGAATTGTAACTTACTTTCGCCTAATAATGCGATTTTGGCAAAGAGAGTATCTCCCGCAGGGAAGCTGCTACCATCATATGTTTGCCCTCGTTAGACTCCCCTCTGGAAGCGCTTTCACTGCAAGCTGCAGATTCCCTCCTAACAGCAAGCTTTAGGATAGGGTACTGAATTGTAACTTAACTGCGGCTAATAATGCGATTTTGGCAAAGAGAGTATCTCCCGCAGGGAAGCTGCTACCATCAAATGTTTGCCCTCATTAGACTCCCCTCTGGAAGTGCTTTCACTGCAAGCTGCAGATTCCCTCCTAACAGCAAGCTTTAGGATAGGGTACTGAATTGTAACTTACTTTCGCCTAATAATGCGATTTTGGCAAAGAGAGTATCTCCCGCAGGGAAGCTGCTACCATCAAATGTTTGCCCTCATTAGACTCCCCTCTGGAAGCGCTTTCACTGCAAGCTGCAGATTCCCTCCTAACAGCAAGCTTTAGGATAGGGTACTGAATTGTAACTTACTTTCGCCTAATAATGCGATATTGGCAAAGAGAGAATCTCCCGCAGGGAAGCTGCTACCATCAAATGTTTGCCCTCATTAGACTCCCCTCTGGAAGCGCTTTCACTGCAAGCTGCAGATTCCTTCCTAACAGCAAGCTTTAGGATAGGGTACTGAATTGTAACTTACTTTCGCCTAATAATGCGATTTTGTCAAATAGACTATCTCCCGCAGGGAAGCTGCTACCATCAAATGTTTGCCCTCATTAGACTCCCCTCTGGAAGCGCTTTCACTGCAAGCTGCAGATTCCCTCCTAACAGCAAGCTTTAGGATAGGGTACTGAATTGTAACTTAACTGCGGCTAATAAGGCTATTTTGGCAAAGAGAGTATCTCCCGCAGGGAAGCTGCTACCATCAAATGTTTGCCCTCATTAGACTCCCCTCTGGAAGCGCTTTCACTGGAAGCTGCAGATTCCCTCCTAACAGCAAGCTTTAGGATAGGGTACTGAATTGTAACTTAACTGCGGCTAATAAGGCTATTTTGGCAAAGAGAGTATCTCCCGCAGGGAAGCTGCTACCATCAAATGTTTGCCCTCATTAGACTCCCCTCTGGAAGCGCTTTCACTGCAAGCTGCAGATTCCCTCCTAACAGCAAGCTTTAGGATAGTGTACTGAATTGTAACTTAACTGAGGCTAATAAGGCGATTTTGGCAAAGAGAGTATCTCCCGCAGGGAAGCTGCTACCATCAAATGTTTGCCCTCATTAGACTCCCCTCTGGAAGCGCTTTCACTGCAAGCTGCAGATTCCCTCCTAAGTGCAAGCGTTAGGATAGGGTACTGAATGGTAACTTACTTTCGCCTAATAATGCGATTTTGGCAAGGAGACTATCTCCCGCAGGGAAGCTGCTACCATGAAATGTTTGCCCTCATTAGACTCCCCTCTGGAAGCGCTTTCACTGCAAGCTGCAGATTCCCTCCTAACAGCAAGCTGTAGGACACTGTACTGAATTGTAACTTAACTGCGGATAATAAGGCGATTTTGGCAAAGAGAATTTCTCCCGCAGGGAAGCTGTTACCATCAAATATTTGCCCTCATTAGACTCCCCTCTGGAAGCGCTTTCACTGCAAGCTGCAGATTCCCTCCTAACAGCAAGCTTTAGGATAAGGTACTGAATTGTAACTTAACTGCGGCTAATAATGCGATTTTGACAATGAGAGTATCTCCCGCAGGGAAGCTGCTACCATCAAATGTTTGCCCTCATTAGACTACCCTCTGGAAGCGCTTTCACTGCAAGCTGAAGATTCCCTCCTAACAGCAAGCTTTAGGATAAGGTACTGAATTGTAACTTACTTTCGCATAATAATGTGATTTTGGCAAAGAGAGTATCTCCCGCAGGAAAGCTGCTACCATCAAATGTTTGCCCTCGTTAGACTCCCCTCTGGAAGCGCTTTCACTGCAAGCTGCAGATTCCCTCCTAACAGCAAGCTTTAGAAAAGGGTTCTGAATTGTAACTTAACTGCGGATAATAAGGCGATTTTGGCAAAGAGAATATCTCCCGCAGGGAAGATGCTACCATCAAATATTTGCCCTCATTAGACTCCCCTCTGGAAGCGCTTTCACTGCAAGCTGCAGATTCCCTCCTAACAGCAAGCTTTAGGATAGGGTACTGAATTGTAACTTACTTTCGCCTAATAATGCGATTTTGGCAAAGAGAGTATCTCCCGCAGGGAAGCTGCTACCATCAAATGTTTGCCCTCATTAGACTCCCCTCTGGAAGCGCTTTCACTGCAAGCTGCAGATTCCCTCCTAACAGCAAGCTTTAGGATAGGGTACTGAATTGTAACTTACTTTCGCCTAATAATGCGATTTTGGCAAAGAGAGTATCTCCCGCAGGGAAGCTGCTACCATCAAATGTTTGCCCTCATTAGACTCCATTCTGGAAGCGCTTTCACTGCAAGCTGCAGATTCCCTCCTAACAGCAAGCTTTAGGATAGGGTACTGAATTGTAACTTAAGTGCGGCTAATAAGGCGATTTTGTCAAAGAGAGTATCTCCCGCAGGGAAGCTGCTACCATCAAATCTTTGCCCTCATTAGACTCCCCTCTGGAAGCGCTTTCACTGCAAGCTGCAGATTCCCTCCTAACAGCAAGCTTTAGGATAGTGTACTGAATTGTAACTTACTTTCGCCTAAATAACGCGATTTTGGGAAGGAGACTATCTCCCGCAGGGAAGCTGCTACCATCAAATGTTTGCCCTCATTAGACTCCCCTCTGGAAGCGCTTTCACTGCAAGCTGCAGATTCCCTCCTAACAGCAAGCTTTAGGATAGGGTACTGAATTGTAACTTAACTGCCGCTAATAAGGCGATTTTGGCAAAGAGAGTATCTCCCGCAGGGAAGCTGCTACCATAAAATGTTTGGCCTCGATAGACTCCCCTCTGGAAGTGCTTTCACTGCAAGCTGCACATTCCCTCCTAACAGCAAGCTTTAGGATAGGGTACTGAATTGTAACTTACTTTCGCCTAAATAATGCGATTTTGGCAAAGAGAGTATCTCCCGCAGGGAAGCTGCTACCATCAAATGTTTGCCCTCATTAGACTCCCCTCTGGAAGCGCTTTCACTGCAAGCTGCAGATTCCCTCCTAACAGCAAGCTTTAGGATAGGGTACTGAATTGTATCTTAACTGCGGCTAATAAGGCGATTTTGGCAAAGAGAGTATCTCCCGCAGGGAAGCTGCTACCATCAAATGTTTGCCCTCATTAGACTCCCCTCTGGAAGCACTTTCACTGCAAGCTGCAGATTCCCTCCTAACAGCAAGCTTTAGGATAGGGTACTGAATTGTAACTTACTTTCGCCTAATAATGCGATTTTGGCAAAGAGAGTATCTCCCGCAGGGAAGCTGCTACCATCAAATGTTTGCCCTCCTTAGACTCCCCTCTGGAAGTGCTTTCACTGCAAGCTGCAGATTCCCTCCTAACAGCAAGCTTTAGGATAGGGTACTGAATTGTATCTTCACTGCGGCTAATAAGGCGATTTTATCAAAGAGAATATCTCCCGCAGGGAAGCTGTTACCGTCAAATGTTTGCCCTCATTAGACTCCCCTCTGGAAGCGCTTTCACTGCAAGCTGCAGATTCCCTCCTAACAGCAAACTTTAGGAAAGGGTTCTGAATTGTATCTTAACTGCGGCTAAAAAGGCGATTTTGGCAAAGAGAATATATCCCGCAGGGAAGCTGCTACCATCAAATATTTGCCCTCATTAGACTCCCCTCTGGAAGCGCTTTCACTGCAAGCTGCAGATTCCCTCCTAACAGCAAGCTTTAGGATAGTGTACTGAATTGTAACTTACTTTCGCCTAATAATGCGATTTTGGCAAAGAGAGTATCTCCCGCAGGGAAGATGCTACCATCAAATGTTTGCCCTCATTAGACTCCCCTCTGGAAGCGCTTTCACTGCAAGCTGCAGATTCCCTCCTAAGAGCAAGCTTTAGGATAGGGTACTGAATTGTAACTTACTTTCGCCTAATAATGCGATTTTGGCAAAGAGAGTATCTCCCGCAGGGAAGCTGCTACCATCATATGTTTGCCCTCGTTAGACTCCCCTCTGGAAGCGCTTTCACTGCAAGCTGCAGATTCCCTCCTAACAGCAAGCTTTAGGATAGGGTACTGAATTGTAACTTAACTGCGGCTAATAATGCGATTTTGGCAAAGAGAGTATCTCCCGCAGGGAAGCTGCTACCATCAAATGTTTGCCCTCATTAGACTCCCCTCTGGAAGTGCTTTCACTGCAAGCTGCAGATTCCCTCCTAACAGCAAGCTTTAGGATAGGGTACTGAATTGTAACTTACTTTCGCCTAATAATGCGATTTTGGCAAAGAGAGTATCTCCCGCAGGGAAGCTGCTACCATCAAATGTTTGCCCTCATTAGACTCCCCTCTGGAAGCGCTTTCACTGCAAGCTGCAGATTCCCTCCTAACAGCAAGCTTTAGGATAGGGTACTGAATTGTAACTTACTTTCGCCTAATAATGCGATATTGGCAAAGAGAGAATCTCCCGCAGGGAAGCTGCTACCATCAAATGTTTGCCCTCATTAGACTCCCCTCTGGAAGCGCTTTCACTGCAAGCTGCAGATTCCTTCCTAACAGCAAGCTTTAGGATAGGGTACTGAATTGTAACTTACTTTCGCCTAATAATGCGATTTTGTCAAATAGACTATCTCCCGCAGGGAAGCTGCTACCATCAAATGTTTGCCCTCATTAGACTCCCCTCTGGAAGCGCTTTCACTGCAAGCTGCAGATTCCCTCCTAACAGCAAGCTTTAGGATAGGGTACTGAATTGTAACTTAACTGCGGCTAATAAGGCTATTTTGGCAAAGAGAGTATCTCCCGCAGGGAAGCTGCTACCATCAAATGTTTGCCCTCATTAGACTCCCCTCTGGAAGCGCTTTCACTGGAAGCTGCAGATTCCCTCCTAACAGCAAGCTTTAGGATAGGGTACTGAATTGTAACTTAACTGCGGCTAATAAGGCTATTTTGGCAAAGAGAGTATCTCCCGCAGGGAAGCTGCTACCATCAAATGTTTGCCCTCATTAGACTCCCCTCTGGAAGCGCTTTCACTGCAAGCTGCAGATTCCCTCCTAACAGCAAGCTTTAGGATAGGGTACTGAATTGTAACTTACTTTCGCCTAAAAATGCGATTTTGGCAAAGAGAGTATCTCCCGCAGGGAAGCTGCTACCATCAAATCTTTGCCCTCATTAGACTCCACTCTGGAAGCGCTTTCACTGCAAGCTGCAGATTCCTTCCTAACAGCAAGCTTTAGGATAGGGTACTGAATTGTAACTTAACTGCGGCTAATAAGGCGATTTTGGCAAAGAGAATATCTCCCGCAGGGAAGCTGCTACCATCAAATGTTTGCCCTCATTAGACACCCCTCTGGAAGCGCTTTCACTGCAAGCTGCAGATTCCCTCCTAACAGCAAGCTTTAGGATAGGGTACTGAATTGTAACTTAACTGCGGCTAATAAGGCTATTTTGGCAAAGAGAGTATCTCCCGCAGGGAAGCTGCTACCATCAAATGTTTGCCCTCATTAGACTCCCCTCTGGAAGCGCTTTCACTGCAAGCTGCAGATTCCCTCCTAACAGCAAGCTTTAGGATAGGGTACTGAATTGTAACTTACTTTCGCCTAATAAGGCGATTTTGGCAAAGAGAGTATCTCCCGCGGGGAAGCTGCTACCATCAAATCTTTGCCCTCATTAGACTCCCCTCTGGAAGTGCTTTCACTGCAAGCTGCAGATTCCCTCCTAACAGCAATCTTTAGGATAGGGTACTGAATTGTAACTTACTTTCACCTAATAATGCGATTTTGGAAAAGAGAGTATCTCCCGCAGGGAAGCTGCTACCATCAAATGTTTGCCCTCATTAGACTCCCCTCTGGAAGCGCTTTCACTGCAAGCTGCAGATTCCCTCCTAACAGCAAGCTTTAGCATAGGGTACTGAATTGTAACTTAACTGCGGCTAATAAGGCGATTTTGGCAATGAGAATATCTCCCGCAGGGAAGCTGCTACCATCAAATATTTGCCCTCATTAGACTCCCCTCTGGAAGCGCTTTCACTGCAAGCTGCAGATTCCCTCCTAACAGCAAGCTTTAGGATAGGGTACTGAATTGTAACTTAACTGCGGCTAATAAGGCGATTTTGGCAATGAGAATATCTCCCGCGGGGAAGCTGCTACCATCAAATGTTTGCCCTCATTAGACTCCCCTCTGGAAGCGCTTTCACTGCAAGCTGCAGATTCCCTCCTAACAGCAAGCTTTAGGATAGGGTACTGAATTGTAACTTAACTGCGGCTAATAAGGCGATTTTGGCAAAGAGAATATCTCCCGCAGGGAAGCTGCTACCATCAAATCTTTGCCCTCATTAGACTCCCCTCTGGAAGCGCTTTCACTGCAAGCTGCAGATTCCCTCCTAACAGCAAGCTTTAGGATAGGGTACTGAATGGTAACTTACTTTCGCCTAATAATGCGATTTTGGCAAAGAGGGTATCTCCCGCAGGGAAGCTGCTACCATCAAATGTTTGCCCTCATTAGACTCCCCTCTGGAAGTGCTTTCACTGCAAGCTGCAGATTCCCTCCTAACAGCAAACTTTAGGATAGGGTACTGAATTGTAACTTACTTTTGCCTAATAATGCGATTTTGGCAAAGAGAGTATCTCCCGCAGGGAAGCTGTTACCATCAAATATTTGCCCTCATTAGACTCCCCTCTGGAAGCGCTTTCACTGCAAGCTGCAGATTCCCTCCTAACAGCAAGCTTTAGGAAAGGGTACTGAATTGTATCTTAACTGCGGCTAATGATGCGATTTTTGCAAAGAGGGTATCTCCCGCAGGGAAGCTGCTACCATCAAATGTTTGCCCTCATTAGACTCCCCTCTGGAAGTGCTTTCACTGCAAGCTGCAGATTCCCTCCTAACAGCAATCTTTAGGATAGGTTACTGAATTGTAACTTACTTTCGCCTAATAATGCGATTTTGGCAAAGAGAGTATCTCCCGCAGGGAAGCTGTTACCATCAAATGTTTGCCCTCATTAGACTCCCCTCTGGAAGCGCTTTCACTGCAAGCTGCAGATTCCCTCCTAACAGCAAGCTTTAGGATAGGGTACTGAATTATAACTTACTTTCGCCTAATAATGCGATTATGGCAAGGAGAGTATCTCCCGCAGGGAAGCTGCTACCATCAAATGTTTGCCCTCATTAGACTCCCCTCTGGAAGCGCTTTCACTGCAAGCTGCAGATTCCCTCCTAACAGCAAGCTTTAGGAAAGTGTACTGAATTGTAACTTACTTTCGCCTAATAATGCGATTTTGGCAAACAGAGTATCTCCCGCAGGGAAGCTGCTACCATCAAATGTTTGCCCTCATTAGACTCCCCTCTGGAAGCACTTTCACTGCAAGCTGCAGATTCCCTCCTAACAGCAAGCTTTAGGATAGTGTTCTGAATTGTATCTTAACTGCGGCTAATAAGGCGATTTTGGCAAAGAGAATATCTAACGCAGGGAAGCTGCTACCATCAAATGTTTGCCCTCATTAGACTCCCCTCTGGAAGCGCTTTCACTGCAAGCTGCAGATTCCCTCCTAACAGCAAGCTTTAGGATAGGGTACTGAATTGTAACTTACTTTCGCCTAATAAGGCGATTTTGGCAAAGAGAATATCTCCCGCAGGGAAGCTGTTACCATCAAATGTTTGCCCTCATTAGACTCCCCTCTGGAAGCGCTTTCACTGCAAGCTGCAGATTCCCTCCTAACAGCAAGCTTTAGGATAGGGTACTGAATTGTAACTTAACTGCGGATAATAAGGCGATTTCGGAAAAGAGAGTATATCTTGCAGGGAAGCTGCTACCATCAAATGTTTGCCCTCGTTAGACTCCCCTCTCGAAGCGCTTTCACTGCAAGCTGCAGATTCCCTCCTAACAGCAAGCTTTAGGATAGGGTACTGAATTGTATCTTACTTTCGCCTAAAAATGCGATTTTGGCAAAGAGAGTATATCCCGCAGGGAAGCTGCTACCATCAAATGTTTGCCCTCATTAGACTCCCCTCTGGAAGCACTTTCACTGCAAGCTGCAGATTCCCTCCTAACAGCAATCTTTAGGATAGGGTACTGAATTGTAACTTACTTTCGCCTAATAATGCGATTTTGTCAAAGAGAGTATCTCCCGCAGGGAAGCTGCTACCGTCAAATATTTGCCCTCATTAGACTCCCCTCTGGAAGCGCTTTCACTGCAAGCTGCAGATTCCCTCCTAACAGCAAGCTTTAGGATAGGGTACTGAATTGTAATTTAACTGCGGCTAATAAGGCGATTTCGGAAAAGAGAGTATATCCTGCAGGGAAGCTGCTACCATCAAATGTTTGCCCTCATTAGACTCCCCTCTGGAAGCGCTTTCACTGCAAGCTGCAGATTCCCTCCTAAGAGCGAGCTTTAGGATAGGGTACTGAATTGTAACTTACTTTCGCCTAATAATGCGGTTTTGGCAAAGAGAGTATCTCCCGCAGGGAAGCTGCTACCATCAAATGTTTGCCCTCATTAGACTCCCCTCTGGAAGTGCTTTCACTGCAAGCTGCAGATTCCCTCCTAACAGCAAGCTTTAGCATAGGGTACTGAATTGTAACTTACTTTCGCCTAATAATGCGATTTTGGCAAAGAGAGTATCTCCCGCAGGGAAGCTGCTACCATCAAATGTTTGCCCTCATTAGACTCCCCTCTGGAAGCGCTTTCACTGCAAGCTGCAGATTCCCTCCTAACAGCAAGCTTTAGGATAGGGTACTGAATTGTAACTTACTTTCGCCTTATAATGCGATTTTGGCAAAGAGAGTATCTCCCGCAGGGAAGCTGCTACCATCAAATGTTTGCCCTCATTAGACTCCCCTCTGGAAGCGCTTTCACTGCAAGCTGCAGATTCCCTCCTAACAGCAAGCTTTAGGATAGGGTACTGAATTGTAACTTATTTTCGCCTAATAATGCGATTTTGGCAAAGAGAGTATCTCCCGCAGGGAAGCTGCTACCATCGAATGTTTGCCCTCATTAGACTCCCCTCTGGAAGTGCTTTCACTGCAAGCTGCAGATTCCCTCCTAACAGCAAGCTTTAGCATAGGGTACTGAATTGTAACTTACTTTCGCCTAATAATGCGATTTTGGCAAAGAGAGTATCTCCCGCAGGGAAGCTGCTACCATCAAATGTTTGCCCTCATTAGACTCCCCTCTGGAAGCGCTTTCACTGCAAGCTGCAGATTCCCTCCTAACAGCAAGCTTTAGGATAGGGTACTGAATTGTAACTTACTTTCGCCTAATAATGCGATTTTGGCAAAGAGAGTATCTCCCGCAGGGAAGCTGCTACCATCAAATGTTTGCCCTCATTAGACTACCCTCTGGAAGCGCTTTCACTGCAAGCTGCAGATTCCCTCCTAACAGCAAGCTTTAGCATAGGGTACTGAATTGTAACTTACTTTCGCCTAATAATGCGATTATGGCAAGGAGACTATCTCCCGCAGGGAAGCTGCTACCATCAAATGTTTGCCCTCATTAGACTCCCCTCTGGAAGCGCTTTCACTGCAAGCTGCAGATTCCCTCCTAACAGCAAGCTTTAGGATAGGGTACTGAATTGTAACTTAACTGCGGCTAAAAAGGCGATTTTTTCAATGAGAATATCTCCCGCAGGGAAGCTGCTACCATCAAATGTTTGCCCTCATTAGACTCCCCTCTGGAAGCGCTTTCACTGCAAGCTGCAGATTCCCTCCTAACAGCAAGCTTTAGGATAGGGTACTGAATTGTAACTTAACTGCGGCTAAAAAGGCGATTTTGTCAATGAGAATATCTCCCGCAGGGAAGCTGCTACCATCAAATGTTTGCCCTCATTAGACTCCCCTCTGGAAGCGCTTTCACTGCAAGCTGCAGATTCCCTCCTAACAGCAAGCTTTAGGATAGGGTACTGAATTGTATCTTAACTGCGGCTAATAAGGCGATTTTGGCAAAGAGATTATCTCCCGCAGGGAAGATGCTACCATCAAATATTTCCCCTCATTAGATTCCCCTCTGGAAGCGCTTTCACTGCAAGCTGCAGATTCCCTCCTAACAGCAAGCTTTAGGATAGGGTACTGAATTGTAACTTACTTTCGCCTAATAATGCGATTTTGGCAAAGAGAATATCTCCCGCAGGGAAGCTGCTACCATCAAATGTTTGCCCTCATTAGACTCCCCTCTGGAAGCGCTTTCACTGCAAGCTGCAGATTCCCTCCTAACAGCAAGCTTTAGGATAGGGTACTGAATTGTAACTTAACTGCGGCTAATAAGGCGATTTTGGAAAAGAGTGTATTTCCCGCAGGGAAGCTGCTACCATCAAATGTTTGCCCTCGTTAGACTCCCCTCTGGAAGCGCTTTCACTGCAAGCTGCAGATTCCCTCCTAACAGCAAGCTTTAGGATAGGATACTGAATTGTAACTTAACTGCGGCTAATAAGGCGATTTCCGAAAAGAGAGTATATCCTGCAGGGAAGCTGCTACCATCAAATGTTTGCCCTCGTTAGACTCCCCTCTGGAAGCGCTTTCACTGCTTGCTGCAGATTCTCTCCTAACAGCAAGCTTTAGGATAGGGTACTGTATTGTAACTTAAATGCGGCTAATAATGCGATTTTGGCAAAGAGAGTATCTCCCGCAGGGAAGCTGCTACCATCAATTGTTTGCCCTCATTAGACTCCCCTCTGCAAGCGCTTTCACTGCAAGCTGCAGATTCCCTCCTAACAGCAAGCTTTAGGATAGGGTACTGAATTGTAACTTACTTTCGCCTAATAATGCGATTTTGGCAAAGAGAGTATCTCCCGCAGGGAAGCTGCTACCATCAAATGTTTGCCCTCATTAGACTACCCTCTGGAAGCGCTTTCACTGCAAGCTGCAGATTCCCTCCTAACAGCAAGCTTTAGGATAGGGTACTGAATTGTAACTTACTTTCGCATAATAATGCAATTTTGGCAAAGAGAGTATCTCCCGCAGGGAAGCTGCTACCATCAAATGTTTGCCCTCATTAGACTCCCCTCTGGAAGCGCTTTCACTGCAAGCTGCAGATTCCCTCCTAACAGCAAGCTTTAGGATAGGGTACTGAATTGTAACTTAACTGCGGCTAATAAGGCGATTTTGGCAAAGAGAGTACCTGCCGCAGGGAAGCTGCTACCATCAAATGTTTGCCCTCATTAGACTCCACTCTGGAAGCGCTTTCACTGCAAGCTGCAGATTCCCTCCTAACAGCAAGCTTTAGGATAGGGTACTGAACTGTAACTTAACTGCTGATAATAATGCGATTTTGGCAAAGAGAATATCTCCCGGAGGGAAGATGCTACCATCAAATGTTTGCCCTCATTAGACTCCCCTCTGGAAGCGCTTTCACTGCAAGCTGCAGATTCCCTCCTAACAGCAAGCTTTAGGATAGGGTACTGAATTGTAATTTAACTGCGGCTAATAAGGCGATTTTGGAAAAGAGTGTATTTCCCGCAGGGAAGCTGCTACCATCAAATGTTTGCCCTCGTTAGACTCCCCTCTGGAAGCGCTTTCACTGCAAGCTGCAGATTCCCTCCTAACAGCAAGCTTTAGGATAGGATACTGAATTGTAACTTAACTGCGGCTAATAAGGCGATTTCCGAAAAGAGAGTATATCCTGCAGGGAAGCTGCTACCATCAAATGTTTGCACTCGTTAGACTCCCCTCTGGAAGCGCTTTCACTGCAAGCTGCAGATTCTCTCCTAACAGCAAGCTTTAGGATAGGGTACTGAATTGTAACTTAAATGCGGCTAATAATGCGATTTTGGCAAAGAGAGTATCTCCCGCAGGGAAGCTGCTACCATCAATTGTTTGCCCTCATTAGACTCCCCTCTGCAAGCGCTTTCACTGCAAGCTGCAGATTCCCTCCTAACAGCAAGCTTTAGGATAGGGTACTGAATTGTAACTTACTTTCGCCTAATAATGCGGTTTTGGCAAAGAGAGTATCTCCCGCAGGGAAGCTGCTACCATCAAGTGTTTGCCCTCGTTAGACTCCCCTCTGGAAGCGCTTTCACTGCAAGCTGCAGATTCCCTCCTAACAGCAAGCTTTAGGATAGGGTACTGAATTGTAACTTACTTTCGCCTAATAATGCGATTTTGGCAAGGAGACTATCTCCCGCAGGGAAGCTGCTACCATGAAATGTTTGCCCTCATTAGACTTCCCTCTGGAAGCGCTTTCACTGCAAGCTGCAGATTCCCTCCTAACAGCAAGCTTTAGGATAGGGTACTGAATTGTAACTTACTTTCGCCTAATAAGGCGATTTTGGCAAAGAGAATATCTCCCGCAGGGAAGCTGTTACCATCAAATGTTTGCCCTCATTAGACTCCCCTCTGGAAGCGCTTTCACTGCAAGCTGCAGATTCCCTCCTAACAGCAAGCTTTAGGATAGGGTACTGAATTGTAACTTAACTGCGGATAATAAGGCGATTTCGGAAAAGAGAGTATATCTTGCAGGGAAGCTGCTACCATCAAATGTTTGCCCTCGTTAGACTCCCCTCTCGAAGCGCTTTCACTGCAAGCTGCAGATTCCCTCCTAACAGCAATCTTTAGGATAGGGTACTGAATTGTATCTTACTTTCGCCTAAAAATGCGATTTTGGCAAAGAGAGTATATCCCGCAGGGAAGCTGCTACCATCAAATGTTTGCCCTCATTAGACTCCCCTCTGGAAGCACTTTCACTGCAAGCTGCAGATTCCCTCCTAACAGCAATCTTTAGGATAGGGTACTGAATTGTAACTTACTTTCGCCTAATAATGCGATTTTGTCAAAGAGAGTATCTCCCGCAGGGAAGCTGCTACCGTCAAATATTTGCCCTCATTAGACTCCCCTCTGGAAGCGCTTTCACTGCAAGCTGCAGATTCCCTCCTAACAGCAAGCTTTAGGATAGGGTACTGAATTGTAATTTAACTGCGGCTAATAAGGCGATTTCGGAAAAGAGAGTATATCCTGCAGGGAAGCTGCTACCATCAAATGTTTGCCCTCATTAGACTCCCCTCTGGAAGCGCTTTCACTGCAAGCTGCAGATTCCCTCCTAAGAGCGAGCTTTAGGATAGGGTACTGAATTGTAACTTACTTTCGCCTAATAATGCGGTTTTGGCAAAGAGAGTATCTCCCGCAGGGAAGCTGCTACCATCAAATGTTTGCCCTCATTAGACTCCCCTCTGGAAGTGCTTTCACTGCAAGCTGCAGATTCCCTCCTAACAGCAAGCTTTAGCATAGGGTACTGAATTGTAACTTACTTTCGCCTAATAATGCGATTTTGGCAAAGAGAGTATCTCCCGCAGGGAAGCTGCTACCATCAAATGTTTGCCCTCATTAGACTCCCCTCTGGAAGCGCTTTCACTGCAAGCTGCAGATTCCCTCCTAACAGCAAGCTTTAGGATAGGGTACTGAATTGTAACTTACTTTCGCCTTATAATGCGATTTTGGCAAAGAGAGTATCTCCCGCAGGGAAGCTGCTACCATCAAATGTTTGCCCTCATTAGACTCCCCTCTGGAAGCGCTTTCACTGCAAGCTGCAGATTCCCTCCTAACAGCAAGCTTTAGGATAGGGTACTGAATTGTAACTTATTTTCGCCTAATAATGCGATTTTGGCAAAGAGATTATCTCCCGCAGGGAAGCTGCTACCATCGAATGTTTGCCCTCATTAGACTCCCCTCTGGAAGTGCTTTCACTGCAAGCTGCAGATTCCCTCCTAACAGCAAGCTTTAGCATAGGGTACTGAATTGTAACTTACTTTCGCCTAATAATGCGATTTTGGCAAAGAGAGTATCTCCCGCAGGGAAGCTGCTACCATCAAATGTTTGCCCTCATTAGACTCCCCTCTGGAAGCGCTTTCACTGCAAGCTGCAGATTCCCTCCTAACAGCAAGCTTTAGGATAGGGTACTGAATTGTAACTTACTTTCGCCTAATAATGCGATTTTGGCAAAGAGAGTATCTCCCGCAGGGAAGCTGCTACCATCAAATGTTTGCCCTCATTAGACTACCCTCTGGAAGCGCTTTCACTGCAAGCTGCAGATTCCCTCCTAACAGCAAGCTTTAGCATAGGGTACTGAATTGTAACTTACTTTCGCCTAATAATGCGATTATGGCAAGGAGACTATCTCCCGCAGGGAAGCTGCTACCATCAAATGTTTGCCCTCATTAGACTCCCCTCTGGAAGCGCTTTTACTGCAAGCTGCAGATTCCCTCCTAACTGCAAGCTTTAGGATAGGGTACTGAATTGTAACTTACTTTCGCCTAATAATGCGATTTTGGCAAAGAGAGTATCTCCCGCAGGGAAGCTGCTACCATCAAATGTTTGCCCTCATTAGACTCCCCTCTGGAAGCGCTTTCACTGCAAGCTGCAGATTCCCTCCTAACAGCAAGCTTTAGGATAGGGTACTGAATTGTAACTTAACTGCGGCTAAAAAGGCGATTTTTTCAATGAGAATATCTCCCGCAGGGAAGCTGCTACCATCAAATGTTTGCCCTCATTAGACTCCCCTCTGGAAGCGCTTTCACTGCAAGCTGCAGATTCCCTCCTAACAGCAAGCTTTAGGATAGGGTACTGAATTGTATCTTAACTGCGGCTAATAAGGCGATTTTGGCAAAGAGATTATCTCCCGCAGGGAAGATGCTACCATCAAATATTTCCCCTCATTAGATTCCCCTCTGGAAGCGCTTTCACTGCAAGCTGCAGATTCCCTCCTAACAGCAAGCTTTAGGATAGGGTACTGAATTGTAACTTACTTTCGCCTAATAATGCGATTTTGGCAAAGAGAATATCTCCCGCAGGGAAGCTGCTACCATCAAATGTTTGCCCTCATTAGACTCCCCTCTGGAAGCGCTTTCACTGCAAGCTGCAGATTCCCTCCTAACAGCAAGCTTTAGGATAGGGTACTGAATTGTAACTTAACTGCGGCTAATAAGGCGATTTTGGAAAAGAGTGTATTTCCCGCAGGGAAGCTGCTACCATCAAATGTTTGCCCTCGTTAGACTCCCCTCTGGAAGCGCTTTCACTGCAAGCTGCAGATTCCCTCCTAACAGCAAGCTTTAGGATAGGATACTGAATTGTAACTTAACTGCGGCTAATAAGGCGATTTCCGAAAAGAGAGTATATCCTGCAGGGAAGCTGCTACCATCAAATGTTTGCCCTCGTTAGACTCCCCTCTGGAAGCGCTTTCACTGCTTGCTGCAGATTCTCTCCTAACAGCAAGCTTTAGGATAGGGTACTGTATTGTAACTTAAATGCGGCTAATAATGCGATTTTGGCAAAGAGAGTATCTCCCGCAGGGAAGCTGCTACCATCAATTGTTTGCCCTCATTAGACTCCCCTCTGCAAGCGCTTTCACTGCAAGCTGCAGATTCCCTCCTAACAGCAAGCTTTAGGATAGGGTACTGAATTGTAACTTACTTTCGCCTAATAATGCGATTTTGGCAAAGAGAGTATCTCCCGCAGGGAAGCTGCTACCATCAAATGTTTGCCCTCATTAGACTACCCTCTGGAAGCGCTTTCACTGCAAGCTGCAGATTCCCTCCTAACAGCAAGCTTTAGGATAGGGTACTGAATTGTAACTTACTTTCGCATAATAATGCAATTTTGGCAAAGAGAGTATCTCCCGCAGGGAAGCTGCTACCATCAAATGTTTGCCCTCATTAGACTCCCCTCTGGAAGCGCTTTCACTGCAAGCTGCAGATTCCCTCCTAACAGCAAGCTTTAGGATAGGGTACTGAATTGTAACTTAACTGCGGCTAATAAGGCGATTTTGGCAAAGAGAGTACCTGCCGCAGGGAAGCTGCTACCATCAAATGTTTGCCCTCATTAGACTCCACTCTGGAAGCGCTTTCACTGCAAGCTGCAGATTCCCTCCTAACAGCAAGCTTTAGGATAGGGTACTGAACTGTAACTTAACTGCTGATAATAATGCGATTTTGGCAAAGAGAATATCTCCCGGAGGGAAGATGCTACCATCAAATGTTTGCCCTCATTAGACTCCCCTCTGGAAGCGCTTTCACTGCAAGCTGCAGATTCCCTCCTAACAGCAAGCTTTAGGATAGGGTACTGAATTGTAATTTAACTGCGGCTAATAAGGCGATTTTGGAAAAGAGTGTATTTCCCGCAGGGAAGCTGCTACCATCAAATGTTTGCCCTCGTTAGACTCCCCTCTGGAAGCGCTTTCACTGCAAGCTGCAGATTCCCTCCTAACAGCAAGCTTTAGGATAGGATACTGAATTGTAACTTAACTGCGGCTAATAAGGCGATTTCCGAAAAGAGAGTATATCCTGCAGGGAAGCTGCTACCATCAAATGTTTGCACTCGTTAGACTCCCCTCTGGAAGCGCTTTCACTGCAAGCTGCAGATTCTCTCCTAACAGCAAGCTTTAGGATAGGGTACTGAATTGTAACTTAAATGCGGCTAATAATGCGATTTTGGCAAAGAGAGTATCTCCCGCAGGGAAGCTGCTACCATCAATTGTTTGCCCTCATTAGACTCCCCTCTGCAAGCGCTTTCACTGCAAGCTGCAGATTCCCTCCTAACAGCAATATTTAGGATAGGGTACTGAATTGTAACTTACTTTCGCCTAATAATGCGATTTTGGCAAAGAGAGTATCTCCCGCAGGGAAGCTGCTACCATCAAATGTTTGCCCTCATTAGACTCCCCTCTGGAAGCGCTTTCACTGCAAGCTGCAGATTCCCTCCTAACAGCAAGCTTTAGGATAGGGTACTGAATTGTAACTTACTTTCGCATAATAATGCGATTTTGGCAAAGAGACTATCTCCCGCAGGGAAGCTGCTACCATCAAATGTTTGCCCTCGTTAGACTCCCCTCTGGAAGCGCTTTCACTGCAAGCTGCAGATTCCCTCCTAACAGCAAGCTTTAGGATAGGGTACTGAATTGTAACTTACTTTCGCCTAATAATGCGGTTTTGGCAAAGAGAGTATCTCCCGCAGGGAAGCTGCTACCATCAAGTGTTTGCCCTCGTTAGACTCCCCTCTGGAAGCGCTTTCACTGCAAGCTGCAGATTCCCTCCTAACAGCAAGCTTTAGGATAGGGTACTGAATTGTAACTTACTTTCGCCTAATAATGCGATTTTGGCAAGGAGACTATCTCCCGCAGGGAAGCTGCTACCATGAAATGTTTGCCCTCATTAGACTTCCCTCTGGAAGCGCTTTCACTGCAAGCTGCAGATTCCCTCCTAACAGCAAGATTTAGGATAGGGTACTGAATTGTAACTTAACTGCGGCTAATAAGGCGATTTTGTCAAAGAGAATTTCTCCCGCAGGGAAGCTGTTACCATCAAATATTTGCCCTCATTAGACTCCCCTCTGGAAGCGCTTTCACTGCAAGCTGCAGATTCCCTCCTAAAAGCAAGCTTTAGGATAAGGTACTGAATTGTAACTTAACTGCGGCTAATAATGCGATTTTGGCAATGAGAGTATCTCCCGCAGGGAAGCTGCTACCATCAAATGTTTGCCCTCATTAGACTCCCCTCTGGAAGCGCTTTCACTTCAAGCTGCAGATTCCCTCCTAACAGCAAGCTTTAGGATAGGGTACTGAATTGTAACTTACTTTCGCCTAATAACGCGATTTTGGCAAAGAGAGTATCTCCCGCAGGAAAGCTGCTACGATCAAATGTTTGCCCTCGTTAGACTCCCCTCTGGAAGCGCATTCACTTCAAGCTGCAGATTCCCTCCTAACAGCAAGCTTTAGGATAGGGTACTGAATTGTAACTTTCTTTCGCCTAATAAAGCGATTTTGGCAAATAGAGTATCTCCTGCAGGGAAGCTGCTACCATCAAATGTTTGCCCTCGTTAGACTCCCCTCTGCAAGCTCTTTCACTGCAAGCTGCAGATTCCCTCCTAACAGCAATATTTAGGATAGGGTACTGAATTGTAACTTACTTTCGCCTAATAATGCGATTTTGGCAAAGAGAGTATCTCCCGCAGGGAAGCTGCTACCATCAAATGTTTGCCCTCATTAGACTCCCCTCTGGAAGCGCTTTCACTGCAAGCTGCAGATTCCCTCCTAACAGCAAGCTTTAGGATAGGGTACTGAATTGTAACTTACTTTCGCATAATAATGCGATTTTTGCAAAGAGAGTATCTCCCGCAGGGAAGCTGCTACCATCAAATGTTTGCCCTCGTTAGACTCCCCTCTGGAAGCGCTTTCACTGCAAGCTGCAGATTCTCTCCTAACAGCAAGCTTTAGGATAGGGTACTGAATTGTAACTTACTTTCGCCTAATAATGCGGTTTTGGCAAAGAGAGTATCTCCCGCAGGGAAGCTGCTACCATCAAATGTTTGCCCTCGTTAGACTCCCCTCTGGAAGCGCTTTCACTGCAAGCTGCAGATTCCCTCCTAACAGCAAGCTTTAGGATAGGGTACTGAATTGTAACTTACTTTCGCCTAATAATGCGATTTTGGCAAGGAGACTATCTCCCGCAGGGAAGCTGCTACCATGAAATGTTTGCCCTCATTAGACTCCCCTCTGGAAGCGCTTTCACTGCAAGCTGCAGATTCCCTCCTAACAGCAAGCTTTAGGATAGGGTACTGAATTGTAACTTAACTGCGGCTAATAATGCGATTTTGGCAATGAGAGTATCTCCCGCAGGGAAGCTGTTACCATCAAATATTTGCCCTCATTAGACTCCCCTCTGGAAGCGCTTTCACTGCAAGCTGCAGATTCCCTCCTAAAAGCAAGCTTTAGGATAAGGTACTGAATTGTAACTTAACTGCGGCTAATAATGCGATTTTGGCAATGAGAGTATCTCCCGCAGGGAAGCTGCTACCATCAAATGTTTGCCCTCATTAGACTCCCCTCTGGAAGCGCTTTCACTTCAAGCTGAAGATTCCCTCCTAACAGCAAGCTTTAGGATAGGGTACTGAATTGTAACTTACTTTCGCCTAATAACGCGATTTTGGCAAAGAGAGTATCTCCCGCAGGAAAGCTGCTACGATCAAATGTTTGCCCTCGTTAGACTCCCCTCTGGAAGCGCATTCACTTCAAGCTGCAGATTCCCTCCTAACAGCAAGCTTTAGGATAGGGTACTGAATTGTAACTTACTTTCGCCTAAAAATGCGATTTTGGCAAAGAGACTATCTCCCGCAGGGAAGCTGTTACCATCAAATGTTTGCCCTCATTAGACTCCCCTCTGGAAGCGCTTTCACTGCAAGCTGCAGATTCCCTCCTAACAGCAAGCTTTAGGAAAGGGTACTGAATTGTAACTTAACTGCGGCTAATAAGGCGATTTCGGAAAAGAGAGTATATCCTGCAGGGAAGCTGCTACCATCAAATGTTTGCCCTCGTTAGACTCCCCTCTGGAAGCTCTTTCACTGCAAGCTGCAGATTCCCTCCTAACAGCAAGCTTTAGGATAGGGTACTGAATGGTAACTTACTTTCGCCTAATAATGCGATTTTGGCAAAGAGGGTATCTCCCGCAGGGAAGCTGCTACCATCAAATGTTTGCCCTCATTAGACTCCCCTCTGGAAGTGCTTTCACTGCAAGCTGCAGATTCCCTCCAAACAGCAATATTTAGGATAGGGTACTGAATTGTAACTTACTTTCGCATAATAATGCAATATTGGCAAAGAGAGTATCTCCCGCAGGGAAGCTGCTACCATCAAATGTTTGCCCTCATTAGACTCCCCTCTGGAAGCGCTTTCACTGCAAGCTGCAGATTCCCTCCTAACAGCAAGCTTTAGGATAGGGTACTGAATTGTAACTTAACTGCGGCTAATAAGGCGATTTTGGCAAAGAGAGTACCTGCCGCAGGGAAGCTGCTACCATCAAATGTTTGCCCTCATTAGACTCCACTCTGGAAGCGCTTTCACTGCAAGCTGCAGATTCCCTCCTAACAGCAAGCTTTAGGATAGGGTACTGAACTGTAACTTAACTGCGGATAATAAGGCGATTTTGGCAAAGAGAATATCTCCCGGAGGGAAGATGCTACCATCAAATGTTTGCCCTCATTAGACTCCCCTCTGGAAGCGCTTTCACTGCAAGCTGCAGATTCCCTCCTAACAGCAAGCTTTAGGATAGGGTACTGAATTGTAATTTAACTGCGGCTAATAAGGCGATTTTGGAAAAGAGTGTATTTCCCGCAGGGAAGCTGCTACCATCAAATGTTTGCCCTCGTTAGACTCCCCTCTGGAAGCGCTTTCACTGCAAGCTGCAGATTCCCTCCTAACAGCAAGCTTTAGGATAGGATACTGAATTGTAACTTAACTGCGGCTAATAAGGCGATATCCTATAAAGAGAGTATATCCTGCAGGGAAGCTGCTACCATCAAATGTTTGCCCTCGTTAGACTCCCCTCTGGAAGCGCTTTCACTGCAAGCTGCAGATTCTCTCCTAACAGCAAGCTTTAGGATAGGGTACTGAATTGTATCTTAAATGCGGCTAATAATGCGATTTTGGCAAAGAGAGTATCTCCCGCAGGGAAGCTGCTACCATCAATTGTTTGCCCTCATTAGACTCCCCTCTGCAAGCGCTTTCACTGCAAGCTGCAGATTCCCTCCTAACAGCAATATTTAGGATAGGGTACTGAATTATAACTTACTTTCGCCTAATAATGCGATTTTGGCAAAGAGAGTATCTCCCGCAGGGAAGCTGCTACCATCAAATGTTTGCCCTCATTAGACTCCCCTCTGGAAGCGCTTTCACTGCAAGCTGCAGATTCCCTCCTAACAGCAAGCTTTAGGATAGGGTACTGAATTGTAACTTACTTTCGCATAATAATGCGATTTTTGCAAAGAGAGTATCTCCCGCAGGGAAGTTGCTACCATCAAATGTTTGCCCTCGTTAGACTCCCCTCTGGAAGCGCTTTCACTGCAAGCTGCAGATTCCCTCCTAACAGCAAGCTTTAGGATAGGGTACTGAATTGTAACTTACTTTCGCCTAATAATGCGGTTTTGGCAAAGAGAGTATCTCCCGCAGGGAAGCTGCTACCATCAAATGTTTGCCCTCGTTAGACTCCCCTCTGGAAGCGCTTTCACTGCAAGCTGCAGATTCCCTCCTAACAGCAAGCTTTAGGATAGGGTACTGAATTGTAACTTACTTTCGCCTAATAATGCGATTTTGGCAAGGAGACTATCTCCCGCAGGGAAGCTGCTACCATGAAATGTTTGCCCTCATTAGACTCCCCTCTGGAAGCGCTTTCACTGCAAGCTGCAGATTCCCTCCTAACAGCAAGCTTTAGGATAGGGTACTGAATTGTAACTTACTTTCGCCTAATAATGCGATTTTGGCAAGGAGACTATCTCCCGCAGGGAAGCTGCTACCATGAAATGTTTGCCCTCATTAGACTCCCCTCTGGAAGCGCTTTCACTGCAAGCTGCAGATTCCCTCCTAACAGCAAGCTTTAGGATAGGGTACTGAATTGTAACTTAACTGCGGCTAATAAGGCGATTTTGTCAAAGAGAATTTCTCCCGCAGGGAAGCTGTTACCATCAAATATTTGCCCTCATTAGACTCTCCTCTGGAAGCGCTTTCACTGCAAGCTGCAGATTCCCTCCTAAAAGCAAGCTTTAGGATAAGGTACTGAATTGTAACTTAACTGCGGCTAATAATGCGATTTTGGCAATGAGAGTATCTCCCGCAGGGAAGCTGCTACCATCAAATGTTTGCCCTCATTAGACTCCCCTCTGGAAGCGCTTTCACTTCAAGCTGAAGATTCCCTCCTAACAGCAAGCTTTAGGATAGGGTACTGAATTGTAACTTACTTTCGCCTAATAACGCGATTTTGGCAAAGAGAGTATCTCCCGCAGGAAAGCTGCTACGATCAAATGTTTGCCCTCGTTAGACTCCCCTCTGGAAGCGCATTCACTTCAAGCTGCAGATTCCCTCCTAACAGCAAGCTTTAGGATAGGGTACTGAATTGTAACTTACTTTCGCCTAATAAAGCGATTTTGGCAAATAGAGTATCTCCTGCAGGGAAGCTGCTACCATCAAATGTTTGCCCTCGTTAGACTCCCCTCTGGAAGCGCTTTCACTGCAAGCTGCAGATTCTCTCCTAACAGCAAGCTTTAGGATAGGGTACTGAATTGTAACTTAAATGCGGCTAATAATGCGATTTTGGCAAAGAGAGTATCTCCCGCAGGGAAGCTGCTACCATCAAATGTTTGCCCTCATTAGACTCCCCTCTGGAAGCGCTTTCACTTCAAGCTGCAGATTCCCTCCTAACAGCAAGCTTTAGGATAGTGTACTGAATTGTAACTTACTTTCGCCTAATAACGCGATTTTGGCAAAGAGAGTATCTCCCGCAGGAAAGCTGCTACCATCAAATGTTTGCCCTCGTTAGACTCCCCTCTGGAAGCGCATTCACTTCAAGCTGCAGATTCCCTCCTAACAGCAAGCTTTAGGATAGGGTACTGAATTGTAACTTACTTTCGCCTAATAATGCGATTTTGGCAAGGAGACTATCTCCCGCAGGGAAGCTGCTACCATGAAATGTTTGCCCTCATTAGACTCCCCTCTGGAAGCGCTTTCACTGCAAGCTGCAGATTCCCTCCTAACAGCAAGCTTTAGGATAGTGTACTGAATTGTAACTTACTTTCGCCTAATAATGCGATTTTGGCAAGGAGACTATCTCCCGCAGGGAAGCTGCTACCATCAAATGTTTGCCCTCATTAGACTCCCCTCTGGAAGCGCTTTCACTGCAAGCTGCAGATTCCCTCCTAACAGCAAGCTTTAGGATAGGGTACTGAATTGTAACTTAACTGCGGCTAATAATGCGATTTTGGCAAAGAGAGTATCTCCCGCAGGGAAGCTGCTACCATCAAATGTTTGCCCTCATTAGACTACCCTCTGGAAGCGCTTTCACTGCAAGCTGCAGATTCCCTCCTAACAGCAAGCTTTAGGATAGGGTACTGAATTGTAACTTACTTTCGCATAATAATGCGATTTTCGCAAAGAGAGTATCTCCCGCAGGGAAGCTGCTACCATCAAATGTTTGCCCTCATTAGACTCCCCTCTGGAAGCGCTTTCACTGCAAGCTGCAGATTCCCTCCTAACAGCAAGCTTTAGGATAGGGTACTGAATTGTAACTTACTTTCGCCTAATAATGCGATTTTGGCAAGGAGACTATCTCCCGCAGGGAAGCTGCTACCATGAAATGTTTGCCCTCATTAGACTCCCCTCTGGAAGCGCTTTCACTGCAAGCTGCAGATTCCCTCCTAACAGCAAGCTTTAGGATAGGGTACTGAATTGTAACTTAACTGCGGCTAAAAAGGCGATTTTGGCAAAGAGAATATATCCCGCAGGGAAGGTGTTACCATCAAATATTTGCCCTCATTAGACTCCCCTCTGGAAGCGCTTTCACTGCAAGCTGCAGATTCCCTCCTAACAGCAAGCTTTAGGATAAGGTACTGAATTGTAACTTAACTGCGGCTAATAATGCGATTTTGGCAATGAGAGTATCTCCCGCAGGGAAGATGCTACCATCAAATATTTCCCCTCATTAGATTCCCCTCTGGAAGCGCTTTCACTGCAAGCTGCAGATTCCCTCCTAACAGCAAGCTTTAGGATAGGGTACTGAATTGTAACTTACTTTCGCCTAAAAATGCGATTTTGGCAAAGAGAGTATCTCCCGCAGGGAAGCTGCTACCATCAAATGTTTGCCCTCATTAGACTCCCCTCTGGAAGCGCTTTCACTGCAAGCTGCAGATTCCCTCCTAACAGCAAGCTTTAGGATAGGGTACTTAATTGTATCTTAACTGCGGCTAATAAGGCGATTTTGGCAAAGAGATTATCTCCCGCAGGGAAGATGCTACCATCAAATATTTCCCCTCATTAGATTCCCCTCTGGAAGCGCTTTCACTGCAAGCTGCAGATTCCCTCCTAACAGCAAGCTTTAGGATAGGGTACTGAATTGTAACTTACTTTCGCCTAATAATGCGATTTTGGCAAAGAGAGTATCTCCCGCAGGGAAGCTGCTACCATCAAATGTTTGCCCTCATTAGACTCCCCTCTGGAAGCGCTTTCACTGCAAGCTGCAGATTCCCTCCTAACAGCAAGCTTTAGGATAGGGTACTGAATTGTATCTTAACTGCGGCTAATAAGGCGATTTTGGCAAAGAGAGTACCTGCCGCAGGGAAGCTGCTACCATCAAATGTTTGCCCTCATTAGACTCCACTCTGGAAGCGCTTTCACTGCAAGCTGCAGATTCCCTCCTAACAGCAAGCTTTAGGATAGGGTACTGAACTGTAACTTAACTGCGGATAATAAGGCGATTTTGGCAAAGAGAATTTCTCCCGCAGGGAAGCTCTTACCATCAAATATTTGCCCTCATTAGACTCCCCTCTGGAAGCGCTTTCACTGCAAGCTGCAGATTCCCTCCTAAAAGCAAGCTTTAGGATAAGGTACTGAATTGTAACTTAACTGCGGCTAATAATGCGATTTTGGCAATGAGAGTATCTCCCGCAGGGAAGCTGCTACCATCAAATGTTTGCCCTCATTAGACTCCCCTCTGGAAGCGCTTTCACTTCAAGCTGCAGATTCCCTCCTAACTGCAAGCTTTAGGATAGGGTACTGAATTGTAACTTACTTTCGCCTAATAACGCGATTTTGGCAATGAGAGTATCTCCCGCAGGGAAGCTGCTACCATCAAATGCTTGCCCTCGTTAGACTCCACTCTGGAAGCGCATTCACTTCAAGCTGCAGATTCCCTCCTAACAGCAAGCTTTAGGATAGGGTACTGAATTGTAACTTACTTTCGCCTAATAAAGCGATTTTGGCAAAGAGAGTATCTCCTGCAGGGAAGCTGCTACCATCAAATGTTTGCGCTCATTAGACTCCCCTCTGGAAGCGCTTTCACTGCAAGCTGCAGATTCCCTCCTAACAGCAAGCTTTAGGATAGGGTACTGAATTGTAACTTACTTTCGCCTAATAATGCGATTTTGGCAAGGAGACTATCTCCCGCAGGGAAGCTGCTACCATCAAATGTTTGCCCTCATTAGACTCCCCTCTGGAAGCGCTTTCACTGCAAGCTGCAGATTCCCTCCTAACAGCAAGCTTTAGGATAGGGTACTGAATTGTAACTTAACTGCGGCTAATAAGGCGATTTTGGCAATGAGAATATCTCCCGCAGGGAAGCTGCTACCATCAAATGTTTGCCCTCATTACACTCCCCTCTGGAAGCGCTTTCACTGCAAGCTGCAGATTCCCTCCTAACAGCAAGCTTTAGGATAGGGTACTGAATTGTAACTTACTTTCGCCTAAAAATGCGATTTTGGCAAAGAGAGTATCTCCCGCAGGGAAGCTGCTACCATCAAATG
Organism: Phaenicophaeus curvirostris; assembly: GCF_032191515.1. Taxonomy (NCBI): domain Eukaryota; kingdom Metazoa; phylum Chordata; class Aves; order Cuculiformes; family Cuculidae; genus Phaenicophaeus; species Phaenicophaeus curvirostris. The sequence goes on along the minus strand of NW_027206781.1, from coordinate 106,619 downwards.
TTTGCCCTCATTAGACTCCCCTCTGGAAGCGCTTTCACTGCAAGCTGCAGATTCCCTCCTAACAGCAAGCTGTAGGACACTGTACTGAATTGTAACTTAACTGCGTCTAATAAGGCGATTTTGGCAAAGAGAATATCTCCCGCAGGGAAGCTGTTACCATCAAATGTTTGCCCTCATTAGACTCCCCTCTGGAAGTGCTTTCACTGCAAGCTGCAGATTCCCTCCTAACAGCAAGCTTTAGGATAGGGTACTGAATTGTAACTTACTTTCGCCTAATAATGCGATTTTGGCAATGAGAATATCTCCCGCAGGGAAGCTGCTACCATCAAATGTTTGCCCTCATTAGACTCCCCTCTTGAAGCGCTTTCACTGCAAGCTGCAGATTCCCTCCTAACAGCAAGCTTTAGGATAGGGTACTGAATTGTAACTTAACTGCGGCTAATAAGGCGATTTTGGCAAAGACAATATCTCCCGCAGGGAAGCTGCTACCATCAAATGTTTGCCCTCATTAGACTCCCCTCTGGAAGCGCTTTCACTGCAAGCTGCAGATTCCCTCCTAACAGCAAGCTTTAGGATAGGGTACTGAATTGTAACTTACTTTCGCCTAAAAATGCGATTTTGGCAAAGAGAGTATCTCCCGCAGGGAAGCTGCTACCATCAAATCTTTGCCCTCATTAGACTCCCCTCTGGAAGCGCTTTCACTGCAAGCTGCAGATTCCCTCCTAACAGCAAGCTTTAGGATAGGGTACTGAATTGTAACTTAACTGCGGCTAAAAAGGCGATTTTGGCAAAGAGAATATATCCCGCAGGGAAGGTGTTACCATCAAATATTTGCCCTCATTAGACTCCCCTCTGGAAGCGCTTTCACTGCAAGCTGCAGATTCCCTCCTAACAGCAAGCTTTAGGATAAGGTACTGAATTGTAACTTAACTGCGGCTAATAATGCGATTTTGGCAATGAGAGTATCTCCCGCAGGGAAGATGCTACCATCAAATATTTCCCCTCATTAGATTCCCCTCTGGAAGCGCTTTCACTGCAAGCTGCAGATTCCCTCCTAACAGCAAGCTTTAGGATAGGGTACTGAATTGTAACTTACTTTCGCCTAAAAATGCGATTTTGGCAAAGAGAGTATCTCCCGCAGGGAAGCTGCTACCATCAAATGTTTGCCCTCATTAGACTCCCCTCTGGAAGCGCTTTCACTGCAAGCTGCAGATTCCCTCCTAACAGCAAGCTTTAGGATAGGGTACTTAATTGTATCTTAACTGCGGCTAATAAGGCGATTTTGGCAAAGAGATTATCTCCCGCAGGGAAGATGCTACCATCAAATATTTCCCCTCATTAGATTCCCCTCTGGAAGCGCTTTCACTGCAAGCTGCAGATTCCCTCCTAACAGCAAGCTTTAGGATAGGGTACTGAATTGTAACTTACTTTCGCCTAATAATGCGATTTTGGCAAAGAGAGTATCTCCCGCAGGGAAGCTGCTACCATCAAATGTTTGCCCTCATTAGACTCCCCTCTGGAAGCGCTTTCACTGCAAGCTGCAGATTCCCTCCTAACAGCAAGCTTTAGGATAGGGTACTGAATTGTATCTTAACTGCGGCTAATAAGGCGATTTTGGCAAAGAGAGTACCTGCCGCAGGGAAGCTGCTACCATCAAATGTTTGCCCTCATTAGACTCCACTCTGGAAGCGCTTTCACTGCAAGCTGCAGATTCCCTCCTAACAGCAAGCTTTAGGATAGGGTACTGAACTGTAACTTAACTGCGGATAATAAGGCGATTTTGGCAAAGAGAATTTCTCCCGCAGGGAAGCTCTTACCATCAAATATTTGCCCTCATTAGACTCCCCTCTGGAAGCGCTTTCACTGCAAGCTGCAGATTCCCTCCTAAAAGCAAGATTTAGGATAAGGTACTGAATTGTAACTTAACTGCGGCTAATAATGCGATTTTGGCAATGAGAGTATCTCCCGCAGGGAAGCTGCTACCATCAAATGTTTGCCCTCATTAGACTCCCCTCTGGAAGCGCTTTCACTTCAAGCTGCAGATTCCCTCCTAACTGCAAGCTTTAGGATAGGGTACTGAATTGTAACTTACTTTCGCCTAATAACGCGATTTTGGCAATGAGAGTATCTCCCGCAGGGAAGCTGCTACGATCAAATGCTTGCCCTCGTTAGACTCCACTCTGGAAGCGCATTCACTTCAAGCTGCAGATTCCCTCCTAACAGCAAGCTTTAGGATAGGGTACTGAATTGTAACTTACTTTCGCCTAATAAAGCGATTTTGGCAAAGAGAGTATCTCCTGCAGGGAAGCTGCTACCATCAAATGTTTGCGCTCATTAGACTCCCCTCTGGAAGCGCTTTCACTGCAAGCTGCAGATTCCCTCCTAACAGCAAGCTTTAGGATAGGGTACTGAATTGTAACTTACTTTCGCCTAATAATGCGATTTTGGCAAGGAGACTATCTCCCGCAGGGAAGCTGCTACCATCAAATGTTTGCCCTCATTAGACTCCCCTCTGGAAGCGCTTTCACTGCAAGCTGCAGATTCCCTCCTAACAGCAAGCTTTAGGATAGGGTACTGAATTGTAACTTAACTGCGGCTAATAAGGCGATTTTGGCAATGAGAATATCTCCCGCAGGGAAGCTGCTACCATCAAATGTTTGCCCTCATTACACTCCCCTCTGGAAGCGCTTTCACTGCAAGCTGCAGATTCCCTCCTAACAGCAAGCTTTAGGATAGGGTACTGAATTGTAACTTACTTTCGCCTAAAAATGCGATTTTGGCAAAGAGAGTATCTCCCGCAGGGAAGCTGCTACCATCAAATGTTTGCCCTCATTAGACTCCCCTCTGGAAGCGCTTTCACTGCAAGCTGCAGATTCCCTCCTAACAGCAAGCTGTAGGACACTGTACTGAATTGTAACTTAACTGCGTCTAATAAGGCGATTTTGGCAAAGAGAATATCTCCCGCAGGGAAGCTGTTACCATCAAATGTTTGCCCTCATTAGACTCCCCTCTGGAAGTGCTTTCACTGCAAGCTGCAGATTCCCTCCTAACAGCAAGCTTTAGGATAGGGTACTGAATTGTAACTTACTTTCGCCTAATAATGCGATTTTGGCAATGAGAATATCTCCCGCAGGGAAGCTGCTACCATCAAATGTTTGCCCTCATTAGACTCCCCTCTTGAAGCGCTTTCACTGCAAGCTGCAGATTCCCTCCTAACAGCAAGCTTTAGGATAGGGTACTGAATTGTAACTTAACTGCGGCTAATAAGGCGATTTTGGCAAAGACAATATCTCCCGCAGGGAAGCTGCTACCATCAAATGTTTGCCCTCATTAGACTCCCCTCTGGAAGCGCTTTCACTGCAAGCTGCAGATTCCCTCCTAACAGCAAGCTTTAGGATAGGGTACTGAATTGTAACTTACTTTCGCCTAAAAATGCGATTTTGGCAAAGAGAGTATCTCCCGCAGGGAAGCTGCTACCATCAAATCTTTGCCCTCATTAGACTCCCCTCTGGAAGCGCTTTCACTGCAAGCTGCAGATTCCCTCCTAACAGCAAGCTGTAGGATAGGGTACTGAATTGTAACTTAACTGCGGCTAATAAGGCGATTTTGGCAAAGAGAATATCTCCCGCAGGGAAGCTGCTACCATCAAATGTTTGCCCTCATTAGACTCCCCTCTGGAAGCGCTTTCACTGCAAGCTGCAGATTCCCTCCTAACAGCAAGCTTTAGGATAGGGTACTGAATTGTAACTTACTTTCGCCTAATAAGGCGATTTTGGAAAAGACAATATCTCCCGCAGGGAAGCTGTTACCATCGAATGTTTGCCCTCATTAGACTCCCCTCTGGAAGCGCTTTCACTGCAAGCTGCAGATTCCCTCCTAACAGCAAGCTTTAGGAAAGGGTACTGAATTGTAACTTAACTGCGGCTAATAAGGCGATTTCGGAAAAGAGAGTATATCCTGCAGGGAAGCTGCTACCATCAAATGTTTGCCCTCGTTAGACTCCCCTCTGGAAGCGCTTTCACTGCAAGCTGCAGATTCCCTCCTAACAGCAAGCTTTAGGATAGGGTACTGAATGGTAGCTTACTTTCGCCTAATAATGCGATTTTGGCAAAGAGGGTATCTCCCGCAGGGAAGCTGCTACCATCAAATGTTTGCCCTCATTAGACTCCCCTCTGGAAGTGCTTTCACTGCAAGCTGCAGATTCCCTCCAAACAGCAATCTTTAGGATAGGGTACTGAATTGTAACTTACTTTCGCCTAATAATGCGATTTTGGCAAAGAGAGTATCTCCCGCAGGGAAGCTGCTACCATCAAATGTTTGCCCTCATTAGACTCCCCTCTGGAAGCGCTTTCACTGCAAGCTGCAGATTCCCTCCTAACAGCAAGCTTTAGGATAGGGTACTGAATTGTAACTTAACTGCGGCTAATAAGGCGATTTTGTCAAAGAGAATTTCTCCCGCAGGGAAGCTGTTACCATCAAATATTTGCCCTCATTAGACTCCCCTCTGGAAGCGCTTTCACTGCAAGCTGCAGATTCCCTCCTAAAAGCAAGCTTTAGGATAAGGTACTGAATTGTAACTTAACTGCGGCCAATAATGCGATTTTGGCAATGAGAGTATCTCCCGCAGGGAAGCTGCTACCATCAAATGTTTGCCCTCATTAGACTCCCCTCTGGAAGCGCTTTCACTTCAAGCTGCAGATTCCCTCCTAACAGCAATCTTTAGGATAGGGTACTGAATTGTAACTTACTTTCGCCTAATAATGCGATTATGGCAAGGAGACTATCTCCCGCAGGGAAGCTGCTACCATCAAATGTTTGCCCTCATTAGACTCCCCTCTGGAAGCGCTTTCACTGCAAGCTGCAGATTCCCTCCTAACAGCAAGCTTTAGGATAGGGTACTGAATTGTAACTTAACTGCGGCCAATAAGGCGATTTTGGCAATGAGAATATCTCCCGCAGGGAAGCTGCTACCATCAAATGTTTGCCCTCATTACACTCCTCTCTGGAAGCGCTTTCACTGCAAGCTGCAGATTCCCTCCTAACAGCAAGCTTTAGGATAGGGTACTGAATTGTAACTTAACTGCGGCTAATAAGGCGATTTTGGCAAAGACAATATCTCCCGCAGGGAAGCTGCTACCATCAAATGTTTGCCCTCATTAGACTCCCCTCTGGAAGCGCTTTCACTGCAAGCTGCAGATTCCCTCATAACAGCAAGCTTTAGGATAGGGTACTGAATTGTAACTTACTTTCGCCTAAAAATGCGATTTTGGCAAAGAGAGTATCTCCCGCAGGGAAGCTGCTACCATCAAATATTTGCCCTCATTAGACTCCCCTCTGGAAGCGCTTTCACTGCAAGCTGCAGATTCCCTCCTAACAGCAAGCTGTAGGATAGGGTACTGAATTGTAACTTAACTGCGGCTAATAAGGCGATTTGGGCAAAGAGAATATCTCCCGCAGGGAAGCTGCTACCATCAAATGTTTGCCCTCATTAGACTCCCCTCTGGAAGCGCTTTCACTGCAAGCTGCAGATTCCCTCCTAACAGCAAGCTTTAGGATAGGGTACTGAATTGTAACTTACTTTCGCCTAATAAGGCGATTTTGGAAAAGACAATATCTCCCGCAGGGAAGCTGTTACCATCAAATGTTTGCCCTCATTAGACTCCCCTCTGGAAGCGCTTTCACTGCAAGCTGCAGATTCCCTCCTAACAGCAAGCTTTAGGAAAGGGTACTGAATTGTAACTTATCTGCGGCTAATAAGGCGATTTCGGAAAAGAGAGTATATCCTGCAGGGAAGCTGCTACCATCAAATGTTTGCCCTCGTTAGACTCCCCTCTGGAAGCGCTTTCACTGCAAGCTGCAGATTCCCTCCTAACAGCAAGCTTTAGGATAGGGTACTGAATGGTAACTTACTTTCGCCTAATAATGCGATTTTGGCAAAGAGGGTATCTCCCGCAGGGAAGCTGCTACCATCAAATGTTTGCCCTCATTAGACTCCCCTCTGGAAGTGCTTTCACTGCAAGCTGCAGATTCCCTCCAAACAGCAATCTTTAGGATAGGGTACTGAATTGTAACTTACTTTCGCCTAATAATGCGATTTTGGCAAAGAGAGTATCTCCCGCAGGGAAGCTGTTACCATCAAATGTTTGCCCTCATTAGACTCCCCTCTGGAAGCGCTTTCACTGCAAGCTGCAGATTCCCTCCTAACAGCAAGATTTAGGATAGGGTACTGAATTGTAACTTAACTGCGGCTAATAAGGCGATTTTGGCAAAGAGAGTACCTGCCGCAGGGAAGCTGCTACCATCAAATGTTTGCCCTCATTAGACTCCACTCTGGAAGCGCTTTCACTGCAAGCTGCAGATTCCCTCCTAACAGCAAGCTTTAGGATACGGTACTGAACTGTAACTTAACTGCGGCTAATAATGCGATTTTGGCAAAGAGAGTATCTCCCGCAGGGAAGCTGCTACCATCAATTGTTTGCCCTCATTAGACTCCCCTCTGCAAGCGCTTTCACTGCAAGCTGCAGATTCCCTCCTAACAGCAAGCTTTAGGATAGGGTACTGAATTGTAACTTACTTTCGCATAATAATGCGATTTTGGCAAAGAGAGTATCTCCCGCAGGGAAGCTGCTACCATCAAATGTTTGCCCTCATTAGACTACCCTCTGGAAGCGCTTTCACTGCAAGCTGCAGATTCCCTCCTAACAGCAAGCTTTAGGATAGGGTACTGAATTGTAACTTACTTTCGCATAATAATGCGATTTTTGCAAAGAGAGTATCTCCCGCAGGGAAGCTGCTACCATCAAATGTTTGCCCTCATTAGACTCCCCTCTGGAAGCGCTTTCACTGCAAGCTGCAGATTCCCTCCTAACAGCAAGCTTTAGGATAGGGTACTGAATTGTAACTTACTTTCGCCTAATAATGCGATTTTGGCAAGGAGACTATCTCCCGCAGGGAAGCTGCTACCATGAAATGTTTGCCCTCATTAGACTCCCCTCTGGAAGCGCTTTCACTGCAAGCTGCAGATTCCCTCCTAACAGCAAGCTTTAGGATAGGGTACTGAATTGTAACTTAACTGCAGCTAATAAGGCGATTTTGTCAAAGAGAATTTCTCCCGCAGGGAAGCTGCTACCATCAAATATTTGCCCTCATTAGACTCCCCTCTGGAAGCGCTTTCACTGCAAGCTGCAGATTCCCTCCTAAAAGCAAGCTTTAGGATAAGGTACTGAATTGTAACTTAACTGCGGCTAATAATGCGATTTTGGCAATAAGAGTATCTCCCGCAGGGAAGCTGCTACCATCAAATGTTTGCCCTCATTAGACTCCCCTCTGGAAGCGCTTTCACTTCAAGCTGAAGATTCCCTCCTAACAGCAAGCTTTAGGATAGGGTACTGAATTGTAACTTACTTTCGCCTAATAAAGCGATTTTGGCAAAGAGAGTATCTCCCGCAGGAAAGCTGCTACGATCAAATGTTTGCCCTCGTTAGACTCCCCTCTGGAAGCGCATTCACTTCAAGCTGCAGATTCCCTCCTAACAGCAAGCTTTAGGATAGGGTACTGAATTGTAACTTTCTTTCGCCTAATAAAGCGATTTTGGCAAATAGAGTATCTCCTGCAGGGAACCTGCTACCATCAAATGTTTGCCCTCATTAGACTCCCCTCTGGAAGCGCTTTCACTGCAAGCTGCAGATTCCCTCCTAACAGCAAGCTTTAGGATAGGGTACTGAATTGTAACTTACTTTCGCCTAATAATGCGATTATGGCAAGGAGACTATCTCCCGCAGGGAAGCTGCTACCATCAAATGTTTGCCCTCATTAGACTCCCCTCTGGAAGCGCTTTCACTGCAAGCTGCAGATTCCCTCCTAACAGCAAGCTTTAGGATAGGGTACTGAATTGTAACTTAACTGCGGCTAATAAGGCGATTTTGGCAATGAAAATATCTCCCGCAGGGAAGCTGCTACCATCAAATGTTTGCCCTCATTAGACTCCCCTCTAGAAGTGCTTTCACTGCAAGCTGCAGATTCCCTCCAAACAGCAATCTTTAGGATAGGGTTCTGAATTGTAACTTTCTTTCGCCTAATAAAGCGATTTTGGCAAATAGAGTATCTCCTGCAGGGAAGCTGCTACCATCAAATGTTTGCCCTCATTAGACTCCCCTCTGGAAGCGCTTTCACTGCAAGCTGCAGATTCCCTCCTAACAGCAAGCTTTAGGATAGGGTACTGAATTGTAACTTACTTTCGCCTAATAATGCGATTATGGCAAGGAGACTATCTCCCGCAGGGAAGCTGCTACCATCAAATGTTTGCCCTCATTAGACTCCCCTCTGGAAGCGCTTTCACTGCAAGCTGCAGATTCCCTCCTAACAGCAAGCTTTAGGATAGGGTACTGAATTGTAACTTAACTGCGGCTAATAAGGCGATTTTGGCAATGAAAATATCTCCCGCAGGGAAGCTGCTACCATCAAATGTTTGCCCTCATTAGACTCCCCTCTAGAAGTGCTTTCACTGCAAGCTGCAGATTCCCTCCAAACAGCAATCTTTAGGATAGGGTACTGAATTGTAACTTACTTTCGCCTAATAATGAGATATTTGCAAAGAGAGTATCTCCTGCAGGGAAGCTGTTACCATCAAATGTTTGCCCTCATTAGACTCCCCTCTGGAAGCGCTTTCACTGCAAGCTGCAGATTCCCTCCTAACAGCAAGCTTTAGGATAGGGTACTGAATTGTAACTTACTTTCGCCTAATAATGCGATTATGGCAAGGAGAGTATCTCCCGCAGGGAAGCTGCTACCATCAAATGTTTGCCCTCATTAGACTCCCCTCTGGAAGCGCTTTCACTGCAAGCTGCAGATTCCCTCCTAACAGCAAGCTTTAGGAAAGGGTACTGAATTGTAACTTACTTTCGCCTAATAATGCGATTTAGGCAAAGAGAGTATCTCCCGCAGGGAAGCTGCTACCATCAAATGTTTGCCCTCATTAGAGTCCCCTCTGGACGCACTTTCACTGCAAGCTGCAGATTCCCTCCTAACAGCAAGCTATAGGAAAGGGTACTGAATTGTAACTTAACTGCGGCTAATAAGGCGATTTTGGCAAAGACAATATCTCCCGCAGGGAAGCTGCTACCATCAAATGTTTGCCCTCATTACACTCCCCTCTGGAAGCGCTTTCACTGCAAGCTGCAGATTCCCTCCTAACAGCAATCTTTAGGATAGGGTACTGAATTGTAACTTACTTTCGCCTAGTAATGCGATTTTGGCAAAGAGAGTATCTCCCGCAGGGAAGCTGCTACCGTCAAATATTTGCCCTCATTAGACTCCCCTCTGGAAGCGCTTTCACTGCAAGCTGCAGATTCCCTCCTAACAGCAAGCTTTAGGATAGGGTACTGAATTGTAACTTAACTGCGGCTAATAAGGCGATTTCGGAAAAGAGAGTATATCCTGCAGGGAAGCTGCTACCATCAAATGTTTGCCCTCATTAGACTCCCCTCTGGAAGCGCTTTCACTGCAAGCTGCAGATTCCCTCCTAAGAGCGAGCTTTAGGATAGGGTACTGAATTGTATCTTACTTTCGCCTAATAATGTGATTTTGGCAAAGAGAGTATCTCCCGCAGGGAAGCTGCTACCATCAAATGTTTGCCCTCATTAGACTCCCCTCTGGAAGCGCTTTCACTGCAAGCTGCAGATTCCCTCCTAACAGCAAGCTTTAGGATAGGATACTGAATTGTATCTTAACTGCGGCTAATAAGGCGATTTTGGCAAAGAGATTATCTCCCGCAGGGAAGATGCTACCATCAAATATTTGCCCTCATTAGATTCCCCTGTGGAAGCGCTTTCACTGCAAGCTGCAGATTCCCTCCTAACAGCAAGCTTTAGGATAGTGTACTGAATTATAACTTACTTTCGCCTAAAAATGCGATTTTGGCAAAGAGAGTATCTCCCGCAGGGAAGCTGCTACAATCAAATGTTTGCCCTCATTAGACTCCCCTCTGGAAGCGCTTTCACTGCAAGCTGCAGATTCCCTCCTAACAGCAAGCTTTAGGATAGGGTACTGAATTGTAACTTAACTGCGGCTAATAAGGCGATTTTGGCAAAGAGAGTACCTGCCGCAGGGAAGCTGCTACCATCAAATGTTTGCCCTCGTTAGACTCCATTCTGGAAGCGCTTTCACTGCAAGCTGCAAATTCCCTCCTAACAGCAAGCTTTAGGATAGGGTACAGAACTGTAACTTAACTGCGGCTAATAAGGCGATTTTGGCAAAGAGAATATCTCCCGCAGGGAAGATGCTACCATCAAATATTTGCCCTCATTAGACTCCCCTCTGGAAGCGCTTTCACTGCAAGCTGCAGATTCCCTCCTAACAGCAAGCTTTAGGATAGGGTACTGAATTGTAACTTAACTGCGGCTAATAATGCGATTTTGGCAAAGAGAGTATCTCCCGCAGGGAAGCTGCTACCATCAAATGTTTGCCCTCATTAGACTCCCCTCTGGAAGCGCTTTCACTGCAAGCTGCAGATTCCCTCCTAACAGCAAGCTTTAGGATAGGGTACTGAATTGTAACTTAACTGCGGCTAATAAGGCGATTATGGAAAAGAGTGTATTTCCCGCAGGGAAGCTGCTACCATCAAATGTTTGCCCTCGTTAGACTCCCCTCTGGAAGCGCTTTCACTGCAAGCTGCAGATTCCCTCCTAACAGCAAGCTTTAGGATAGGATACTTAATTGTAACTTAACTGCGGCTTATAAGGCGATTTCCGAAAAGAGAGTATATCCTGCAGGGAAGCTGCTACCATCAAATGTTTGCCCTCGTTAGACTCCCCTCTGGAAACGCTTTCACTGCAAGCTGCAGATTCTCTCCTAACAGCAAGCTTTAGGATAGGGTACTGAATTGTAACTTAAATGCGGCTAATAATGCGATTTTGGCAAAGAGAGTATCTCCCGCAGGGAAGCTGCTACCATCAAATGTTTGCCCTCATTAGACTCCCCTCTGGAAGCGCTTTCCCTGCAAGCTGCAGATTCCATCCTAACAGCAATATTTAGGATAGGGTACTGAATTGTAACTTACTTTCGCCTAATAAGGCGATTTTGGAAAAGACAATATCTCCCGCAGGGAAGCTGTTACCATCAAATGTTTGCCCTCATTAGACTCCCCTCTGGAAGCGCTTTCACTGCAAGCTGCAGATTCCCTCCTAACAGCAAGCTTTAGGAAAGGGTACTGAATTGTAACTTATCTGCGGCTAATAAGGCGATTTCGGAAAAGAGAGTATATCCTGCAGGGAAGCTGCTACCATCAAATGTTTGCCCTCGTTAGACTCCCCTCTGGAAGCGCTTTCACTGCAAGCTGCAGATTCCCTCCTAACAGCAAGCTTTAGGATAGGGTACTGAATGGTAACTTACTTTCGCCTAATAATGCGATTTTGGCAAAGAGGGTATCTCCCGCAGGGAAGCTGCTACCATCAAATGTTTGCCCTCATTAGACTCCCCTCTGGAAGTGCTTTCACTGCAAGCTGCAGATTCCCTCCAAACAGCAATCTTTAGGATAGGGTACTGAATTGTAACTTACTTTCGCCTAATAATGCGATTTTGGCAAAGAGAGTATCTCCCGCAGGGAAGCTGCTACCATCAAATGTTTGCCCTCATTAGACTCCCCTCTGGAAGCGCTTTCACTGCAAGCTGCAGATTCCCTCCTAACAGCAAGATTTAGGATAGGGTACTGAATTGTAACTTAACTGCGGCTAATAAGGCGATTTTGGCAAAGAGAGTACCTGCCGCAGGGAAGCTGCTACCATCAAATGTTTGCCCTCATTAGACTCCACTCTGGAAGCGCTTTCACTGCAAGCTGCAGATTCCCTCCTAACAGCAAGCTTTAGGATACGGTACTGAACTGTAACTTAACTGCGGCTAATAATGCGATTTTGGCAAAGAGAGTATCTCCCGCAGGGAAGCTGCTACCATCAATTGTTTGCCCTCATTAGACTCCCCTCTGCAAGCGCTTTCACTGCAAGCTGCAGATTCCCTCCTAACAGCAATATTTAGGATAGGGTACTGAATTGTAACTTACTTTCGCATAATAATGCGATTTTGGCAAAGAGAGTATCTCCCGCAGGGAAGCTGCTACCATCAAATGTTTGCCCTCATTAGACTACCCTCTGGAAGCGCTTTCACTGCAAGCTGCAGATTCCCTCCTAACAGCAAGCTTTAGGATAGGGTACTGAATTGTAACTTACTTTCGCATAATAATGCGATTTTTGCAAAGAGAGTATCTCCCGCAGGGAAGCTGCTACCATCAAATGTTTGCCCTCATTAGACTCCCCTCTGGAAGCGCTTTCACTGCAAGCTGCAGATTCCCTCCTAACAGCAAGCTTTAGGATAGGGTACTGAATTGTAACTTACTTTCGCCTAATAATGCGATTTTGGCAAGGAGACTATCTCCCGCAGGGAAGCTGCTACCATGAAATGTTTGCCCTCATTAGACTCCCCTCTGGAAGCGCTTTCACTGCAAGCTGCAGATTCCCTCCTAACAGCAAGCTTTAGGATAGGGTACTGAATTGTAACTTAACTGCAGCTAATAAGGCGATTTTGTCAAAGAGAATTTCTCCCGCAGGGAAGCTGCTACCATCAAATATTTGCCCTCATTAGACTCCCCTCTGGAAGCGCTTTCACTGCAAGCTGCAGATTCCCTCCTAAAAGCAAGCTTTAGGATAAGGTACTGAATTGTAACTTAACTGCGGCTAATAATGCGATTTTGGCAATAAGAGTATCTCCCGCAGGGAAGCTGCTACCATCAAATGTTTGCCCTCATTAGACTCCCCTCTGGAAGCGCTTTCACTTCAAGCTGAAGATTCCCTCCTAACAGCAAGCTTTAGGATAGGGTACTGAATTGTAACTTACTTTCGCCTAATAAAGCGATTTTGGCAAAGAGAGTATCTCCCGCAGGAAAGCTGCTACGATCAAATGTTTGCCCTCGTTAGACTCCCCTCTGGAAGCGCATTCACTTCAAGCTGCAGATTCCCTCCTAACAGCAAGCTTTAGGATAGGGTACTGAATTGTAACTTTCTTTCGCCTAATAAAGCGATTTTGGCAAATAGAGTATCTCCTGCAGGGAACCTGCTACCATCAAATGTTTGCCCTCATTAGACTCCCCTCTGGAAGCGCTTTCACTGCAAGCTGCAGATTCCCTCCTAACAGCAAGCTTTAGGATAGGGTACTGAATTGTAACTTACTTTCGCCTAATAATGCGATTATGGCAAGGAGACTATCTCCCGCAGGGAAGCTGCTACCATCAAATGTTTGCCCTCATTAGACTCCCCTCTGGAAGCGCTTTCACTGCAAGCTGCAGATTCCCTCCTAACAGCAAGCTTTAGGATAGGGTACTGAATTGTAACTTAACTGCGGCTAATAAGGCGATTTTGGCAATGAAAATATCTCCCGCAGGGAAGCTGCTACCATCAAATGTTTGCCCTCATTAGACTCCCCTCTAGAAGTGCTTTCACTGCAAGCTGCAGATTCCCTCCAAACAGCAATCTTTAGGATAGGGTACTGAATTGTAACTTTCTTTCGCCTAATAATGAGATATTTGCAAAGAGAGTATCTCCTGCAGGGAAGCTGTTACCATCAAATGTTTGCCCTCATTAGACTCCCCTCTGGAAGCGCTTTCACTGCAAGCTGCAGATTCCCTCCTAACAGCAAGCTTTAGGATAGGGTACTGAATTGTAACTTACTTTCGCCTAATAATGCGATTATGGCAAGGAGAGTATCTCCCGCAGGGAAGCTGCTACCATCAAATGTTTGCCCTCATTAGACTCCCCTCTGGAAGCGCTTTCACTGCAAGCTGCAGATTCCCTCCTAACAGCAAGCTTTAGGAAAGGGTACTGAATTGTAACTTACTTTCGCCTAATAATGCGATTTAGGCAAAGAGAGTATCTCCCGCAGGGAAGCTGCTACCATCAAATGTTTGCCCTCATTAGAGTCCCCTCTGGACGCACTTTCACTGCAAGCTGCAGATTCCCTCCTAACAGCAAGCTATAGGAAAGGGTACTGAATTGTAACTTAACTGCGGCTAATAAGGCGATTTTGGCAAAGACAATATCTCCCGCAGGGAAGCTGCTACCGTCAAATGTTTGCCCTCATTACACTCCCCTCTGGAAGCGCTTTCACTGCAAGCTGCAGATTCCCTCCTAACAGCAAGCTTTAGGATAGGGTACTGAATTGTAACTTACTTTCGCCTAATAAGGCGATTTTGGCAAAGAGAATATCTCCCGCAGGGAAGCTGTTACCATCAAATGTTTGCCCTCATTAGACTCCCCTCTGGAAGCGCTTTCACTGCAAGCTGCAGATTCCCTCCTAACAGCAAGCTTTAGGATAGGGTACTGAATTTTATCTTACTTTCGCCTAAAAATGCGATTTTGGCAAAGAGAGTATATCCTGCAGGGAAGCTGCTACCATCAAATGTTTACCCTCATTAGACTCCCCTCTGGAAGCGCTTTCACTGCAAGCTGCAGATTCCCTCCTAACAGCAATCTTTAGGATAGGGTACTGAATTGTAACTTACTTTCGCCTAGTAATGCGATTTTGGCAAAGAGAGTATCTCCCGCAGGGAAGCTGCTACCGTCAAATATTTGCCCTCATTAGACTCCCCTCTGGAAGCGCTTTCACTGCAAGCTGCAGATTCCCTCCTAACAGCAAGCTTTAGGATAGGGTACTGAATTGTAACTTAACTGCGGCTAATAAGGCGATTTCGGAAAAGAGAGTATATCCTGCAGGGAAGCTGCTACCATCAAATGTTTGCCCTCATTAGACTCCCCTCTGGAAGCGCTTTCACTGCAAGCTGCAGATTCCCTCCTAAGAGCGAGCTTTAGGATAGGGTACTGAATTGTATCTTACTTTCGCCTAATAATGCGATTTTGGCAAAGAGAGTATCTCCCGCAGGGAAGCTGCTACCATCAAATGTTTGCCCTCATTAGACTCCCCTCTGGAAGCGCTTTCACTGCAAGCTGCAGATTCCCTCCTAACAGCAAGCTTTAGGATAGGATACTGAATTGTATCTTAACTGCGGCTAATAAGGCGATTTTGGCAAAGAGATTATCTCCCGCAGGGAAGATGCTACCATCAAATATTTGCCCTCATTAGATTCCCCTGTGGAAGCGCTTTCACTGCAAGCTGCAGATTCCCTCCTAACAGCAAGCTTTAGGATAGTGTACTGAATTATAACTTACTTTCGCCTAAAAATGCGATTTTGGCAAGGAGAGTATCTCCCGCAGGGAAGCTGCTACCATCAAATGTTTGCCCTCATTAGACTCCCCTCTGGAAGCGCTTTCACTGCAAGCTGCAGATTCCCTCCTAACAGCAAGCTTTAGGATAGGGTACTGAATTGTAACTTACTTTCGCCTAATAATGCGATTATGGCAAGGAGACTATCTCCCGCAGGGAAGCTGCTACCATCAAATGTTTGCCCTCATTAGACTCCCCTCTGGAAGCGCTTTCACTGCAAGCTGCAGATTCCCTCCTAACAGCAAGCTTTAGGATAGGGTACTGAATTGTAACTTAACTGCGGCTAATAAGGCGATTTTGGCAATGAAAATATCTCCCGCAGGGAAGCTGCTACCATCAAATGTTTGCCCTCATTAGACTCCCCTCTAGAAGTGCTTTCACTGCAAGCTGCAGATTCCCTCCAAACAGCAATCTTTAGGATAGGGTACTGAATTGTAACTTACTTTCGCCTAATAATGAGATATTTGCAAAGAGAGTATCTCCTGCAGGGAAGCTGTTACCATCAAATGTTTGCCCTCATTAGACTCCCCTCTGGAAGCGCTTTCACTGCAAGCTGCAGATTCCCTCCTAACAGCAAGCTTTAGGATAGGGTACTGAATTGTAACTTACTTTCGCCTAATAATGCGATTATGGCAAGGAGAGTATCTCCCGCAGGGAAGCTGCTACCATCAAATGTTTGCCCTCATTAGACTCCCCTCTGGAAGCGCTTTCACTGCAAGCTGCAGATTCCCTCCTAACAGCAAGCTTTAGGAAAGGGTACTGAATTGTAACTTACTTTCGCCTAATAATGCGATTTAGGCAAAGAGAGTATCTCCCGCAGGGAAGCTGCTACCATCAAATGTTTGCCCTCATTAGAGTCCCCTCTGGACGCACTTTCACTGCAAGCTGCAGATTCCCTCCTAACAGCAAGCTATAGGAAAGGGTACTGAATTGTAACTTAACTGCGGCTAATAAGGCGATTTTGGCAAAGACAATATCTCCCGCAGGGAAGCTGCTACCATCAAATGTTTGCCCTCATTACACTCCCCTCTGGAAGCGCTTTCACTGCAAGCTGCAGATTCCCTCCTAACAGCAAGCTTTAGGATAGGGTACTGAATTGTAACTTACTTTCGCCTAATAAGGCGATTTTGGCAAAGAGAATATCTCCCGCAGGGAAGCTGTTACCATCAAATGTTTGCCCTCATTAGACTCCCCTCTGGAAGCGCTTTCACTGCAAGCTGCAGATTCCCTCCTAACAGCAAGCTTTAGGATAGGGTACTGAATTTTATCTTACTTTCGCCTAAAAATGCGATTTTGGCAAAGAGAGTATATCCTGCAGGGAAGCTGCTACCATCAAATGTTTACCCTCATTAGACTCCCCTCTGGAAGCGCTTTCACTGCAAGCTGCAGATTCCCTCCTAACAGCAATCTTTAGGATAGGGTACTGAATTGTAACTTACTTTCGCCTAGTAATGCGATTTTGGCAAAGAGAGTATCTCCCGCAGGGAAGCTGCTACCGTCAAATATTTGCCCTCATTAGACTCCCCTCTGGAAGCGCTTTCACTGCAAGCTGCAGATTCCCTCCTAACAGCAAGCTTTAGGATAGGGTACTGAATTGTAACTTAACTGCGGCTAATAAGGCGATTTCGGAAAAGAGAGTATATCCTGCAGGGAAGCTGCTACCATCAAATGTTTGCCCTCATTAGACTCCCCTCTGGAAGCGCTTTCACTGCAAGCTGCAGATTCCCTCCTAAGAGCGAGCTTTAGGATAGGGTACTGAATTGTATCTTACTTTCGCCTAATAATGCGATTTTGGCAAAGAGAGTATCTCCCGCAGGGAAGCTGCTACCATCAAATGTTTGCCCTCATTAGACTCCCCTCTGGAAGCGCTTTCACTGCAAGCTGCAGATTCCCTCCTAACAGCAAGCTTTAGGATAGGATACTGAATTGTATCTTAACTGCGGCTAATAAGGCGATTTTGGCAAAGAGATTATCTCCCGCAGGGAAGATGCTACCATCAAATATTTGCCCTCATTAGATTCCCCTGTGGAAGCGCTTTCACTGCAAGCTGCAGATTCCCTCCTAACAGCAAGCTTTAGGATAGTGTACTGAATTATAACTTACTTTCGCCTAAAAATGCGATTTTGGCAAAGAGAGTATCTCCCGCAGGGAAGCTGCTACAATCAAATGTTTGCCCTCATTAGACTCCCCTCTGGAAGCGCTTTCACTGCAAGCTGCAGATTCCCTCCTAACAGCAAGCTTTAGGATAGGGTACTGAATTGTAACTTAACTGCGGCTAATAAGGCGATTTTGGCAAAGAGAGTACCTGCCGCAGGGAAGCTGCTACCATCAAATGTTTGCCCTCGTTAGACTCCATTCTGGAAGCGCTTTCACTGCAAGCTGCAAATTCCCTCCTAACAGCAAGCTTTAGGATAGGGTACAGAACTGTAACTTAACTGCGGCTAATAAGGCGATTTTGGCAAAGAGAATATCTCCCGCAGGGAAGATGCTACCATCAAATATTTGCCCTCATTAGACTCCCCTCTGGAAGCGCTTTCACTGCAAGCTGCAGATTCCCTCCTAACAGCAAGCTTTAGGATAGGGTACTGAATTGTAACTTAACTGCGGCTAATAATGCGATTTTGGCAAAGAGAGTATCTCCCGCAGGGAAGCTGCTACCATCAAATGTTTGCCCTCATTAGACTCCCCTCTGGAAGCGCTTTCACTGCAAGCTGCAGATTCCCTCCTAACAGCAAGCTTTAGGATAGGGTACTGAATTGTAACTTAACTGCGGCTAATAAGGCGATTATGGAAAAGAGTATATTTCCCGCAGGGAAGCTGCTACCATCAAATGTTTGCCCTCGTTAGACTCCCCTCTGGAAGCGCTTTCACTGCAAGCTGCAGATTCCCTCCTAACAGCAAGCTTTAGGATAGGATACTTAATTGTAACTTAACTGCGGCTTATAAGGCGATTTCCGAAAAGAGAGTATATCCTGCAGGGAAGCTGCTACCATCAAATGTTTGCCCTCGTTAGACTCCCCTCTGGAAACGCTTTCACTGCAAGCTGCAGATTCTCTCCTAACAGCAAGCTTTAGGATAGGGTACTGAATTGTAACTTAAATGCGGCTAATAATGCGATTTTGGCAAAGAGAATATCTCCCGCAGGGAAGCTGCTACCATCAAATGTTTGCCCTCATTAGACTCCCCTCTGGAAGCGCTTTCCCTGCAAGCTGCAGATTCCATCCTAACAGCAATATTTAGGATAGGGTACTGAATTGTAACTTACTTTCGCCTAATAATGCGATTTTGGCAAAGAGAGTATCTCCCGCAGGGAATCTGCTACCATCAAATGTTTGCACTCATTAGACTACCCTCTGGAAGCGCTTTCACTGCAAGCTGCAGATTCCCTCCTAACAGCAAGCTTTAGGATAAGGTACTGAATTGTAACTTACTTTCGCATAATAATGCGATTTTTGCAAAGAGAGTATCTCCCGCAGGGAAGCTGCTACCATCAAATGTTTGCCCTCATTAGACTCCCCTCTGGAAGCGCTTTCACTGCAAGCTGCAGATTCCCTCCTAACAGCAAGCTTTAGGATAGGGTACTGAATTGTAACTTACTTTCGCCTAATAATGCGGTTTTGGCAAAGAGAGTATCTCCCGCAGGGAAGCTGCTACCATCAAATGTTTGCCCTCATTAGACTCCCCTCTGGAAGCGCTTTCACTGCAAGCTGCAGATTCCCTCCTAACTGCAAGCTTTAGGATAGGGTACTGAATTGTAACTTACTTTCGCCTAATAATGCGATTTTGGCATGGAGACTATCTCCCGCAGGGAAGCTTCTACCATGAAATGTTTGCCCTCATTAGACTCCCCTCTGGAAGCCCTTTCACTGCAAGCTGCAGATTCCCTCCTAACAACAATCTTTAGGATAGGGTACTGAATTGTAACTTACTTTCGCCTAATAATGCGATTTGTCAAAGAGAGTATCTCCCGCAGGGAAGCTGCTACCGTCAAATATTTGCCCTCATTAGACTCCCCTCTGGAAGCGCTTTCACTGCAAGCTGCAGATTCCCTCCTAACAGCAAGCTTTAGGATAGGGTACTGAATTGTAACTTAACTGCGGCTAATAAGGCGATTTCGGAAAAGAGAGTATATCCTGCAGGGAAACTACTACCATCAAATGTTTGCCCTCATTAGACTCCCCTCTGGAAGCGCTTTCACTGCAAGCTGCAGATTCCCTCCTAAGAGCGAGCTTTAGGATAGGGTACTGAATTCTATCTTACTTTCGCCTAATAATGCGATTTTGGCAAAGAGAGTATCTCCCGCAGGGAAGCTGCTACCATCAAATGTTTGCCCTCATTAGACTCCCCTCTGGAAGCGCTTTCACTGCAAGCTGCAAATTCCCTCCTAACAGCAAGCTTTAGGATAGGGTACTGAATTGTAACTTAACTGCGGCTAAAAAGGCGATTTTGGCAATGAGAATATCTCCCGCAGGGAAGCTGCTACCATCAAATGTTTGCCCTCATTAGACTCCCCTCTGGAAGCGCTTTCACTGCAAGCTGCAGATTCCCTCCTAACAGCAAGCTTTAGGATAGGGTACTGAATTGTATCTTAACTGTGGCTAATAAGGCGATTTTGGCAAAGAGATTATCTCCCGCAGGGAAGATGCTACCATCAAATATTTGCCCTCATTAGATTCCCCTGTGGAAGCGCTTTCACTGCAAGCTGCAGATTCCCTCCTAACAGCAAGCTTTAGGATAGTGTACTGAATTATAACTTACTTTCGCCTAAAAATGCGATTTTGGCAAAGAGAGTATCTCCCGCAGGGAAGCTGCTACAATCAAATGTTTGCCCTCATTAGACTCCCCTCTGGAAGCGCTTTCACTGCAAGCTGCAGATTCCCTCCTAACAGCAAGCTTTAGGATAGGGTACTGAATTGTAACTTAACTGCGGCTAATAAGGCGATTTTGGCAAAGAGAGTACCTGCCGCAGGGAAGCTGCTACCATCAAATGTTTGCCCTCGTTAGACTCCATTCTGGAAGCGCTTTCACTGCAAGCTGCAAATTCCCTCCTAACAGCAAGCTTTAGGATAGGGTACAGAACTGTAACTTAACTGCGGATAATAAGGCGATTTTGGCAAAGAGAATATCTCCCGCAGGGAAGATGCTACCATCAAATGTTTGCCCTCATTAGACTCCCCTCTGGAAGCGCTTTCACTGCAAGCTGCAGATTCCCTCCTAACAGCAAGCTTTAGGATAGGGTACTGAATTGTAACTTAACTGCGGCTAATAATGCGATTTTGGCAAAGAGAGTATCTCCCGCAGGGAAGCTGCTACCATCAAATGTTTGCCCTCATTAGACTCCCCTCTGGAAGCGCTTTCACTGCAAGCTGCAGATTCCCTCCTAACAGCAAGCTTTAGGATAGGGTACTGAATTGTAACTTAACTGCGGCTAATAAGGCGATTTCCGAAAAGAGAGTATATCCTTCAGGGAAGCTGCTACCATCAAATGTTTGCCCTCGTTAGACTCCCCTCTGGAAGCGCTTTCACTGCAAGCTGCAGATTCTCTCCTAACAGCAAGCTTTAGGATAGGGTACTGAATTGTAACTTAAATGCGGCTAATAATGCGATTTTGGCAAAGAGAGTATCTCCCGCAGGGAAGCTGCTACCATCAAATGTTTGCCCTCATTAGACTCCCCTCTGGAAGCGCTTTCCCTGCAAGCTGCAGATTCCATCCTAACAGCAATATTTAGGATAGGGTACTGAATTGTAACTTACTTTCGCCTAATAATGCGATTTTGGCAAAGAGAGTATCTCTCGCAGGGAATCTGCTACCATCAAATGTTTGCACTCATTAGACTACCCTCTGGAAGCGCTTTCACTGCAAGCTGCAGATTCCCTCCTAACAGCAAGCTTTAGGATAAGGTACTGAATTGTAACTTACTTTCGCATAATAATGCGATTTTTGCAAAGAGAGTATCTCCCGCAGGGAAGCTGCTACCATCAAATGTTTGCCCTCATTAGACTCCCCTCTGGAAGCGCTTTCACTGCAAGCTGCAGATTCCCTCCTAACAGCAAGCTTTAGGATAGGGTACTGAATTGTAACTTACTTTCGCCTAATAATGCGGTTTTGGCAAAGAGAGTATCTCCCGCAGGGAAGCTGCTACCATCAAATGTTTGCCCTCATTAGACTCCCCTCTGGAAGCGCTTTCACTGCAAGCTGCAGATTCCCTCCTAACTGCAAGCTTTAGGATAGGGTACTGAATTGTAACTTACTTTCGCCTAATAATGCGATTTTGGCATGGAGACTATCTCCCGCAGGGAAGCTGCTACCATGAAATGTTTGCCCTCATTAGACTCCCCTCTGGAAGCGCTTTCACTGCAAGCTGCAGATTCCCTCCTAACAGCAAGCTTTAGGATAGGGTACTGAATTGTAACTTAACTGCGGCTAATAAGGCGATTTTGTCAAAGAGACTATCTCCCGCAGGGAAGCTGTTACCATCAAATATTTGCCCTCATTAGACTCCCCTCTGGAAGCGCTTTCACTGCAAGCTGCAGATTCCCTCCTAAAAGCAAGCTTTAGGATAGGGTACTGAATTGTATCTTAACTGCGGCTAATAATGCGATTTTGGCAATGAGAGTATCTCCCGCAGGGAAGCTGCTACCATCAAATGTTTGCCCTCATTAGACTCCCCTCTGGAAGCGCTTTCACTGCAAGCTGCAGATTCCCTCCTAACAGCAAGCTTTAGGATAGTGTACTGAATTGTAACTTACTTTCGCCTAATAATGCGATTTTGGCAAAGAGAGTATCTCCCGCAGGGAAGCTGCTACCATCAAATGTTTGCCCTCATTAGACTCCCCTCTGGAAGCGCTTTCACTGCAAGCTGCAGATTCCCTCCTAACAGCAAGCTTTAGGATAGGGTACTGAATTGTATCTTACATTCGCCTAATAATGCGATTTTGGCAAAGAGAATATCTCCCGCAGGGAAGCTGCTACCATCAAATGTTTGCCCTCATTAGACTCCCCTCTGGAAGCGCTTTCACTGCAAGCTGCAGATTCCCTCCTAACAGCAAGCTTTAGGATAGGGTACTGAATTGTATCTTACTTTCGCCTAGTAATGCGATTTTGGCAAAGAGAGTATCTCCCACAGGGA
Organism: Phaenicophaeus curvirostris; assembly: GCF_032191515.1. Lineage (NCBI taxonomy): Eukaryota > Metazoa > Chordata > Aves > Cuculiformes > Cuculidae > Phaenicophaeus > Phaenicophaeus curvirostris. The sequence continues at coordinate 84,228 of NW_027206781.1, read as the reverse complement.
AGCTGCTACCATCAAATGTTTGCCCTCGTTAGACTCCCCTCTGGAAGCGCTTTCACTGGAAGCTGCAGATTCCCTCCTAACAGCAAGTTTTAGGATAGGGTACTGAATTGTAACTTTCTTTCGCCTAATAATGCTATTTTGGCAAAGAGACTATAACTCGCAGGGAAGCTGCTACCATCAAATGTTTACCCTCATTAGACTCCCCTCTGGAAGCGCTTTCACTGCAAGCTGCAGATTCCCTCCTAACAGCAAGCTTTAGGATAGAGTACTGAATTGTAACTTAACTGCGGCTAATAAGGCGATATTAGCAAAGAGAATATCTCCCGCAGGGAAGCTGCTACCATCAAATATTTGCCCTCATTAGACTCCCCTCTGGAAGCGCTTTCACTGCAAGCTGCAGATTCCCTCCTAACAGCAAGCTTTAGGATAGGGTACTGAATTGTAACTTACTTTCGCCTAATAATGCGATTTTGGCAAAGAGAGTATCTCCCACAGGGAAGCTGCTACCATCAAATGTTTGCCCTCATTAGACTCCCCTCTGGAAGCGCTTTCACTGCAAGCTGCAGATTCCCTCCTAACAGCAAGCTTTAGGATAGGGTACTGAATTGTAACTTAACTGCTGCTAATAATGCGATTTTGGCAAAGAGAGTATCTCCCGCAGGGAAGCTGCTACCATCAAATGTTTGCCCTCATTAGACTCCCCTCTGGAAGCGCTTTCACTGCAAGCTGCAGATTCCTTCCTAACAGCAAGCTTTAGGATAGGGTACTGAATAGTAACTTACTTTCGCCTAATAATGCGATTTTGGCAAAGAGAGTATCTCCAGCAGGGAGGCTGCTACCATCAAATGTTTGCCCCCGTTAGACTCCCCTCTGGAAGCGGTTTCACTGCAAGCTGCAGATTCCCTCCTAACAGCAAGCTTTAGGATAGGGTACTGAATTGTAACTTACTTTCGCCTAATAATGCGATTTTGGCAAAGAGAGTATCTCCCGCAGGGAAGCTGCTACCATCAAATGTTTGCCCTCATTAGACTCCCCTCTGGAAGCGCTTTCACTGCAAGCTGCAGATTCCCTCCTAACAGCAAGCTTTAGGGTAGGGTACTGAATTGTAACTTACTTTCGCCTAATAATGCGATTTTGGCAAAGAGAGTATCTCCCGCAGGGAAGCTGCTACCATCAAATGTTTGCCCTCATTAGACTCCCCTCTGGAAGCGCTTTCACTGCAAGCTGCAGATTCCCTCCTAACAGCAAGCTTTAGGATAGGGTACTGAATTGTATCTTACTTTCGCCTAATAATGCGATTTTGGCAAAGAGAGTATCTCCCGCAGGGAAGCTGCTACCATCAAATGTTTGCCCTCATTAGACTCCCCTCTGGAAGCGCTTTCACTGCAAGCTGCAGATTCCCTCCTAACAGCAAGCTTTAGGATAGGGTTCTGAATTGTAACTTAACTGCGGCTAATAAGGCAATTTTGGCAAAGAGAATATCTCCCGCAGGGAAGCTGCTACCATCAAATGTTTGCCCTCATTAGACTCCCCTCTGGAAGCGCTTTCACTGCAAGCTGCAGATTCCTTCCTAACAGCAAGCTTTAGGATAGGGTACTGAATTGTAACTTACTTTTGCCTAATAATGCGATTTTGGCAAAGAGAGTATCTCCCGCAGGGAAGCTGCTACCATCAAATGTTTGCCCTCGTTAGACTCCCCTCTTGAAGCGCTTTCACTGCAAGCTGCAGATTCCCTCCTAACAGCAAGCTTTAGGATAGGGTACTGAATTGTAACTTACTTTCGCCTAATAATGCGATTTTGGCAAAGAGACTATCTCCCGCAGGGAAGCTGCTACCATCAAATGTTTGCCCTCATTAGACTCCCCTCTGGAAGCGCTTTCACTGCAAGCTGCAGATTCCCTCCTAACAGCAAGCTTTAGGATAGGGTACTGAATTGTATCTTACTTGCGCCTAATAAAGCGATTTTGGCAAAGAGAATATCTCCCGCAGGGAAGCTGCTACCATCAAATGTTTGCCCTCATTAGACTCCCCTCTGGAAGCGCTTTCACTGCAAGCTGCAGATTCCCTCCTAACAGCAAGCTTTAGGATAGGGTACTGAATTGTAACTTAACTGCGGCTAATAAGGCGATTTTGGCAAAGAGAATATCTCCCGCAGGGAAGCTGCTACCATCAAATATTTGCCCTCATTAGACTCCCCTCTGGAAGCGCTTTCACTGCAAGCTGCAGATTCCCTCCTAACAGCAAGATTTAGGATAAGGTGCTGAATTGTAACTTACTTTCGCCTAGAAATGCGATTTTGGCAAAGAGAGTATCTCCCACAGGGAAGCTGCTACCATCAAATGTTTGCCCTCGTTAGACTCCCCTCTGGAAGCGCTTTCACTGCAAGCTGCAGATTCCCTCCTAACAGCAAGCTTTAGGATAGGGTACTGAATTGTAACTTACTTTCGCCTAATAATGCGAATTTGGCAAAGAGAATATCTCCCGCAGGGAAGCTGTTACCATCAAACGTTTGCCCTCATTAGACTCCCCTCTGGAAGAGCTTTCACTGCAAGCTGCAGATTCCCTCCTAACAGCAAGCTTTAGGATAGGGTACTGAATTGTAACTTACTTTCGCCTAATAATGCGATTTTGGCAAAGAGAGTATCTCCCGCAGGGAAGCTGCTACCATCAAATGTTTGCCCTCATTAGACTCCCCTCTGGAAGCGCTTTCACTGCAATCTGCAGATTCCCTCCTAACAGCAAGGTTTAAGATAGTATACTGAATTGTATCTTACTTTCGCCTAATAAAGCGATTATGGCAAAGAGAGTATCTCCCGCAGGGAAGCTGCTGCCATCAAATGTTTGCCCTCATTAGACTCCCCTCTGGAAGCGCTTTCACTGCAATCTGCAGATTCCCTCCTAACAGCAAGGTTTAAGATAGTATACTGAATTGTATCTTACTTTCGCCTAATAAAGCGATTATGGCAAAGAGAGTATCTCCCGCAGGGAAGCTGCTGCCATCAAATGTTTGCCCTCATTAGACTCCCCTCTGGAAGCGCTTTCACTGCAAGCTGCAGATTCCCTCCTAACAGCAAGCTTTAGGATAGGGTACTGAATTGTATCTTACATTCGCCTAATAATGCGATTTTGGCAAAGAGAATATCTCCCGCAGGGAAGCTGCTACCATCAAATGTTTGCCCTCATTAGACTCCCCTCTGGAAGCGCTTTCACTGCAAGCTGCAGATTCCCTCCTAACAGCAAGCTTTAGGATAGGGTACTGAATTGTATCTTACTTTCGCCTAGTAATGCGATTTTGGCAAAGAGAGTATCTCCCACAGGGAAGCTGCTACCATCAAATGTTTGCCCTCGTTAGACTCCCCTCTGGAAGCGCTTTCACTGGAAGCTGCAGATTCCCTCCTAACAGCAAGTTTTAGGATAGGGTACTGAATTGTAACTTTCTTTCGCCTAATAATGCTATTTTGGCAAAGAGACTATAACTCGCAGGGAAGCTGCTACCATCAAATGTTTGCCCTCATTAGACTCCCCTCTGGAAGCGCTTTCACTGCAAGCTGCAGATTCCCTCCTAACAGCAAGCTTTAGGTTAGAGTACTGAATTGTAACTTAACTGCGGCTAATAAGGCGATATTAGCAAAGAGAATATCTCCCGCAGGGAAGCTGCTACCATCAAATATTTGCCCTCATTAGACTCCCCTCTGGAAGCGCTTTCACTGCAAGCTGCAGATTCCCTCCTAACAGCAAGCTTTAGGATAGGGTACTGAATTGTAACTTACTTTCGCCTAATAATGCGATTTTGGCAAAGAGAGTATCTCCCACAGGGAAGCTGCTACCATCAAATGTTTGCCCTCATTAGACTCCCCTCTGGAAGCGCTTTCACTGCAAGCTGCAGATTCCCTCCTAACAGCAAGCTTTAGGATAGGGTACTGAATTGTAACTTAACTGCTGCTAATAATGCGAATTTGGCAAAGAGAGTATCTCCCGCAGGGAAGCTGCTACCATCAAATGTTTGCCCTCATTAGACTCCCCTCTGGAAGCGCTTTCACTGCAAGCTGCAGATTCCTTCCTAACAGCAAGCTTTAGGATAGGGTACTGAATTGTAACTTACTTTCGCCTAATAATGCGATTTTGGCAAAGAGAGTATCTCCCGCAGGGAGGCTGCTACCATCAAATGTTTGCCCTCGTTAGACTCCCCTCTGGAAGCGCTTTCACTGCAAGCTGCAGATTCCCTCCTAACAGCAACCTTTAGGATAGGGTACTGAATTGTAACTTACTTTCGCCTAATAATGCGATTTTGGCAAAGAGAGTATCTCCCGCAGGGAAGCTGCTACCATCAAATGTTTGCCCTCATTAGACTCCCCTCTGGAAGTGCTTTCACTGCAAGCTGCAGATTCCCTCCTAACAGCAAGCTTTAGGGTAGGGTACTGAATTGTAACTTACTTTCGCCTAATAATGCGATTTTGGCAAAGAGAGTATCTCCCGCAGGGAAGCTGCTACCATCAAATGTTTGCCCTCATTAGACTCCCCTCTGGAAGCGCTTTCACTGCAAGCTGCAGATTCCCTCCTAACAGCAAGCTTTAGGATAGGGTACTGAATTGTATCTTACTTTCGCCTAATAATGCGATTTTGGCAAAGAGAATATCTCCCGCAGGGAAGCTGCTACCATCAAATGTTTGCCCTCATTAGACTCCCCTCTGGAAGCGCTTTCACTGCAAGCTGCAGATTCCCTCCTAACAGCAAGCTTTAGGATAGGGTTCTGAATTGTAACTTAACTGCGGCTAATAAGGCGATTTTGGCAAAGAGAATATCTCCCGCAGGGAAGCTGCTACCATCAAATGTTTGCCCTCATTAGACTCCCCTCTGGAAGCGCTTTCACTGCAAGCTGCAGATTCCTTCCTAACAGCAAGCTTTAGGATAGGGTACTGAATTGTAACTTACTTTCGCCTAATAATGCGATTTTGGCAAAGAGAGTATCTCCCGCAGGGAAGCTGCTACCATCAAATGTTTGCCCTCGTTAGACTCCCCTCTTGAAGCGCTTTCACTGCAAGCTGCAGATTCCCTCCTAACAGCAAGCTTTAGGATAGGGTACTGAATTGTAACTTACTTTCGCCTAATAATGCGATTTTGGCAAAGAGACTATCTCCCGCAGGGAAGCTGCTACCATCAAATGTTTGCCCTCATTAGACTCCCCTCTGGAAGCGCTTTCACTGCAAGCTGCAGATTCCCTCCTAACAGCAAGCTTTAGGATAGGGTACTGAATTGTATCTTACTTGCGCCTAATAAAGCGATTTTGGCAAAGAGAATATCTCCCGCAGGGAAGCTGCTACCATCAAATGTTTGCCCTCATTAGACTCCCCTCTGGAAGCGCTTTCACTGCAAGCTGCAGATTCCCTCCTAACAGCAAGATTTAGGATAGGGTACTGAATTGTAACTTAACTGCGGCTAATAAGGCGATTTTGGCAAAGAGAATATCTCCCGCAGGGAAGCTGCTACCATCAAATATTTGCCCTCATTAGACTCCCCTCTGGAAGCGCTTTCACTGCAAGCTGCAGATTCCCTCCTAACAGCAAGCTTTAGGATAAGGTGCTGAATTGTAACTTACTTTCGCCTAGTAATGCGATTTTGTCAAAGAGAGTATCTCCCACAGGGAAGCTGCTACCATCAAATGTTTGCCCTCGTTAGACTCCCCTCTGGAAGCGCTTTCACTGCAAGCTGCAGATTCCCTCCTAACAGCAAGCTTTAGGATAGGGTACTGAATTGTAACTTACTTTCGCCTAATAACGCGATTTTGGCAAAGAGAGTATCTCCCGCAGGGAAGCTGCTACCATCAAATGTTTGCCCTCGTTAGACTCCCCTCTTGAAGCGCTTTCACTGCAAGCTGCAGATTCCCTCCTAACAGCAAGCTTTAGGATAGGGTACTGAATTGTAACTTACTTTCGCCTAATAATGCGATTTTGGCAAAGAGAGTATCTCCCGCAGGGAAGCTGCTACCATCAAATGTTTGCCCTCATTAGACTCCCCTCTGGAAGCGCTTTCACTGCAAGCTGCAGATTCCCTCCTAACAGCAAGCTTTAGGATAGGGTACTGAATTGTATCTTACTTGCGCCTAATAAAGCGATTTTGGCAAAGAGAATATCTCCCGCAGGGAAGCTGCTACCATCAAATGTTTGCCCTCATTAGACTCCCCTCTGGAAGCGCTTTCACTGCAAGCTGCAGATTCCCTCCTAACAGCAAGATTTAGGATAGGGTACTGAATTGTAACTTAACTGCGGCTAATAAGGCGATTTTGGCAAAGAGAATATCTCCCGCAGGGAAGCTGCTACCATCAAATATTTGCCCTCATTAGACTCCCCTCTGGAAGCGCTTTCACTGCAAGCTGCAGATTCCCTCCTAACAGCAAGCTTTAGGATAAGGTGCTGAATTGTAACTTACTTTCGCCTAGAAATGCGATTTTGGCAAAGAGAGTATCTCCCACAGGGAAGCTGCTACCATCAAATGTTTGCCCTCGTTAGACTCCCCTCTGGAAGCGCTTTCACTGCAAGCTGCAGATTCCCTCCTAACAGCAAGCTTTAGGATAGGGTACTGAATTGTAACTTACTTTCGCCTAATAATGCGAATTTGGCAAAGAGAATATCTCCCGCAGGGAAGCTGTTACCATCAAACGTTTGCCCTCATTAGACTCCCCTCTGGAAGAGCTTTCACTGCAAGCTGCAGATTCCCTCCTAACAGCAAGCTTTAGGATAGGGTACTGAATTGTAACTTACTTTCGCCTAATAATGCGATTTTGGCAAAGAGAGTATCTCCCGCAGGGAAGCTGCTACCATCAAATGTTTGCCCTCATTAGACTCCCCTCTGGAAGCGCTTTCACTGCAATCTGCAGATTCCCTCCTAACAGCAAGGTTTAAGATTGTATACTGAATTGTATCTTACTTTCGCCTAATAAAGCGATTATGGCAAAGAGAGTATCTCCCGCAGGGAAGCTGCTGCCATCAAATGTTTGCCCTCATTAGACTCCCCTCTGGAAGCGCTTTCACTGCAAGCTGCAGATTCCCTCCTAACAGCAAGCTTTAGGATAGGGTACTGAATTGTAACTTACTTTCGCCTAATAATGCGATTTTGGCAAAGAGAGTATCTCCCACAGGGAAGCTGCTACCATCAAATGTTTGCCCTCATTAGACTACCCTCTGGAAGCGCTTTCACTGCAAGCTGCAGATTCCTTCCTAAGAGCAAGCTTTAGGATAGGGTACTGAATTGTAACTTAACTCCGGCTAATAAGGCTATTTTGGCAAAGAGAGTATCTCCCGCAGGGAAGCTGCTACCATCAAATGTTTGCCCTCGTTAGACTCCCCTCTGGAAGCGCTTTCACTGCAAGCTGCAGATTCCCTCCTAACAGCAAGCTTTAGGATAGTGTACTGAATTGTAACTTACTTTCGCCTAATAATGCGATTTTGGCAAAGAGAGTATCTCCCGCAGGGAAGCTGCTACCATCAAATGTTTGCCCTCATTAGACTCCCCTCTGGAAGCGCTTTCACTGCAAGCTGCAGATTCCCTCCTAACAGCAAGCTTTAGGATAGGGTACTGAATTGAATCTTACATTCGCCTAATACTGCGATTTTGGCAAAGAGAATATCTCCCGCAGGGAAGCTGCTACCATCAAATGTTTGCCCTCATTAGACTCCCCTCTGGAAGCGCTTTCACTGCAAGCTCCAGATTCCCTCCTAAGAGCATGCTTTAGGATAGGGTACTGAATTGTAACTTACTTTCGCCTAATAATGCGATTTTGGCAAAGAGAGTATCTCCCGCAGGGAAGCTGCTACCATCAAATGTTTGCCCTCATTAGACTCCCCTCTGGAAGCGCTTTCACTGCAAGCTGCAGATTCCCTCCTAACAGCAAGCTTTAGGATAGGGTACTGAACTGTATCTTACTTGCGCCTAATAAAGCGATTTTGGCAAAGAGAATATCTCCCGCAGGGAAGCTGCTACCATCAAATGTTTGCCCTCATTAGACTCCCCTCTGGAAGCGCTTTCACTGCAAGCTGCAGATTCCCTCCTAACAGCAAGATTTAGGATAGGGTACTGAATTGTAACTTAACTGCGGCTAATAAGGCGATTTTGGCAAAGAGAATATCTCCCGCAGGGAAGCTGCTACCATCAAATATTTGCCCTCATTAGACTCCCCTCTGGAAGCGCTTTCACTGCAAGCTGCAGATTCCCTCCTAACAGCAAGCTTTAGGATAAGGTGCTGAATTGTAACTTACTTTCGCCTAGTAATGCGATTTTGGCAAAGAGAGTATCTCCCACAGGGAAGCTGCTACCATCAAATGTTTGCCCTCGTTAGACTCCCCTCTGGAAGCGCTTTCACTGCAAGCTGCAGATTCCCTCCTAACAGCAAGCTTTAGGATAGGGTACTGAATTGTAACTTACTTTCGCCTAATAATGCGAATTTGGCAAAGAGAATATCTCCCGCAGGGAAGCTGTTACCATCAAACGTTTGCCCTCATTAGACTCCCCTCTGGAAGCGCTTTCACTGCAAGCTGCAGATTCCTTCCTAACAGCAAGCTTTAGGATAGGGTACTGAATTGTAACTTACTTTCGCCTAATAATGCGGTTTTGGCAAAGAGAGTATCTCCCGCAGGGAAGCTGCTACCATCAAATGTTTGCCCTCGTTAGACTCCCCTCTTGAAGCGCTTTCACTGCAAGCTGCAGATTCCCTCCTAACAGCAAGCTTTAGGATAGGGTACTGAATTGTAACTTACTTTCGCCTAATAATGCGATTTTGGCAAAGAGAGTATCTCCCGCAGGGAAGCTGCTACCATCAAATGTTTGCCCTCATTAGACTCCCCTCTGGAAGCGCTTTCACTGCAAGCTGCAGATTCCCTCCTAACAGCAAGCTTTAGGATAGGGTACAGAATTGTATCTTACTTGCGCCTAATAAAGCGATTTTGGCAAAGAGAATATCTCCCGCAGGGAAGCTGCTACCATCAAATGTTTGCCCTCATTAGACTCCCCTCTGGAAGCGCTTTCACTGCAAGCTGCAGATTCCCTCCTAACAGCAAGATTTAGGATAGGGTACTGAATTGTAACTTAACTGCGACTAATAAGGTGTTTTTGGCAAAGAGAATATCTCTCGCAGGGAAGCTGCTACCATCAAATATTTGCCCTCATTAGACTCCCCTCTGGAAGCGCTTTCACTGCAAGCTGCAGATTCCCTCCTAACAGCAAGCTTTAGGATAAGGTGCTGAATTGTAACTTACTTTCGCCTAGTAATGCGATTTTGGCAAAGAGAGTATCTCCCACAGGGAAGCTGCTACCATCAAATGTTTGCCCTCGTTAGACTCCCCTCTGGAAGCGCTTTCACTGCAAGCTGCAGATTCCCTCCTAACAGCAAGCTTTAGGATAGGGTACTGAATTGTAACTTACTTTCGCCTAATAATGCGAATTTGGCAAAGAGAATATCTCCCGCAGGGAAGCTGTTACCATCAAACGTTTGCCCTCATTAGACTCCCCTCTGGAAGAGCTTTCACTGCAAGCTGCAGATTCCCTCCTAACAGCAAGCTTTAGGATAGGGTACTGAATTGTAACTTAACTGCGGCTAATAAGGCGATTTTGGCAATGAGACTATCTCCCGCAGGGAAGCTGCTACCATCAAATGTTTGCCCTCATTAGACTCCCCTCTGGAAGCGCTTTCACTGCAAGCTGCAGATTCCTTCTTAACAGCAAGCTTTAGGATAGGGTACTGAATTGTAACTTACTTTCGCCTAATAATGCGATTTTGGCAAAGAGAGTATCTCCCGCAGGGAAGCTGCTACCATCAAATGTTTGCCCTCATTAGACTCCCCTCTGGAAGCGCTTTCACTGCAAGCTGCAGATTCCCTCCTAACAGCAAGCTTTAAGATAGTATACTGAATTGTATCTTACTTTCGCCTAATAAAGCGATTATGGCAAAGAGAGTATCTCCCGCAGGGAAGCTGCTGCCATCAAATGTTTGCCCTCATTAGACTCCCCTCTGGAAGCGCTTTCACTGCAAGCTGCAGATTCCCTCCTAACAGCAAGCTTTAGGATAGGGTACTGAATTGTAACTTACTTTCGCCTAATAATGCGATTTTGGCAAAGAGAGTATCTCCCACAGGGAAGCTGCTACCATCAAATGTTTGCCCTCATTAGACTACCCTCTGGAAGCGCTTTCACTGCAAGCTGCAGATTCCTTCCTAACAGCAAGCTTTAGGATAGGGTACTGAATTGTAACTTAACTGCGGCTAATAATGCGATTTTGGCAAAGAGAGTATCTCCCGCAGGGAAGCTGCTACCATCAAATGTTTGCCCTCATTAGACTCCCCTCTGGAAGCGCTTTCACTGCAAGCTGCAGATTCCCTCCTAACAGCAAGCTTTAGGATAGGGTACTGAATTGTAACTTTCTTTCGCCTAATAATGCTATTTTGGCAAAGAGACTATAACTCGCAGGGAAGCTGCTACCATCAAATGTTTGCCCTCATTAGACTCCCCTCTGGAAGCGCTTTCACTGCAAGCTGCAGATTCCCTCCTAACAGCAAGCTTTAGGATAGGGTACTGAATTGTAACTTAACTGCGGCTAATAAGGCGATTTTGGCAAAGAGAATATCTCCCGCAGGGAAGCTGCTACCATCAAATATTTGCCCTCATTAGACTCCCCTCTGGAAGCGCTTTCACTGCAAGCTGCAGATTCCCTCCTAACAGCAAGCTTTAGGATAGGGTACTGAATTGTAACTTACTTTCGCCTAGTAATGCGATTTTGGCAAAGAGAGTATCTCCCACAGGGAGGCTGCTACCATCAAATGTTTGCCCTCGTTAGACTCCCCTCTGGAAGCGCTTTCACTGCAAGCTGCAGATTCCCTCCTAACAGCAAGCTTTAGGATAGGGTACTGAATTGTAACTTACTTTCACCTAATAATGCGAATTTGGCAAAGAGAATATCTCCCGCAGGGAAGCTGTTACCATCAAACGTTTGCCCTCATTAGACTCCCCTCTGGAAGAGCTTTCACTGCAAGCTGCAGATTCCCTCCTAACAGCAAGCTTTAGGATAGGGTACTGAATTGTAACTTAACTGCGGCTAATAAGGCGATATTAGCAATGAGACTATCTCCCGCAGGGAAGCTGCTACCATCAAATGTTTGCCCTCATTAGACTCCCCTCTGGAAGCGCTTTCACTGCAAGCTGCAGATTCCTTCTTAACAGCAAGCTTTAGGATAGGGTACTGAATTGTAACTTACTTTCGCCTAATAATGCGATTTTGGCAAAGAGAGTATCTCCCGCAGGGAAGCTGCTACCATCAAATGTTTGCCCTCATTAGACTCCCCTCTGGAAGCGCTTTCACTGCAAGCTGCAGATTCCCTCCTAACAGCAAGCTTTAAGATAGTATACTGAATTGTATCTTACTTTGGCCTAATAAAGCGATTATGGCAAAGAGAGTATCTCCCGCAGGGAAGCTGCTGCCATCAAATGTTTGCCCTCATTAGACTCCCCTCTGGAAGCGCTTTCACTGCAAGCTGCAGATTCCCTCCTAACAGCAAGCTTTAGGATAGGGTACTGAATTGTAACTTACTTTCGCCTAATAATGCGATTTTGGCAAAGAGAGTATCTCCCACAGGGAAGCTGCTACCATCAAATGTTTGCCCTCATTAGACTACCCTCTGGAAGCGCTTTCACTGCAAGCTGCAGATTCCTTCCTAACAGCAAGCTTTAGGATAGGGTACTGAATTGTAACTTAACTGCGGCTAATAAGGCTATTTTGGCAAAGAGAGTATCTCCCGCAGGGAAGCTGCTACCATCAAATGTTTGCCCTCGTTAGACTCCCCTCTGGAAGCGCTTTCACTGCAAGCTGCAGATTCCCTCCTAACAGCAAGCTTTAGGATAGGGTACTGAATTGTAACTTACTTTCGCCTAATAAAGCGATTATGGCAAAGAGAGTATCTCCCGCAGGGAAGCTGCTGCCATCAAGTGTTTGCCCTCATTAGACTCCCCTCTGGAAGCGCTTTCACTGCAAGCTGCAGATTCCCTCCTAACAGCAAGCTTTAGGATAGGGTACTGAATTGTAACTTAAGTGCTGCTAATAATGCGATTTTGGCAAAGAGAGTATCTCCCGCAGGGAAGCTGCTACCATCAAATATTTGCCCTCATTAGACTCCCCTCTGGAAGCGCTTTCACTGCAAGCTGCAGATTCCTTCCTAACAGCAAGCTTTAGGATAGGGTACTGAATTGTAACTTACTTTCGCCTAATAATGCGATTTTGGCAAAGAGAGTATCTCCCGCAGGGAAGCTGCTACCATCAAATGTTTGCCCTCGTTAGACTCCCCTCTGGAAGCGCTTTCACTGCAAGCTGCAGATTCCCTCCTAACAGCAAGCTTTAGGATAGGGTACTGAATTGTAACTTACTTTCGCCTAATAATGCGATTTTGGCAAAGAGAGTATCTCCCGCAGGGAAGCTGCTACCATCAAATGTTTGCCCTCATTAGACTCCCCTCTGGAAGCGCTTTCACTGCAAGCTGCAGATTCCCTCCTAACAGCAAGCTTTAGGATAGGGTACTGAATTGTATCTTACATTCGCCTAATGATGCGATTTTGGCAAAGAGAATATCTCCCGCAGGGAAGCTGCTACCATCAAATGTTTGCCCTCATTAGACTCCCCTCTGGAAGCGCTTTCACTGCAAGCTGCAGATTCCCTCCTAGCAGCAAGCTTTAGGATAGGGTACTGAATTGTATCTTACTTTCACCTAGTAATGCGATTTTGGCAAAGAGAGTATCTCCCCCAGGGAAGCTGCTACCATCAAATGTTTCCCTCCGTTAGACTCCCCTCTGGAAGCGCTTTCACTGCAAGCTGCAGATTCCCTCCTAACAGCAAGCTTTAGGATAGGGTACTGAATTGTAACTTACTTTCGCCTAATAATGCGATTTTGGCAAAGAGAGTATCTCCTGCAGGGAAGCTGTTACCATCAAATGTTTGCCCTCATTAGACTCCCCTCTGGAAGCGCTTTCACTGCAAGCTGCAGATTCCCTCCTAACAGCAAGCTTTAGGATAGGGTACTGAATTGTAACTTAACTGCGGCTAATAAGGCGATATTAGCAAAGAGAATATCTCCCGCAGGGAAGCTGCTACCATCAAATATTTGCCCTCATTAGACTCCCCTCTGGAAGCGCTTTCACTGCAAGCTGCAGATTCCCTCCTAACAGCAAGCTTTAGGATAGGGTACTGAATTGTAACTTACTTTCGCCTAATAATGCGATTTTGGCAAAGAGAGTATCTCCCGCAGGGAAGCTGCTACCATCAAATGTTTGCCCTCATTAGACTCCCCTCTGGAAGCGCTTTCACTGCAAGCTGCAGATTCCCTCCTAACAGCAAGCTTTAGGATAGGGTACTGAATTGTAACTTAACTGCTGCTAATAATGCGATTTTGGCAAAGAGAGTATCTCCCGCAGGGAAGCTGCTACCATCAAATGTTTGCCCTCATTAGACTCCCCTCTGGAAGCGCTTTCACTGCAAGCTGCAGATTCCTTCCTAACAGCAAGCTTTAGGATAGGGTACTGAATTGTAACTTACTTTCGCCTAAAAATGCGATTTTGGCAAAGAGAGTATCTCCCGCAGGGAAGCTGCTACCATCAAATATTTGCCCTCATTAGACTCCCCTCTGGAAGTGCTTTCACTGCAAGCTGCAGATTCCCTCCTAACAGCAAGCTTTAGGATAGGGTACTTAATTGTAACTTACTTTCGCCTAATAATGCGATTTTGGCAAAGAGAGTATCTCCCGCAGGGAAGCTGTTACCATCAAATGTTTGCCCTCATTAGACTCCCCTCTGGAAGCGCTTTCACTGCAAGCTGCAGATTCCCTCCTAACAGCAAACTTTAGGAAAGGGTACTGAATTGTAACTTAACTGCGGCTAATAAGGCGATTTCGGAAAAGAGAGTATATCCTGCAGGGAAGCTGCTACCATCAAATGTTTGCCCTCATTAGACTCCCCTCTGGAAGCGCTTTCACTGCAAGCTGCAGATTCCTTCCTAACAGCAAGCTTTAGGATAGGGTACTGAATTGTAACTTACTTTCGCCTAATAATGCGATTATGGCAAAGAGAGTATCTCCCGCAGGGAGGCTGCTACCATCAAATGTTTGCCCTCGTTAGACTCCCCTCTGGAAGCGCTTTCACTGCAAGCTGCAGATTCCCTCCTAACAGCAAGCTTTAGGATAGGGTACTGAATTGTAACTTACTTTCGCCTAATAATGCGATTTTGGCAAAGAGAGTATCTCCCGCAGGGAAGCTGCTACCATCAAATATTTGCCCTCATTAGACTCCCCTCTGGAAGCGCTTTCACTGCAAGCTGCAGATTCCCTCCTAACAGCAAGCTTTAGGATAAGGTACTGAATTGTAACTTACTTTCGCCTAATAATGCGATTTTGGCAAAAAGAGTATCTCCCGCAGGGAAGCTGCTACCATCAAATGTATGCCCTCATTAGACTCCCCTCTGGAAGCGCTTTCACTGCAAGCTGCAGATTCCCTCCTAACAGCAAGCTTTAGGATAGGGTACTGAATTGTAACTTACTTTCGCCTAATAATGCGATTTTGGCAAAGAGAGTATCTCCCGCAGGGAAGCTGCTACCATCAAATGTTTGCCCTCATTAGACTCCCCTCTGGAAGCGCTTTCACTGCAAGCTGCAGATTCCCTCCTAACAGCAAGCTTTAGGATAGGGTACAGAATTGGATCTTACTTGCGCCTAATAAAGCGATTTTGGCAAAGAGAATATCTCCCGCAGGGAAGCTGCTACCATCAAATGTTTGCCCTCATTAGACTCCCCTCTGGAAGCGCTTTCACTGCAAGCTGCAGATTCCCTCCTAACAGCAAGATTTAGGATAGGGTACTGAATTGTAACTTAACTGCGACTAATAAGGCGATTTTGGCAAAGAGAATATCTCCCGCAGGGAAGCTGCTACCATCAAATATTTGCCCTCATTAGACTCCCCTCTGGAAGCGCTTTCACTGCAAGCTGCAGATTCCCTCCTAACAGCAAGCTTTAGGATAAGGTGCTTAATTGTAACTTACTTTCGCCTAGTAATGCGATTTTGGCAAAGAGAGTATCTCCCACAGGGAAGCTGCTACCATCAAATGTTTGCCCTCGTTAGACTCCCCTCTGGAAGCGCTTTCACTGCAAGCTGCAGATTCCCTCCTAACAGCAAGCTTTAGGATAGGGTACTGAATTGTAACTTTCTTTCGCCTAATAATGCTATTTTGGCAAAGAGACTATAACTCGCAGGGAAGCTGCTACCATCAAATGTTTGCCCTCATTAGACTCCCCTCTGGAAGCGCTTTCACTGCAAGCTGCAGATTCCCTCCTAACAGCAAGCTTTAGGATAGGGTACTGAATTGTAACTTAACTGCGGCTAATAAGGCGATTTTGGCAAAGAGAATATCTCCCGCAGGGAAGCTGCTACCATCAAATATTTGCCCTCATTAGACTCCCCTCTGGAAGCGCTTTCACTGCAAGCTGCAGATTCCCTCCTAACAGCAAGCTTTAGGATAGGGTACTGAATTGTAACTTACTTTCGCCTAGTAATGCGATTTTGGCAAAGAGAGTATCTCCCACAGGGAGGCTGCTACCATCAAATGTTTGCCCTCGTTAGACTCCCCTCTGGAAGCGCTTTCACTGCAAGCTGCAGATTCCCTCCTAACAGCAAGCTTTAGGATAGGGTACTGAATTGTAACTTACTTTCGCCTAATAATGCGAATTTGGCAAAGAGAATATCTCCCGCAGGGAAGCTGTTACCATCAAACGTTTGCCCTCATTAGACTCCCCTCTGGAAGAGCTTTCACTGCAAGCTGCAGATTCCCTCCTAACAGCAAGCTTTAGGATAGGGTACTGAATTGTAACTTAACTGCGGCTAATAAGGCGATATTAGCAATGAGACTATCTCCCGCAGGGAAGCTGCTACCATCAAATGTTTGCCCTCATTAGACTCCCCTCTGGAAGCGCTTTCACTGCAAGCTGCAGATTCCTTCTTAACAGCAAGCTTTAGGATAGGGTACTGAATTGTAACTTACTTTCGCCTAATAATGCGATTTTGGCAAAGAGAGTATCTCCCGCAGGGAAGCTGCTACCATCAAATGTTTGCCCTCATTAGACTCCCCTCTGGAAGCGCTTTCACTGCAAGCTGCAGATTCCCTCCTAACAGCAAGCTTTAAGATAGTATACTGAATTGTATCTTACTTTGGCCTAATAAAGCGATTATGGCAAAGAGAGTATCTCCCGCAGGGAAGCTGCTGCCATCAAATGTTTGCCCTCATTAGACTCCCCTCTGGAAGCGCTTTCACTGCAAGCTGCAGATTCCCTCCTAACAGCAAGCTTTAGGATAGGGTACTGAATTGTAACTTACTTTCGCCTAATAATGCGATTTTGGCAAAGAGAGTATCTCCCACAGGGAAGCTGCTACCATCAAATGTTTGCCCTCATTAGACTACCCTCTGGAAGCGCTTTCACTGCAAGCTGCAGATTCCTTCCTAACAGCAAGCTTTAGGATAGGGTACTGAATTGTAACTTAACTGCGGCTAATAAGGCTATTTTGGCAAAGAGAGTATCTCCCGCAGGGAAGCTGCTACCATCAAATGTTTGCCCTCGTTAGACTCCCCTCTGGAAGCGCTTTCACTGCAAGCTGCAGATTCCCTCCTAACAGCAAGCTTTAGGATAGGGTACTGAATTGTAACTTACTTTCGCCTAATAAAGCGATTATGGCAAAGAGAGTATCTCCCGCAGGGAAGCTGCTGCCATCAAGTGTTTGCCCTCATTAGACTCCCCTCTGGAAGCGCTTTCACTGCAAGCTGCAGATTCCCTCCTAACAGCAAGCTTTAGGATAGGGTACTGAATTGTAACTTAACTGCTGCTAATAATGCGATTTTGGCAAAGAGAGTATCTCCCGCAGGGAAGCTGCTACCATCAAATATTTGCCCTCATTAGACTCCCCTCTGGAAGCGCTTTCACTGCAAGCTGCAGATTCCTTCCTAACAGCAAGCTTTAGGATAGGGTACTGAATTGTAACTTACTTTCGCCTAATAATGCGATTTTGGCAAAGAGAGTATCTCCCGCAGGGAAGCTGCTACCATCAAATGTTTGCCCTCGTTAGACTCCCCTCTGGAAGCGCTTTCACTGCAAGCTGCAGATTCCCTCCTAACAGCAAGCTTTAGGATAGGGTACTGAATTGTAACTTACTTTCGCCTAATAATGCGATTTTGGCAAAGAGAGTATCTCCCGCAGGGAAGCTGCTACCATCAAATGTTTGCCCTCATTAGACTCCCCTCTGGAAGCGCTTTCACTGCAAGCTGCAGATTCCCTCCTAACAGCAAGCTTTAGGATAGGGTACTGAATTGTATCTTACATTCGCCTAATAATGCGATTTTGGCAAAGAGAATATCTCCCGCAGGGAAGCTGCTACCATCAAATGTTTGCCCTCATTAGACTCCCCTCTGGAAGCGCTTTCACTGCAAGCTGCAGATTCCCTCCTAACAGCAAGCTTTAGGATAGGGTACTGAATTGTATCTTACTTTCACCTAGTAATGCGATTTTGGCAAAGAGAGTATCTCCCCCAGGGAAGCTGCTACCATCAAATGTTTGCCCTCGTTAGACTCCCCTCTGGAAGCGCTTTCACTGCAAGCTGCAGATTCCCTCCTAACAGCAAGCTTTAGGATAGGGTACTGAATTGTAACTTACTTTCGCCTAATAATGCGATTTTGGCAAAGAGAGTATCTCCTGCAGGGAAGCTGTTACCATCAAATGTTTGCCCTCATTAGACTCCCCTCTGGAAGCGCTTTCACTGCAAGCTGCAGATTCCCTCCTAACAGCAAGCTTTAGGATAGGGTACTGAATTGTAACTTAACTGCGGCTAATAAGGCGATTTCGGAAAAGAGAGTATATCCTGCAGGGAAGCTGCTACCATCAAATGTTTGCCCCTCATTAGACTCCCCTCTGGAAGCGCTTTCACTGCAAGCTGCAGATTCCTTCCTAACAGCAAGCTTTAGGATAGGGTACTGAATTGTAACTTACTTTCGCCTAATAATGCGATTATGGCAAAGAGAGTATCTCCCGCAGGGAGGCTGCTACCATCAAATGTTTGCCCTCGTTAGACTCCCCTCTGGAAGCGCTTTCACTGCAAGCTGCAGATTCCCTCCTAACAGCAAGCTTTAGGATAAGGTACTGAATTGTAACTTACTTTCGCCTAATAATGCGATTTTGGCAAAGAGAGTATCTCCCGCAGGGAAGCTGCTACCATCAAATGTATGCCCTCATTAGACTCCCCTCTGGAAGCGCTTTCACTGCAAGCTGCAGATTCCCTCCTAACAGCAAGCTTTAGGATAGGGTACTGAATTGTATCTTACTTTCGCCTAATAATGCCATTTTGGCAAAGAGACAATCTCCCGCAGGGAAGCTGCTACCATCAAATGTTTGCCCTCATTAGACTCCCTCTGGAAGCGCTTTCACTGCAAGCTGCAGATTCCCTCCTAACAGCAAGCTTTAGGATAGGGTACTGAATTGTAACTTAAGTGCGGCTAATAAGGCGATTTTGGCAAAGAGAATATCTCCCGCAGGGAAGCTGCTACCATCAAATATTTGCCCTCATTAGACTCCCCTCTGGAAGCGCTTTCACTGCAAGCTGCAGATTCCCTCCTAACAGCAAGCTTTAGGATAGGGTACTGAATTGTAACTTACTTTCGCCTAATAATGCGATTATGGCAAACAGAGAATCTCCCGCAGAGAAGCTGCTACCATCAAATATTTGCCCTCATTAGACTCCCCTCTGGAAGCGCTTTCACTGCAATCTGCAGATTCCTTCCTAAAAGCAAGATTTAGGATAGGGTACTGAATTGTAACTTAACTGCGGCGAATAAGGCGATTTTGGGAAAGAGAGTATCTCCCGCAGGGAAGCTGCTACCATCAAATGTTTGCCCTCGTTAGACTCCCCTCTGGAAGCGCTTTCACTGCAAGCTGCAGATTCCCTCCTAACAGCAAGCTTTAGGATAGGGTACTGAATTGTATCTTACTTTCGCCTAATAATGCGATTTTGGCAAAGAGAATATCTCCCGCAGGGAAGCTGCTACCATCAAATGTTTGCCCTCATTAGACTCCCCTCTGGAAGCGCTTTCACTGCAAGCTGCAGATTCCCTCCTAACAGCAAGCTTTAGGATAGGGTACTGAATTGTAACTTAACTACGACTAATAATGCGATTTTGGCAAAGAGAATATCTCCCGCAGGGAAGCTGCTACCATCAAATATTTGCCCTCATTAGACTCCCCTCTGGAAGCGCTTTCACTGCAAGCTGCAGATTCCCTCCTAACAGCAAGCTTTAGGATAGGGTACTGAATTGTAACTTACTTTCCGCCTAGTAATGCGATTTTGGCAAAGAGAGTATCTCCCACAGGGAAGCTGCTACCATCAAATGTTTGCCCTCATTAGACTCCCCTCTGGAAGCGCTTTCACTGCAAGCTGCAGATTCCCTCCTAACAGCAAGCTTTAGGATAGGGTACTGAATTGTAACTTACTTTCGCCTAATAATGCGATTTTGGCAAAGAGAGAATCTCCCGCAGGGAAGCTGCTACCATCAAATGTTTGCCCTCATTAGACTCCCCTCTGGAAGTGCTTTCACTGCAAGCTGCAGATTCCTTCCTAACAGCAAGCTTTAGGATAGGGTACTGAATTGTAACTTAACTGCGGCTTCTAAGGCGATTTTGGCAAAGAGACTATCTCCCGCAGGGAAGCTGCTACCATCAAATATTTGCCCTCATTAGACTCCCCTCTGGAAGCGCTTTCACTGCAAGCTGCAGATTCCCTCCTAACAGCAAGCTTTAGGATAGCGTACTGAATTGTAACTTAACTGCGGCTAATAAGGCGATTTTGGCAAAGAGAGAATCTCCCGCAGGGAAGCTGCTACCATCAAATGTTTGCCCTCATTAGACTCCCCTCTGGAAGCGCTTTCACTGCAAGCTGCAGATTCCTTCCTAACAGCAAGCTTTAGGATAGGGTACTGAATTGTAACTTACTTTCGACTAATAATGCGATTTTTGGCAAAGAGAGTATCTCCCGCAGGGAGGCTGCTACCATCAAATGTTTGCCCTCGTTAGACTCCCCTCTGAAGCGCTTTCACTGCAAGCTGCAGATTCCCTCCTAACAGCAAGCTTTAGGATAGGGTACTGAATTGTAACTTACTTTCGCCTAATAATGCGATTTTAGCAAAGAGAGTATCTCCCGCAGGGAAGCTTCTACCATCAAATGTTTGCCCTCATTAGACTCCCCTCTGGAAGCGCTTTCACTGCAAGCTGCAGATTCCCTCCTAACAGCAAGCTTTAGGATAGGGTACTGAATTGTAACTTAACTGCGGCTAATAAGGCGATTTTGGCAAAGAGAGTATCTCCCGCAGGGAAGCTGCTACCATCAAATGTTTGCCCTCGATATACTCCCTCTGAAGCGCTTTCACTGCAAGCTGCAGATTCCCTCCTAACAGCAAGCTTTAGGATAGGGTACTGAATTGTAACTTAACTACGGCTAATAAGGCGATTATGGCAGTAGAGTATCTCCCGCAGGGAAGCTGCTACCATCAAATGTTTGCCCTCGTTAGACTCCCCTCTGGAAGCGCTTTCACTGCAAGCTGCAGATTCCCTCCTAACAGCAAGCTTTAGGATAGGGTACTGAATTGTAACTTACTTTCGCCTAATAATGCGATTTTAGCAAGAGAATATCTCCCGCAGAGAAGCTGCTACCATCAAATGTTTGCCCTCATTAGACTCCCCTCTGGAAGCGCTTTCACTGCAAGCTGCAGATTCCCTCCTAACAGCAAGCTTTAGGATAGGGTACTGAATTGTAACTTATCTGCGGCTAATAGGGCTATTTTGGCAAAGAGAGTATCTCCTGCAGGGAAGCTGCTACCATCAAATGTTTGCCCTCATTAGACTCCCCTCTGGAAGCGCTTTCACTGCAAGCTGCAGATTCCCTCCTAACAGCAAGCTTTAGGATAGGGTACTGAATTGTAACTTACTTTCGCCTAATAATGCGATTTTGGCAAAGAGAGTATCTCCCGCAGGGAAGCTGCTACCATCAAATGTTTGCCCTCATTAGACTCCACTCTGGAAGCGCTTTCACTGCAAGCTGCAGATTCCTTCCTAACAGCAAGCTTTAGGATAGGGTACTGAATTGTAACTTAACTGCGGCTAATAAGGCGATTTTGGCAAAGAGAATATCTCCCGCAGGGAAGCTGCTACCATCAAATGTTTGCCCTCATTAGACTCCCCTCTGGAAGCGCTTTCACTGCAAGCTGCAGATTCCCTCCTAACAGCAAGCTTTAGGATAGGGTACTGAATTGTAACTTAACTGCGGCTAATAAGGCTATTTTGGCAAAGAGAGTATCTCCCGCAGGGAAGCTGCTACCATCAAATGTTTGCCCTCATTAGACTCCCCTCTGGAAGCGCTTTCACTGCAAGCTGCAGATTCCCTCCTAACAGCAAGCTTTAGGATAGGGTACTGAATTGTAACTTACTTTCGCATAATAATGCGGTTTTGGCAAAGAGAGTATCTCCCGCAGGGAAGCTGCTACCATCAAATCTTTGCCCTCATTAGACTCCCCTCTGGAATTGCTTTCACTGCAAGCTGCAGATTCCCTCCTAACAGCAATCTTTAGGATAGGGTACTGAATTGTAACTTAATTTCGCCTAATAATGCGATTTTGGCAAAGAGAGTATCTCCCGCAGGGAAGATGCTACCATCAAATGTTTGCCCTCATTAGACTCCCCTCTGGAAGCGCTTTCACTGCAAGCTGCAGATTCCCTCCTAACAGCAAGCTTTAGGATAGGGTACTGAATTGTAACTTAACTGCGGCTAATAAGGCGATTTTGGCAATGAGAATATCTCCCGCAGGGAAGCTGCTACCATCAAATATTTGCCCTCATTAGACTCCCCTCTGGAAGCGCTTTCACTGCAAGCTGCAGATTCCCTCCTAACAGCAAGCTTTAGGATAGGGTACTGAATTGTAACTTAACTGCGGCTAATAATGCGATTTTGGCAATGAGAATATCTCCCGCGGGGAAGCTGCTACCATCAAATGTTTGCCCTCATTAGACTCCCCTCTGGAAGCGATTTCACTGCAAGCTGCAGATTCCCTCCTAACAGCAAGCTTTAGGATAGGGTACTGAATTGTAACTTAACTGCGGCTAATAAGGCGATTTGGCAAAGAGAATATCTCCCGCAGGGAAGCTGCTACCATCAAATCTTTGCCCTCATTAGACTCCCCTCTGGAAGCGCTTTCACTGCAAGCTGCAGATTCCCTCCTAACAGCAAGCTTTAGGATAGGGTACTGAATGGTAACTTACTTTCGCCTAATAATGCGATTTTGGCAAAGAGGGTATCTCCCTCAGGGAAGCTGCTACCATCAAATGTTTGCCCTCATTAGACTCCCCTCTGGAAGTGCTTTCACTGCAAGCTGCAGATTCCCTCCTAACAGCAAGCTTTAGGATAGGGTACTGAATTGTAACTTACTTTCGCCTAATAATGCGATTTTGGCAAAGAGAGTATCTCCCGCAGGGAAGCTGTTACCATCAAATGTTTGCCCTCATTAGACTCCCCTCTGGAAGCGCTTTCACTGCAAGCTGCAGATTCCCTCCTAACAGCAAGCTTTAGGAAAGGGTACTGAATTGTAACTTAACTGCGGCTAATAAGGCGATTTTGGCAAAGAGAATATCTCCCGCAGGGAAGCTGCTACCATCAAATGTTTGCCCTCATTAGACTCCCCTCTGGAAACGCTTTCACTGCAAGCTGCAGATTCCCTCCTAACAGCAAGCTTTAGGATAGGGTACTGAATGGTAACTTACTTTCGCCTAATAATGCGATTTTGGCAAAGAGGGTATCTCCCTCAGGGAAGCTGCTACCATCAAATGTTTGCCCTCATTAGACTCCCCTCTGGAAGTGCTTTCACTGCAAGCTGCAGATTCCCTCCTAACAGCAAGCTTTAGGATAGGGTACTGAATTGTAACTTACTTTCGCCTAATAATGCGATTTTGGCAAAGAGAGTATCTCCCGCAGGAAAGCTGTTACCATCAAATGTTTGCCCTCATTAGACTCCCCTCTGGAAGCGCTTTCACTGCAAGCTGCAGATTCCCTCCTAACAGCAAGCTTTAGGAAAGGGTACTGAATTGTAACTTAACTGCGGCTAATAAGGCGATTTCGGAAAAGAGAGTATATCCTGCAGGGAAGCTGCTACCATCAAATGTTTGCCCTCGTTAGACTCCCCTCTGGAAGCGCTTTCACTGCAAGCTGCAGATTCCCTTCTAACAGCAAGCTTTAGGATAGGGTACTGAATGGTAACTTACTTTCGCCTAATAATGCGATTTTGGCAAAGAGAGTATCTCCCGCAGGGAAGCTGCTACCATCAAATGTTTGCCCTCATTAGACTCCCCTCTGGAAGCGCTTTCACTGCAAGCTGCAGATTCCCTCCTAACAGCAATCTTTAGGATAGGTTACTGAATTGTAACTTACTTTCGCCTAATAATGCGATTTTGGCAAAGAGAGTATCTCCCGCAGGGAAGCTGCTACCATCAAATGTTTGCCCTCATTAGACTCCCCTCTGGAAGCGCTTTCACTGCAAGCTGCAGATTCCCTCCTAACAGCAAGCTTTAGGATAGGGTACTGAATTGTAACTTACTTTCGCCTAATAATGCGATTATGGCAAGGAGAGTATCTCCCGCAGTGAAGCTGCTACCATCAAATGTTTGCCCTCATTAGACTCCCCTCTGGAAGCGCTTTCACTGCAAGCTGCAGATTCGCTCCTAACAGCAAGCTTTAGGAAAGGGTACTGAATTGTAACTTACTTTCGCCTAATAATGCGATTTTGGCAAAGAGAGTATCTCCCGCAGGGAAGCTGCTACCGTCAAATATTTGCCCTCATTAGACTCCCCTCTGGAAGCGCTTTCACTGCAAGCTGCAGATTCCCTCCTAACAGCAAGCTTTAGGATAGGGTACTGAATTGTAATTTAACTGCGGCTAATAAGGCGATTTCGGAAAAGAGAGTATATCCTGCAGGGAAGCTGCTACCATCAAATGTTTGCCCTCATTAGACTCCCCTCTGGAAGCGCTTTCACTGCAAGCTGCAGATTCCCTCCTAAGAGCGAGCTTTAGGATAGGGTACTGAATTGTATCTTACTTTCGCCTAATAATGCGATTTTGGCAAAGAGAGTATCTCCCGCAGGGAAGCTGCTACCATCAAATCTCTGCCCTCATTAGACTCCCCTCTGGAAGCGCTTTCACTGCAAGCTGCAGATTCCCTCCTAACAGCAAGCTTTAGGATAGGGTACTGAATTGTAACTTACTTTCGCCTAATAATGCGGTTTTGGCAAAGAGACTATCTCCCGCAGGGAAGCTGCTACCATCAAATGTTTGCCCTCATTAGACTCCCCTCTGGAAGCACTTTCACTGCAAGCTGCAGATTCCCTCCTAACAGCAAGCTTTAGGATAGTGTTCTGAATTGTATCTTAACTGCGGCTAATAAGGCGATTTTGGCAAAGAGAATATCTCCCGCAGGGAAGCTGCTACCATAAAATGTTTGCCCTCATTAGACTCCCCTCTGGAAGCGCTTTCACTGCAAGCTGCAGATTCCCTCCTAACAGCAAGCTTTAGGATAGGGTACTGAATTGTAACTTACTTTCGCCTAATAATGCGATTATGGCAAGGAGAGTATCTCCCGCAGGGAAGCTGCTACCGTCAAATATTTGCCCTCATTAGACTCCCCTCTGGAAGCGCTTTCACTGCAAGCTGCAGATTCCCTCCTAACAGCAAGCTTTAGGATAGGGTACTGAATTGTAATTTAACTGCGGCTAATAAGGCGATTTCGGAAAAGAGAGTATATCCTGCAGGGAAGCTGCTACCATCAAATGTTTGCCCTCATTAGACTCCCCTCTGGAAGCGCTTTCACTGCAAGCTGCAGATTCCCTCCTAAGAGCGAGCTTTAGGATAGGGTACTGAATTGTATCTTACTTTCGCCTAATAATGCGATTTTGGCAAAGAGAGTATCTCCCGCAGGGAAGCTGCTACCATCAAATGTTTGCCCTCATTAGACTCCCCTCTGGAAGCGCTTTCACTGCAAGCTGCAGATTCCCTCCTAACAGCAAGCTTTAGGATAGGGTACTGAATTGTAACTTACTTTCGCCTAATAATGCGGTTTTGGCAAAGAGAGTATCTCCCGCAGGGAAGCTGCTACCATCAAATCTTTGCCCTCATTAGACTCCCCTCTGGAAGTGCTTTCACTGCAAGCTGCAGATTCCCTCCTAACAGCAAGCTTTAGCATAGGGTACTGAATTGTAACTTACTTTCGCCTAATAATGCGATTTTGGCAAAGAGAGTATCTCCCGCAGGGAAGCTGCTACCATCAAATGTTTGCCCTCATTAGACTCCCCTCTGGAAGCGCTTTCACTGCAAGCTGCAGATTCCCTCCTAACAGCAAGCTTTAGGATAGGGTACTGAATTGTAACTTACTTTCGCCTAATAATGCGATTTTGGCAAGGAGACGATCTCCCGCAGGGAAGCTGCTACCATCAAATGTTTGCCCTCATTAGACACCCCTCTGGAAGCGCTTTCACTGCAAGCTGCAGATTCCCTCCTAACTGCAAGCTTTAGGATAGGGTACTGAATTGTAACTTACTTTCGCCTAATAATGCGATTTTGGCAAAGAGAGTATCTCCCGCAGGGAAGCTGCTACCATCAAATGTTTGCCCTCATTAGACTCCCCTCTGGAAGCGCTTTCACTGCAAGCTGCAGATTCCCTCCTAACAGCAAGCTTTAGGATAGGGTACTGAATTGTAACTGAACTGCGGCTAAAAAGGCGATTTTGGCAATGAGAATATCACCCGCAGGGAAGCTGCTACCATCAAATGTTTGCCCTCATTAGACTCCCCTCTGGAAGCGCTTTCACTGCAAGCTGCAGATTCCCTCCTAACAGCAAGCTTTAGGATAGGGTACTGAATTGTATATTAACTGCGACTAATAAGGCGATTTTGGCAAAGAGATTATCTCCCGCAGGGAAGATGCTACCATCAAATATTTCCCCTCATTAGATTCCCCTCTGGAAGCGCTTTCACTGCAAGCTGCAGATTCCCTCCTAACAGCAAGCTTTAGGATAGGGTACTGAATTGTAACTTACTTTCGCCTAATAATGCGATTTTGGCAAAGAGAGTATCTCCCGCAGGGAAGCTGCTACCATCAAATGTTTGCCCTCATTAGACTCCCCTCTGGAAGCGCTTTCACTGCAAGCTGCAGATTCCCTCCTAACAGCAAGCTTTAGGATAGGGTACTGAATTGTAACTTAACTGCGGCTAATAAGGCGATTTTGGCAAAGAGAGTATCTCCCGCAGGGAAGCTGCTACCATCAAATGTTTGCCCTCATTAGACTCCACTCTGGAAGCGCTTTCACTGCAAGCTGCAGATTCCCTCCTAACAGCAAGCTTTAGGATAGGGTACTGAACTGTAACTTAACTGCGGATAATAAGGCGATTTTGGCAAAGAGAATATCTCCCGGAGGGAAGATGCTACCATCAAATGTTTGCCCTCATTAGACTCCCCTCTGGAAGCGCTTTCACTGCAAGCTGCAGATTCCCTCCTAACAGCAAGCTTTAGGATAGGGTACTGAATTGTAACTTACTTTCGCCTAATAATGCGATTTTGGCAAAGAGAGTATCTCCCGCAGGAAAGCTGTTACCATCAAATGTTTGCCCTCATTAGACTCCCCTCTGGAAGCGCTTTCACTGCAAGCTGCAGATTCCCTCCTAACAGCAAGCTTTAGGAAAGGGTACTGAATTGTAACTTAACTGCGGCTAATAAGGCGATTTCGGAAAAGAGAGTATATCCTGCAGGGAAGCTGTTACCATCAAATGTTTGCCCTCGTTAGACTCCCCTCTGGAAGCGCTTTCACTGCAAGCTGCAGATTCCCTCCTAACAGCAAGCTTTAGGATAGGGTACTGAATTGTAACTTAACTGCGGCTAAAAAGGCGATTTTGGCAATGAGAATATCTCCCGCAGGGAAGCTGCTACCATCAAATGTTTGCCCTCATTAGACTCCCCTCTGGAAGCGCTTTCACTGCAAGCTGCAGATTCCCTCCTAACAGCAAGCTTTAGGATAGGGTACTGAATTGTATATTAACTGCGACTAATAAGGCGATTTTGGCAAAGAGATTATCTCCCGCAGGGAAGATGCTACCATCAAATATTTCCCCTCATTAGATTCCCCTCTGGAAGCGCTTTCACTGCAAGCTGCAGATTCCCTCCTAACAGCAAGCTTTAGGATAGGGTACTGAATTGTAACTTACTTTCGCCTAATAATGCGATTTTGGCAAAGAGAGTATCTCCCGCAGGGAAGCTGCTACCATCAAATGTTTGCCCTCATTAGACTCCCCTCTGGAAGCGCTTTCACTGCAAGCTGCAGATTCCCTCCTAACAGCAAGCTTTAGGATAGGGTACTGAATTGTAACTTGACTGCGGCTAATAAGGCGATTTTGGCAAAGAGAGTATCTCCCGCAGGGAAGCTGCTACCATCAAATGTTTGCCCTCATTAGACTCCACTCTGGAAGCGCTTTCACTGCAAGCTGCAGATTCCCTCCTAACAGCAAGCTTTAGGATAGGGTACTGAACTGTAACTTAACTGCGGCTAATAAGGCGATTTTGGCAAAGAGAATATCTCCCGGAGGGAAGATGCTACCATCAAATGTTTGCCCTCATTAGACTCCCCTCTGGAAGCGCTTTCACTGCAAGCTGCAGATTCCCTCCTAACAGCAAGCTTTAGGATAGGGTACTGAATTGTAACTTCCTTTCGCCTAATAATGCGATTTTGGCAAAGAGAGTATCTCCCGCAGGAAAGCTGCTACCATCAAATGTTTGCCCTCATTAGACTCCCCTCTGGAAGCGCTTTCACTGCAAGCTGCAGATTCCCTCCTAACACCAAGCTTTAGGAAAGGGTACTGAATTGTAACTTAACTGCGGCTAATAAGGCGATTTCGGAAAAGAGAGTATATCCTGCAGGGAAGCTGCTACCATCAAATGTTTGCCCTCGTTAGACTCCCCTCTGGAAGCGCTTTCACTGCAAGCTGCAGATTCCCTCCTAACAGCAAGCTTTAGTATAGGGTACTGAATGGTAACTTACTTTCGCCTAATAATGCGATTTTGGCAAAGAGGGTATCTCCCGCAGGGAAGCTGCTACCATCAAATGTTTGCCCTCATTAGACTCCCCTCTGGAAGTGCTTTCACTGCAAGCTGCAAATTCCCTCCTAACAGCAATCTTTAGGATAGTTTACTGAATTGTAACTTACTTTCGCCTAATAATGCGATTTTGGCAAAGAGAGTATCTCCCGCAGGGAAGCTGTTACCATCAAATGTTTGCCCTCATTAGACTCCCCTCTGGAAGCGCTTTCACTGCAAGCTGCAGATTCCCTCCTAACAGCAAGCTTTAGGATAGGGTACTGAATTGTAACTTACTTTCGCCTAATAATGCGATTTTGTCAAAGAGAGTATCTCCCGCAGGGAAGCTGCTACCATCAAATGTTTGCCCTCATTAGACTCCCCTCTGGAAGCGCTTTCACTGCAAGCTGCAGATTCCCTCCTAACAGCAAGCTTTAGGAAAGGGTACTGAATTGTAACTTAACTGCGGCTAATAAGGCGATTTCGGAAAAGAGAGTATATCCTGCAGGGAAGCTGCTACCATCAAATGTTTGCCCTCGTTAGACTCCCCTCTGGAAGCGCTTTCACTGCAAGCTGCAGATTCCCTCCTAACAGCAAGCTTTAGGATAGGGTACTGAATGGTAACTTACTTTCGCCTAATAATGCGATTTTGGCAAAGAGGGTATCTCCCGCAGGGAAGGTGCTACCATCAAATGTTTGCCCTCATTAGACTCCCCTCTGGAAGTGCTTTCACTGCAAGCTGCAGATTCCCTCCTAACAGCAATCTTTAGGATAGATTACTGAATTGTAACTTACTTTCGCCTAATAATGCGATTTTGGCAAAGAGAGTATCTCCCGCAGGGAAGCTGTTACCATCAAATGTTTGCCCTCATTAGACTCCCCTCTGGAAGCGCTTTCACTGCAAGCTGCAGATTCCCTCCTAACAGCAAGCTTTAGGATAGGGTACTGAATTGTAACCTACTTTCGCCTAATAATGCGATTATGGCAAGGAGAGTATCTCCCGCAGGGAAGCTGCTACCATCAAATGTTTGCCCTCATTAGACTCCCCTCTGGAAGCGCTTTCACTGCAAGCTGCAGATTCCCTCCTAACAGCAAGCTTTAGGAAAGTGTACTGAATTGTAACTTACTTTCGCCTAATAATGCGATTTTGGCAAAGAGAGTATCTCCCGCAGGGAAGCTGCTACCATCAAATGTTTGCCCTCATTAGACTCCCCTCTGGAAGCACTTTCACTGCAAGCTGCAGATACCCTCCTAACAGCAAGCTTTAGGATAGTGTTCTGAATTGTATCTTAACTGGGGCTAATAAGGCTATTTTGGCAAAGAGAGTATCTCCCGCAGGGAAGCTGCTACCATCAAATGTTTGCCCTCATTAGACTCCCCTCTGGAAGCGCTTTCACTGCAAGCTGCAGATTCCCTCCTAACAGCAAGCTTTAGGATAGGGTACTGAATTGTAACTTACTTTCGCCTAATAATGCGATTTTGTCAAAGAGAGTATCTCCCGCAGGGAAGCTGCTACCATCAAATATTTGCCCTCATTAGACTCCCCTCTGGAAGCGCTTTCACTGCAAGCTGCAGATTCCCTCCTAACAGCAAGCTGTAGGATAGGGTACTGAATTGTAATTTAACTGCGGCTAATAAGGCGATTTCGGAAAAGAGAGTATATCCTGCAGGGAAGCTGCTACCATCAAATGTTTGCCCTCATTAGACTCCCCTCTGGAAGCGCTTTCACTGCAAGCTGCAGATTCCCTCCTAAGAGCGAGCTTTAGGATAGGGTACTGAATTGTATCTTACTTTCGCCTAATAATGCAATTTTGGCAAAGAGAGTATCTCCCGCAGGGAAGCTGCTACCATCAAATGTTTGCCCTCATTAGACTCCCCTCTGGAAGCGCTTTCACTGCAAGCTGCAGATTCCCTCCTAACAGCAAGCTTTAGCATAGGGTACTGAATTGTAACTTACTTTCGCCTAATAATGCGATTTTGGCAAAGAGAGTATCTCCCGCAGGGAAGCTGCTACCATCAAATGTTTGCCCTCATTAGACTCCCCTCTGGAAGCGCTTTCACTGCAAGCTGCAGATTCCCTCCTAACAGCAAGCTTTAGGAAAGGGTTCTGAATTGTAACTTACTTTCGCCTAATAATGCGATTTTGGCAAGGAGACGATCTCCCGCAGGGAAGGTGCTACCATCAAATGTTTGCCCTCATTAGACTCCACTCTGGAAGCGCTTTCACTGCAAGCTGCAGATTCCCTCCTAACTGCAAGCTTTAGGATAGGGTACTGAATTGTAACTTACTTTCGCCTAATAATGCGATTTTGGCATGGAGACTATCTCCCGCAGGGAAGCTGCTACCATGAAATGTTTGCCCTCATTAGACTCCCCTCTGGAAGCGCTTTCACTGCAAGCTGCAGATTCCCTCCTAACAGCAAGCTTTAGGATAGGGTACTGAATTGTAACTTAACTGCGGCTAATAAGGCGATTTTGGCAAAGAGATTATCTCCCGCAGGGAAGATGCTACCATCAAATATTTCCCCTCATTAGATTCCCCTCTCGAAGCGCTTTCACTGCAAGCTGCAGATTCCCTCCTAACAGCAAGCTTTAGGATAGGGTACTGAATTGTAACTTACTTTCGCCTAATAATGCGATTTTGGCAAAGAGAGTACCTCCCGCAGGGAAGCTGCTACCATCAAATGTTTGCCCTCATTACACTCCCCTCTGGAAGCGCTTTCACTGCAAGCTGCAGATTCCCTCCTAACAGCAAGCTTTAGGATAGGGTACTGAATTGTAACTTAACTGCGGCTAATAAGGCGATTTTGGCAAAGAGAGTATCTCCCGCAGGGAAGCTGCTACCATCAAATGTTTGCCCTCATTAGACTCCACTCTGGAAGCGCTTTCACTGCAAGCTGCAGATTCCCTCCTAACAGCAAGCTTTAGGATAGGGTACTGAACTGTAACTTAACTGCAGATAATAAGGCGATTTTGGCAAAGAGTATATCTCCCGGAGGGAAGCTGCTACCATCAAATGTTTGCCCTCATTAGACTCCTCTCTGGAAGCGCTTTCACTGCAAGCTGCAGATTCCCTCCTAACAGCAAGCTTTAGGATAGGGTACTGAATTGTAACTTACTTTCGCCTAATAATGCGATTTTGGCAAAGAGAGTATCTCCCGCAGGGAAGCTGCTACCATCAAATGTTTGCCCTCATTAGACTCCCCTCTGGAAGTGCTTTCACTGCAAGCTGCAGATTCCCTCCTAACAGCAAGCTTTAGGATAGGGTACTGAATTGTAACTTAACTGCGGCTAATAAGGCGATTTTGGAAAAGAGTGTATTTCCCGCAGGGAAGCTGCTACCATCAAATGTTTGCCCTCGTTAGACTCCCCTCTGGAAGCGCTTTCACTGCAAGCTGCAGATTCCCTCCTAACAGCAAGCTTTAGGATAGGGTACTGAATTGTAACTTAACTGCGGCTAATAAGGCGATTTCCGAAAAGAGAGTATATCCTGCAGGGAAGCTGCTACCATCAAATGTTTGCCCTCGTTAGACTCCCTTCTGGAAGCGCTTTCACTGCAAGCTGCAGATTCCCTCCTAACAGCAAGCTTTAGGATAGGGTACTGAATTGTAACTTACTTTCGCATAATAATGCGATTTTTGCAAAGAGAGTATCTCCCGCAGGGAAGCTGCTACCATCAAATGTTTGCCCTCATTAGACTCCCCTCTGGAAGCGCTTTCACTGCAAGCTGCAGATTCCCTCCTAACAGCAAGCTTTAGGATAGGGTACTGAATTGTAACTTACTTTCGCCTAATAATGCGATTTTGGCAAAGAGACTATCTCCCGCAGGGAAGCTGCTACCATGAAATGTTTGCCCTCATTAGACTCCCCTCTGGAAGCGCTTTCACTGCAAGCTGCAGATTCCCTCCTAACAGCAAGCTTTAGGATAGGGTACTGAATTGTAACTTAACTGCGGCTAATAAGGCGATTTTGTCAAAGAGAATTTCTCCCGCAGGGAAGCTTTTACCATCAAATATTTGCCCTCATTAGACTCCCCTCTGGAAGCGCTTTCACTGCAAGCTGCAGATTCCCTCCTAAAAGCAAGCTTTAGGATAGGGTACTGAATTGTAACTTAACTGCGTCTAATAAGGCGATTTTGGCAAAGACAATATCTCCCGCAGGGAAGCTGCTACCATCAAATGTTTGCCCTCATTAGACTCCCCTCTGGAAGCGCTTTCACTGCAAGCTGCAGATTCCCTCCTAAGAGCGAGCTTTAGGATAGGGTACTGAATTGTAACTTAACTGCGGCTAATAAGGCGATTTTGGCAAAGAGAATATCTCCCGCAGGGAAGCTGCTACCATCAAATGTTTGCCCTCATTAGACTCCCCTCTGGAAGCGCTTTCACTGCAAGCTGCAGATTCCCTCCTAACAGCAAGCTTTAGGATAGGGTACTGAATTGTAACTTACTTTCGCATAATAAGGCGATTTTGGAAAAGACAATATCTCCCGCAGGGAAGCTGTTACCATCAAATGTTTGCCCTCATTAGACTCCCCTCTGGAAGCGCTTTCACTGCAAGCTGCAGATTCCCTCCTAACAGCAAGCTTTAGGAAAGGGTACTGAATTGTAACTTAACTGCGGCTAATAAGGCGATTTCGGAAAAGAGAGTATATCCTGCAGGGAAGCTGCTACCATCAAATGTTTGCCCTCATTAGACTCCCCTCTGGAAGCGCTTTCACTGCAAGCTGCAAATTCCCTCCTAACAGCAAACTTTAGGATAGGGTACTGAATTGTAACTTAACTGCGGATAAAAAGGCGATTTTGGCAATGAGAATATCTCCCGCAGGGAAGCTGCTACCATCAAATGTTTGCCCTCATTAGACTCCCCTCTGGAAGCGCTTTCACTGCAAGCTGCAGATTCCCTCCTAACAGCAAGCTTTAGGATAGGGTACTGAATTGTATCTTAACTGCGGCTAATAAGGCGATTTTGGCAAAGAGATTATCTCCCGCAGGGAAGATGCTACCATCAAATATTTCCCCTCATTAGATTCCCCTCTGGAAGCGCTTTCACTGCAAGCTGCAGATTCCCTCCTAACAGCAAGCTTTAGGATAGGGTACTGAATTGTAACTTACTTTCGCCTAATAATGCGATTTTGGCAAAGAGAGTACCTCCCGCAGGGAAGCTGCTACCATCAAATGTTTGCCCTCATTAGACTCCCCTCTGGAAGCGCTTTCACTGCAAGCTGCAGATTCCCTCCTAACAGCAAGCTTTAGGATAGGGTACTGAATTGTAACTTAACTGCGGCTAATAAGGCGATTTTGGCAAAGAGAGTATCTCCCGCAGGGAAGCTGCTACCATCAAATGTTTGCCCTCATTAGACTCCACTCTGGAAGCGCTTTCACTGCAAGCTGCAGATTCCCTCCTAACAGCAAGCTTTAGGATAGGGTACTGAACTGTAACTTAACTGCAGATAATAAGGCGATTTTGGCAAAGAGTATATCTCCCGGAGGGAAGCTGCTACCATCAAATGTTTGCCCTCATTAGACTCCCCTCTGGAAGCGCTTTCACTGCAAGCTGCAGATTCCCTCCTAACAGCAAGCTTTAGGATAGGGTACTGAATTGTAACTTACTTTCGCCTAATAATGCGATTTTGGCAAAGAGAGTATCTCCCGCAGGGAAGCTGCTACCATCAAATGTTTGCCCTCATTAGACTCCCCTCTGGAAGCGCTTTCACTGCAAGCTGCAGATTCCCTCCTAACAGCAAGCTTTAGGATAGGGTACTGAATTGTAACTTAACTGCGGCTAATAAGGCGATTTTGGAAAAGAGTGTATTTCCCGCAGGGAAGCTGCTACCATCAAATGTTTGCCCTCGTTAGACTCCCCTCTGGAAGCGCTTTCACTGCAAGCTGCAGATTCCCTCCTAACAGCAAGCTTTAGGATAGGGTACTGAATTGTAACTTAACTGCGGCTAATAAGGCGATTTCCGAAAAGAGAGTATATCCTGCAGGGAAGCTGCTACCATCAAATGTTTGCCCTCGTTAGACTCCCTTCTGGAAGCGCTTTCACTGCAAGCTGCAGATTCCCTCCTAACAGCAAGCTTTAGGATAGGGTACTGAATTGTAACTTACTTTCGCATAATAATGCGATTTTTGCAAAGAGAGTATCTCCCGCAGGGAAGCTGCTACCATCAAATGTTTGCCCTCATTAGACTCCCCTCTGGAAGCGCTTTCACTGCAAGCTGCAGATTCCCTCCTAACAGCAAGCTTTAGGATAGTGTACTGAATTGTAACTTACTTTTGCCTAATAATGCGATTTTGGCAAAGAGAGTATCTCCCGCAGGGAAGCTGCTACCATGAAATGTTTGCCCTCATTAGACTCCCCTCTGGAAGCGCTTTCACTGCAAGCTGCAGATTCCCTCCTAACAGCAAGCTTTAGGATAGGGTACTGAATTGTAACTTAACTGCGTCTAATAAGGCGATTTTGGCAAAGACAATATCTCCCGCAGGGAAGCTGCTACCATCAAATGTTTGCCCTCATTAGACTCCCCTCTGGAAGCGCTTTCACTGCAAGCTGCAGATTCCCTCCTAAGAGCGAGCTTTAGGATAGGGTACTGAATTGTAACTTACTTTCGCCTAAAAATGCGATTTTGGCAAAGAGAGTATCTCCCGCAGGGAAGCTGCTACCTTCAAATGTTTGCCCTCATTAGACTCCCCTCTGGAAGCGCTTTCACTGCAAGCTGCAGATTCCCTCCTAACAGCAAGCTGTAGGATAGGGTACTGAATTGTAACTTAACTGCGGCTAATAAGGCGATTTTGGCAAAGAGAATATCTCCCGCAGGGAAGCTGCTACCATCAAATGTTTGCCCTCATTAGACTCCCCTCTGGAAGCGCTTTCACTGCAAGCTGCAGATTCCCTCCTAACAGCAAGCTTTAGGAAAGGGTACTGAATTGTAACTTAACTGCGGCTAATAAGGCGATTTCGGAAAAGAGAGTATATCCTGCAGGGAAGCTGCTACCATCAAATGTTTGCCCTCGTTAGACTCCCCTCTGGAAGCGCTTTCACTGCAAGCTGCAGATTCCCTCCTAACAGCAAGCTTTAGGATAGGGTACTGAATGGTAACTTACTTTCGCCTAATAACGCGATTTTGGCAAAGAGGGTATCTCCCGCAGGGAAGCTGCTACCATCAAATGTTTGCCCTCATTAGACTCCCCTCTGGAAGTGCTTTCACTGCAAGCTGCAGATTCCCTCCTAACAGCAATCTTTAGGATAGGGTACTGAATTGTAACTTACTTTCGCCTAATAATGCGATTTTGGCAAAGAGAGTATCTCCCGCAGGGAAGCTGTTACCATCAAATGTTTGCCCTCATTAGACTCCCCTCTGGAAGCGCTTTCACTGCAAGCTGCAGATTCCCTCCTAACAGCAAGCTTTAGGATAGGGTACTGAATTGTAACTTACTTTCGCCTAATAATGCGATTATGGCAAGGAGAGTATCTCCCGCAGGGAAGCTGCTACCATCAAATGTTTGCCCTCATTAGACTCCCCTCTGGAAGCGCTTTCACTGCAAGCTGCAGATTCCCTCCTAACAGCAAGCTTTAGGATAGGGTACTGAATTGTAACTTACTTTCGCCTAATAATGCGATTTTGGCAAAGAGAGTATCTCCTGCAGGGAAGCTGCTACCATCAAATGTTTGCCCTCATTAGACTCCCCTCTGGAAGCACTTTCACTGCAAGCTGCAGATTCCCTCCTAACAGCAAGCTTTAGGAAAGTGTACTGAATTGTAACTTAACTGCGGCTAATAAGGCGATTTTGGCAAAGAGAATATCTCCCGCAGGGAAGCTGCTACCATCAAATGTTTGCCCTCATTAGACTCCCCTCTGGAAGCGCTTTCACTGCAAGCTGCAGATTCCCTCCTAACAGCAAGCTTTAGGATAGGGTACTGAATTGTAACTTACTTTCGCCTAATAAGGCGATTTTGGCAAAGAGAATATCTCCCGCAGGGAAGCTGTTACCATCAAATGTTTGCCCTCATTAGACTCCCCTCTGGAAGCGCTTTCACTGCAAGCTGCAGATTCCCTCCTAACAGCAAGCTTTAGGATAGGGTACTGAATTGTATCTTACTTTCGCCTAAAAATGCGATTTTGGCAAAGAGAGTATATCCTGCAGGGAAGCTGCTACCATCAAATGTTTGCCCTCATTAGACTCCCCTCTGGAAGCACTTTCACTGCAAGCTGCAGATTCCCTCCTAACAGCAATCTTTAGGATAGTGTACTGAATTGTAACTTACTTTCGCCTAAAAATGCGATTTTGGCAAAGAGAGTATCTCCCGCAGGGAAGCTGCTACCATCAAATGTTTGCCCTCATTAGACTCCCCTCTGGAAGCGCTTTCACTGCAAGCTGCAGATTCCCTCCTAACAGCAAGCTTTAGGATAGGGTACTGAATTGTAACTTAACTGCGGCTAATAAGGCGATTTCGGAAAAGAGAGTATATCCTGCAGGGAAGCTGCTACCATCAAATGTTTGCCCTCATTAGACTCCCCTCTGGAAGCGCTTTCACTGCAAGCTGCAGATTCCCTCCTAAGAGCGAGATTTAGGATAGGGTACTGAATTGTATCTTACTTTCGCCTAATAATGCGATTTTGTCAAAGAGAGTATCTCCCGCAGGGAAGCTGCTACCATCAAATGTTTGCCCTCATTAGACTCCCCTCTGGAAGCGCTTTCACTGCAAGCTGCAGATTCCCTCCTAACAGCAAGCTTTAGGATAGGGTACTGAATTGTAACTTACTTTCGCCTAATAATGCGGTTTTGGCAAAGAGAGTATCTCCCGCAGGGAAGCTGCTACCATCAAATGTTTGCCCTCCTTAGACTCCCCTCTGGAAGTGCTTTCACTGCAAGCTGCAGATTCCCTCCTAACAGCAAGCTTTAGGATAGGGTACTGAATTGTAACTTACTTTCGCCTAATAATGCGATTTTGGCAAAGAGACTATCGCCCGCAGGGAAGCTGCTACCATCAAATGTTTGCCCTCATTAGACTCCCCTCTGGAAGCGCTTTCACTGCAAGCTGCAGATTCCCTCCTAACAGCAAGCTTTAGGATAGGGTACTGAATTGTATCTTACTTTCGCCTAAAAATGCGATTTTGGCAAAGAAAGTATATCCTGCAGGGAAGCTGCTACCATCAAATGTTTGCCCTCATTAGACTCCCCTCTGGAAGAACTTTCACTGCAAGCTGCAGATTCCCTCCTAACAGCAATCTTTAGGATAGGGTACTGAATTGTAACTTACTTTCGACTAATAATACGATTTTGTCAAAGAGAGTATCTCCCGCAGGGAAGCTGCTACCGTCAAATATTTGCCCTCATTAGACTCCCCTCTGGAAGCGCTTTCACTGCAAGCTGCAGATTCCCTCCTAACAGCAAGCTTTAGGATAGGGTACTGAATTGTAACTTAACTGCGGCTAATAAGGCGATTTCGGAAAAGAGAGTATATCCTGCAGGGAAGCTGCTACCATCAAATGTTTGCCCTCATTAGACTCCCCTCTGGAAGCGCTTTCACTGCAAGCTGCAGATTCCCTCCTAAGAGCGAGATTTAGGATAGGGTACTGAATTGTATCTTACTTTCGCCTAATAATGCGATTTTGTCAAAGAGAGTATCTCCCGCAGGGAAGCTGCTACCATCAAATGTTTGCCCTCATTAGACTCCCCTCTGGAAGCGCTTTCACTGCAAGCTGCAGATTCCCTCCTAACAGCAAGCTGTAGGATAGGGTACTGAATTGTAACTTAACTGCGGCTAATAAGGCGATTATGGCAAAGAGAATATCTCCCGCAGGGAAGCTGCTACCATCAAATGTTTGCCCTCATTAGACTCCCCTCTGGAAGCGCTTTCACTGCAAGCTGCAGATTCCCTCCTAACAGCAAGCTTTAGGAAAGGGTACTGAATTGTAACTTAACTGCGGCTAATAAGGCGATTTCGGAAAAGAGAGTATATCCTGCAGGGAAGCTGCTACCATCAAATGTTTGCCCTCGTTAGACTCCCCTCTGGAAGCGCTTTCACTGCAAGCTGCAGATTCCCTCCTAACAGCAAGCTTTAGGATAGGGTACTGAATGGTAACTTACTTTCGCCTAATAATGCGATTTTGGCAAAGAGGGTATCTCCCGCAGGGAAGCTGCTACCATCAAATGTTTGCCCTCATTAGACTCCCCTCTGGAAGTGCTTTCACTGCAAGCTGCAGATTCCCTCCTAACAGCAATCTTTAGGATAGGGTACTGAATTGTAACTTACTTTCGCCTAATAATGCGATTTTGGCAAAGAGAGTATCTCCCGCAGGGAAGCTGTTACCATCAAATGTTTGCCCTCATTAGACTCCCCTCTGGAAGCGCTTTCACTGCAAGCTGCAGATTCCCTCCTAACAGCAAGCTTTAGGATAGGGTACTGAATTGTAACTTACTTTCGCCTAATAATGCGATTATGGCAAGGAGAATATCTCCCGCAGGGAAGCTGCTACCATCAAATGTTTGCCCTCATTAGACTCCCCTCTGGAAGCGCTTTCACTGCAAGCTGCAGATTCCCTCCTAACAGCAAGCTTTAGGATAGGGTACTGAATTGTAACTTACTTTCGCCTAATAATGCGATTTTGGCAAAGAGAGTATCTCCCGCAGGGAAGCTGCTACCATCAAATGTTTGCCCTCATTAGACTCCCCTCTGGAAGCACTTTCACTGCAAGCTGCAGATTCCCTCCTAACAGCAAGCTTTAGGAAAGGGTACTGAATTGTAACTTAACTGCGGCTAATAAGGCGATTTTGGCAAAGAGAATATCTCCCGCAGGGAAGCTGCTACCATCAAATGTTTGCCCTCATTAGACTCCCCTCTGGAAGCGCTTTCACTGCAAGCTGCAGATTCCCTCCTAACAGCAAGCTTTAGGATAGGGTACTGAGTTGTAACTTACTTTCGCCTAAATATGCGATTTTGGCAAAGAGAATATCTCCCGCAGGGAAGCTGTTACCATCAAATGTTTGCCCTCATTAGACTCCCCTGTGGAAGCGCTTTCACTGCAAGCTGCAGATTCCCTCCTAACAGCAAGCTTTAGGATAGGGTACTGAATTGTATCTTACTTTCGCCTAAAAATGCGATTTTGGCAAAGAGAGTATATCCTGCAGGGAAGCTGCTACCATCAAATGTTTGCCCTCATTAGACTCCCCTCTGGAAGCACTTTCACTGCAAGCTGCAGATTCCCTCCTAACAGCAATCTTTAGGATAGGGTACTGAATTGTAACTTACTTTCGCCTAATAATGCGATTTTGTCAAAGAGAGTATCTCCCGCAGGGAAGCTGCTACCATCAAATGTTTGCCCTCATTAGACTCCCCTCTGGAAGCGCTTTCACTGCAAGCTGCAGATTCCCTCCTAACAGCAAGCTTTAGGATAGGGTACTGAATTGTAACTTAACTGCGGCTAATAAGGCGATTTCGGAAAAGAGAGTATATCCTGCAGGGAAGCTGCTACCATCAAATGTTTGCCCTCATTAGACTCCCCTCTGGAAGCGCTTTCACTGCAAGCTGCAGATTCCCTCCTAAGAGCGAGATTTAGGATAGGGTACTGAATTGTATCTTACTTTCGCCTAATAATGCGATTTTGGCAAAGAGAGTATCTCCCGCAGGGAAGCTGCTACCATCAAATGTTTGCCCTCATTAGACTCCCCTCTGGAAGCGCTTTCACTGCAAGCTGCAGATTCCCTCCTAACAGCAAGCTTTAGGATAGGGTACTGAATTGTAACTTACTTTCGCCTAATAATGCGGTTTTGGCAAAGAGAGTATCTCCCGCAGGGAAGCTGCTACCATCAAATGTTTGCCCTCCTTAGACTCCCCTCTGGAAGTGCTTTCACTGCAAGCTGCAGATTCCCTCCTAACAGCAAGCTTTAGGATAGGGTACTGAATTGTAACTTACTTTCGCCTAATAATGCGATTTTGGCAAAGAGACTATCTCCCGCAGGGAAGCTGCTACCATCAAATGTTTGCCCTCATTAGACTCCCCTCTGGAAGCGCTTTCACTGCAAGCTGCAGATTCCCTCCTAACAGCAAGCTTTAGGATAGGGTACTGAATTGTAACTTACTTTCGCCTAATAATGCGATTATGGCAAGGAGACGATCTCCCGCAGGGAAGCTGCTACCATCAAATGTTTGCCCTCATTAGACTCCCCTCTGGAAGCGCTTTCACTGCAAGCTGCAGATTCCCTCCTAACTGCAAGCTTTAGGATAGGGTACTGAATTGTAACTTACTTTCGCCTAATAATGCGATTTTGGCAAAGAGAGTATCTCCCGCAGGGAAGCTGCTACCATCAAATGTTTGCCCTCATTAGACTCCCCTCTGGAAGCGCTTTCACTGCAAGCTGCAGATTCCCTCCTAACAGCAAGCTTTAGGATAGTGTACTGAATTGTAACTTAACTGCGGCTAAAAAGGCGATTTTTAGCAATGAGAATATCTCCCGCAGGGAAGCTGCTACCATCAAACGTTTGCCCTCATTAGACTCCCCTCTGGAAGCGCTTTCACTGCAAGCTGCAGATTCCCTCCTAACAGCAAGCTTTAGGATATGGTACTGAATTGTATCTTTACTGCGGCTAATAAGGCGATTTTGGCAAAGAGATTATCTCCTGCAGGGAAGATGCTACCATCAAATATTTGCCCTCATTAGATTCCCCTGTGGAAGCGCTTTCACTGCAAGCTGCAGATTCCCTCCTAACAGCAAGCTTTAGGATAGGGTACTGAATTGTATCTTACTTTCGCCTAAAAATGCGATTTTGGCAAAGAGAGTATCTCCCGCAGGGAAGCTGCTACCATCAAATGTTTGCCCTCATTAGACTCCCCTCTGGAAGCACTTTCACTGCAAGCTGCAGATTCCCTCCTAACAGCAAGCTTTAGGAAAGGGTACTGAATTGTAACTTAACTGCGGCT
Organism: Phaenicophaeus curvirostris; assembly: GCF_032191515.1. Classification (NCBI taxonomy): domain Eukaryota; kingdom Metazoa; phylum Chordata; class Aves; order Cuculiformes; family Cuculidae; genus Phaenicophaeus; species Phaenicophaeus curvirostris. Next base: position 43,103 of record NW_027206781.1, on the reverse strand, counting down.
AATAAGGCGATTTTGGCAAAGACAATATCTCCCGCAGGGAAGCTGCTACCATCAAATGTTTGCCCTCATTAGACTCCCCTCTGGAAGCGCTTTCACTGCAAGCTGCAGATTCCCTCCTAACAGCAAGCTTTAGGATAGTGTTCTGAATTGTATCTTAACTGCGGCTAATAAGGCGATTTTGGCAAAGAGAATATCTCCCGCAGGGAAGCTGCTACCATCAAATGTTTGCCCTCATTAGACTCCCCTCTGGAAGCGCTTTCACTGCAAGCTGCAGATTCCCTCCTAACAGCAAGCTTTAGGATAGGGTACTGAATTGTAACTTACTTTCGCCTAATAATGCGATTATGGCAAGGAGACGATCTCCCGCAGGGAAGCTGCTACCATCAAATGTTTGCCCTCATTAGACTCCCCTCTGGAAGCGCTTTCACTGCAAGCTGCAGATTCCCTCCTAACTGCAAGCTTTAGGATAGGGTACTGAATTGTAACTTACTTTCGCCTAATAATGCGATTTTGGCAAAGAGAGTATCTCCCGCAGGGAAGCTGCTACCATCAAATGTTTGCCCTCATTAGACTCCCCTCTGGAAGCGCTTTCACTGCAAGCTGCAGATTCCCTCCTAACAGCAAGCTTTAGGATAGTGTACTGAATAGTAACTTAACTGCGGCTAAAAAGGCGATTTTTAGCAATGAGAATATCTCCCGCAGGGAAGCTGCTACCATCAAACGTTTGCCCTCATTAGACTCCCCTCTGGAAGCGCTTTCACTGCAAGCTGCAGATTCCCTCCTAACAGCAAGCTTTAGGATATGGTACTGAATTGTATCTTAACTGCGGCTAATAAGGCGATTTTGGCAAAGAGATTATCTCCCGCAGGGAAGATGCTACCATCAAATATTTGCCCTCATTAGATTCCCCTGTGGAAGCGCTTTCACTGCAAGCTGCAGATTCCCTCCTAACAGCAAGCTTTAGGATAGGGTACTGAATTGTATCTTACTTTCGCCTAAAAATGCGATTTTGGCAAAGAGAGTATCTCCCGCAGGGAAGCTGCTACCATCAAATGTTTGCCCTCATTAGACTCCCCTCTGGAAGCACTTTCACTGCAAGCTGCAGATTCCCTCCTAACAGCAAGCTTTAGGAAAGGGTACTGAATTGTAACTTAACTGCGGCTAATAAGGCGATTTTGGCAAAGACAATATCTCCCGCAGGGAAGCTGCTACCATCAAATGTTTGCCCTCATTAGACTCCCCTCTGGAAGCGCTTTCACTGCAAGCTGCAGATTCCCTCCTAACAGCAAGCTTTAGGATAGTGTTCTGAATTGTATCTTAACTGCGGCTAATAAGGCGATTTTGGCAAAGAGAATATCTCCCGCAGGGAAGCTGCTACCATCAAATGTTTGCCCTCATTAGACTCCCCTCTGGAAGCGCTTTCACTGCAAGCTGCAGATTCCCTCCTAACAGCAAGCTTTAGGACAGGGTACTGAATTGTAACTTACTTTCGCCTAATAAGGCGATTTTGGCAAAGAGAATATCTCCCGCAGGGAAGCTGTTACCATCAAATGTTTGCCCTCATTAGACTCCCCTGTGGAAGCGCTTTCACTGCAAGCTGCAGATTCCCTCCTAACAGCAAGCTTTAGGATAGGGTACTGAATTGTATCTTACTTTCGCCTAAAAATGCGATTTTGGCAAAGAGAGTATATCCTGCAGGGAAGCTGCTACCATCAAATGTTTGCCCTCATTAGACTCCCCTCTGGAAGCACTTTCACTGCAAGCTGCAGATTCCCTCCTAACAGCAATCTTTAGGATAGGGTACTGAATTGTAACTTACTTTCGCCTAATAATGCGATTTTGTCAAAGAGAGTATCTCCCGCAGGGAAGCTGCTACCGTCAAATATTTGCCCTCATTAGACTCCCCTCTGGAAGCGCTTTCACTGCAAGCTGCAGATTCCCTCCTAACAGCAAGCTTTAGGATAGGGTACTGAATTGTAACTTAACTGCGGCTAATAAGGCGATTTCGGAAAAGAGAGTATATCCTGCAGGGAAGCTGCTACCATCAAATGTTTGCCCTCATTAGACTCCCCTCTGGAAGCGCTTTCACTGCAAGCTGCAGATTCCCTCCTAAGAGCGAGCTTTAGGATAGGGTACTGAATTGTATCTTACTTTCGCCTAATAATGCGATTTTGTCAAAGAGAGTATCTCCCGCAGGGAAGCTGCTACCATCAAATGTTTGCCCTCCTTAGACTCCCCTCTGGAAGTGCTTTCACTGCAAGCTGCAGATTCCCTCCTAACAGCAAGCTTTAGGATAGGGTACTGAATTGTAACTTACTTTCGCCTAATAATGCGATTATGGCAAGGAGACTATCTCCCGCAGGGAAGCTGCTACCATCAAATGTTTGCCCTCATTAGACTCCCCTCTGGAAGCGCTTTCACTGCAACCTGCAGATTCCCTCCTAACTGCAAGCTTTAGGATAGGGTACTGAATTGTAACTTACTTTCGCCTAATAATGCGATTTTGGCAAAGAGAGTATCTCCCGCAGGGAAGCTGCTACCATCAAATGTTTGCCCTCATTAGACTCCCCTCTGGAAGCGCTTTCACTGCAAGCTGCAGATTCCCTCCTAACAGCAAGCTTTAGGATAGGATACTTAATTATAACTTAACTGCGGCTTATGAGGCGATTTCCGAAAAGAGAGTATATCCTGCAGGGAAGCTGCTACCATCAAATGTTTGCCCTCGTTAGACTCCCCTCTGGAAGCGCTTTCACTGCAAGCTGCAGATTCTCTCCTAACAGCAAGCTTTAGGATAGGGTACTGAATTGTAACTTACTTTCGCCTAATAATGCGATTTTGGCAAAGAGAGTATCTCCCGCAGGGAAGCTGCTACCATCAAATGTTTGCCCTCATTAGACTCCCCTCTGCAAGCGCTTTCACTGCAAGCTGCAGATTCCCTCCTAACAGCAATATTTAGGATAGGGTACTGAATTGTAACTTACTTTCGCCTAATAATGCGATTTTGGCAAAGAGAGTATCTCCCGCAGGGAAGCTGCTACCATCAAATGCTTGCACTCATTAGACTCCCCTCTGGAAGCGCTTTCACTGCAAGCTGCAGATTCCCTCCTAACAGCAAGCTTTAGGATAAGGTACTGAATTGTAACTTACTTTCGCATAATAATGCGATTTTTGCAAAGAGAGTATCTCCCGCAGGAAAGCTACTACCATCAAATGTTTGCCCTCGTTAGACTCCCCTCTGGAAGCGCATTCACTTCAAGCTGCAGATTCCCTCCTAACAGCAAGCTTTAGGATAGGGTACTGAATTGTAACTTACTTTCGCCTAATAAAGCGATTTTGGCAAATAGAGTATCTCCTGCAGGGAAGCTGCTACCATCAAATGTTTGCCCTCATTAGACTCCCCTCTGGAAGCGCTTTCACTGCAAGCTGCAGATTCCCTCCTAACAGCAAGCTTTAGCATAGGGTACTGAATTGTATCTTACTTTCGCCTAATAATGCGATTATGGCAAGGAGACTATCTCCCGCAGGGAAGCTGCTACCATCAAATGTTTGCCCTCATTAGACTCCCCTCTGGAAGCGCTTTCACTGCAAGCTGCAGATTCCCTCCTAACAGCAAGCTTTAGGATAGGGTACTGAATTGTAACTTACTTTCGCCTAATAATGCTATTATGGCAAGGAGACTATCTCCCGCAGGGAAGCTGCTACCATCAAATGTTTGCCCTCATTAGACTCCCCTCTGGAAGCGCTTTCACTGCAACCTGCAGATTGCCTCCTAACTGCAAGCTTTAGGATAGGGTACTGAACTGTAACTTAACTGCGGCTAATAAGGCGATTTTGGCAAAGAGAATATCTCCCGGAGGGAAGATGCTACCATCAAATGTTTGCCCTCATTAGACTCCCCTCTGGAAGCGCTTTCACTGCAAGCTGCAGATTCCCTCCTAACAGCAAGCTTTAGGATAGGATACTTAATTATAACTTAACTGCGGCTTATGAGGCGATTTCCGAAAAGAGAGTATATCCTGCAGGGAAGCTGCTACCATCAAATGTTTGCCCTCGTTAGACTCCCCTCTGGAAGCGCTTTCACTGCAAGCTACAGATTCTCTCCTAACAGCAAGCTTTAGGATAGGGTACTGAATTGTAACTTAAATGCGGCTAATAATGCGATTTTGGCAAAGAGAGTATCTCCCGCAGGGAAGCTGCTACCATCAAATGTTTGCCCTCATTAGACTCCCCTCTGCAAGCGCTTTCACTGCAAGCTGCAGATTCTCTCCTAACAGCAAGCTTTAGGATAGGGTACTGAATTGTAACTTAAATGCGGCTAATAATGCGATTTTGGCAAAGAGAGTATCTCCCGCAGGGAAGCTGCTACCATCAAATGTTTGCCCTCATTAGACTCCCCTCTGCAAGCGCTTTCACTGCAAGCTGCAGATTCCCTCCTAACAGCAATATTTAGGATAGGGTACTGAATTGTAACTTACTTTCGCCTAATAATACGATTTTGGCAAAGAGAGTATCTCCCGCAGGGAAGCTGCTACCATCAAATGTTTGCCCTCATTAGACTCCCCTCTGGAAGCGCTTTCATTGCAAGCTGCAGATTCCCTCCTAACAGCAAGCTGTAGGACACTGTACTGAATTGAAACTTAACTGAGTCTAATAATGCGATTTTGGCAAAGAGAATATCTCCCGCAGGGAAGCTGTTACCATCAAATGTTTGCCCTCATTAGACTCCCCTCTGGAAGCGCTTTCACTGCAAGCTGCAGATTCCCTCCTAACAGCAAGCTTTAGGATAGGGTACTGAATTGTAACTTACTTTCGCCTAATAATGCGATTTTGGCAAAGAGAGTATCTCCCGCAGGGAAGCTGCTACCATCACATGTTTGCCCTCATTAGACTCCGCTCTGGAAGCGCTTTCACTGCAAGCTGCAGATTCCCTCCTAACAGCAAGCTTTAGGATAGGGTACTTAATTGTAACTTACTTTCGCCTAATAATGCGATTTTGGCAAAGAGAGTATCTCCCGCAGGGAAGCTGCTACCATCAAATGTTTGCCCTCATTAGACTCCCCTCTGGAAGCGCTTTCACTGCAAGCTGCAGATTCCCTCCTAACAGCAAGCTTTAGGATAGGGTACTGAATTGTAACTTACTTTCGCCTAATAATGCGATTTTGGCAAAGAGAGTGTCTCCCGCAGGGAAGCTGCTACCATCAAATGTTTGACCTCGTTAGACTCCCCTCTGGAAGCGCTTTCACTGCAAGCTGCAGATTCCCTCGTAATAGCAAGCTGTAGGACACTGTACTGAATTATAACTTAACTGCGTCTAATAAGGCGATTTTGGCAAAGAGAGTATCTCCCGCAGGGAAGCTGTTACCATCAAATGTTTGCCCTCATTAGACTCCCCTCTGGAAGCGCTTTCACTGCAAGGTGCAGATTCCTTCCTAACAGCAAGCTTTAGGATAGGGTACTGAATTGTAACTTACTTTCGCCTAATAAGGCGATTATGGCAAAGAGAATATCTCCCGCAGGGAAGCTGCTACCATCAAATGTTTGCCCTCATTAGACTCCCCTCTGGAAGCGCTTTCACTGCAAGCTGCAGATTCCCTCCTAACAGCAAGCTTTAGGATTGGGTACTGAATTGTAACTTACTTTCGCCTAATAAGGCGATTATTGCGCAGAGAGTATCTCCCGCAGGGAAGCTGCTACCATCAAATGTTTGCCCTCATTAGACTACCCTCTGGAAGCGCTTTCACTGCAAGCTGCAGATTCCCTCCTAACAGCAAGCTTTAGGATAGGGTACTGAATTGTAACTTACTTTCGCCTAATAATGCGATTTTGGCAAAGAGAGTATCTCCCGCAGGGAAACTGCTACCATCAAATGTTTGTCCTCATTAGACTCCCCTCTGGAAGTGCTTTCACTGCAAGCTGCAGATTCCCTCCTAACAGCAAGCTTTAGGATAGGGTACTGAATTGTAACTTACTTTCGCCTAATAATGCGATTTTGGCAAAGAGAGTATCTCCCGCAGGGAAGGTGCTACCATCAAATGTTTGCCCTCATTAGACTCCCCTCTGGAAGCGCTTTCACTGCAAGCTGCAGATTCCCTCCTAACAGCAAGCTTTAGGATAGGGTACTGAATTGTAACTTACTTTCGCCTAATAATGCGGTTTTGGCAAAGAGAATATCTCCCGCAGGGAAGCTGCTACCATCAAATGTTTGCCCTCATTAGACTCCCCTCTGGAAGCGCTTTCACTGCAAGCTGCAGATTCCCTCCTAACAGCAAGCTTTAGGATAGTGTACTGAATTGTAACTTACTTTCGCCTAAAAATGCGATTTTGGCAAAGAGAGTATCTCCCGCAGGGAAGCTGCTACCATCAAATGTTTGCCCTCATTAGACTCCCCTCTGGAAGCGCTTTCACTGCAAGCTGCAGATTCCCTCCTAACAGCAAGCTGTAGGACACTGTACTGAATTGTAACTTAACTGCGTCTAATAAGGCGATTTTGGCAAAGAGAATATCTCCCGCAGGGAAGCTGTTACCATCAAATGTTTGCCCTCATTAGACTCCCCTCTGGAAGCGCTTTCACTGCAAGCTGCAGATTCCCTCCTAACAGCAAGCTTTAGGATAGGGTACTGAATTGCAACTTACTTTCGCCTAATAAAGCGATTTTGGCAAAGAGAGTATCTCCCGCAGGGAAGCTGCTACCATCACATGTTTGCCCTCATTAGACTCCCCTCTGGAAGCGCTTTCACTGCAAGCTGCAGATTCCCTCCTAACAGCAAGCTTTAGGATAGGGTACTGAATTGCAACTTACTTTCGCCTAATAAAGCGATTTTGGCAAAGAGAGTATCTCCCGCAGGGAAGCTGCTACCATCAAATGTTTGCCCTCATTAGACTCCCCTCTGGAAGCGCTTTCACTGCAAGCTGCAGATTCCCTCCTAACAACAAGCTGTAGGACACTGTACTGAATTCTAACTTAACTGCGTCTAATAAGGCGATTTTAGCAAAGAGAATATCTCCCGCAGGGAAGCTGCTACCATCAAATGTTTGCCCTCATTAGACTCCCCTCTGGAAGCGCTTTCACTGCAAGCTGCAGATTCCCTCCTAACAGCAAGCTTTAGGACAGGGTACTGAATTGTAACTTACTTTCGCCTAATAAGGCGATTTTGGCAAAGAGAATATCTCCCGCAGGGAAGCTGCTACCATCAAATGTTTGCCCACATTAGACTCCCCTCTGGAAGCGCTTTCACTGCAAGCGTCAGATTCCCACCTAACAGCAAGCTTTAGGATAGGGTACTGAATTGTATCTTACTTTCGCATAATAAGGCGATTATTGCAAAGAGAGTATCTCCCGCAGGGAAGCTGCTACCATCAAATGTTTGCCCTCATTAGACTCCCCTCTGGAAGCGCTTTCACTGCAAGCTGCAGATTCCCTCCTAACAGCAAGCTTTAGGATAGGGTACTGAATTGTAACTTACTTTCGCCTAATAATGCGATTTTGGCAAAGAGAGTATCTCCCGCAGGGAAGCTGCTACCATCAAATGTTTGCCCTCATTAGACTCCCCTCTGGAAGCGCTTTCACTGCAAGCAGCATATTCCCTCCTAACAGCAAGGTTTAGGATAGGGTACTGAATTGTAACTTACTTTCGCCTAATAATGCGGTTTTGGCAAAGAGAGTATCTCCCGCAGGGAAGCTGCTACCATCAAATGTTTGCCCTCATTAGACTCCCCTCTGGAAGCGCTTTCACTGCAAGCTGCAGATTCCCTCCTAACAGCAAGCTGTAGGACACTGTACTGAATTCTATCTTAACTGCGTCTAATAAGGCGATTTTGGCAAAGAGAATATCTCCCGCAGGGAAGCTGTTACCATCAAATGTTTGCCCTCATTAGACTCCCCTCTGGAAGCGCTTTCACTGCAAGCTGCAGATTCCCTCCTAACAGCAAGCTTTAGGATAGGGTACTGAATTGTAACTTACTTTCGCCTAATAATGCGATTTTGGCAAAGAGAATATCTCCCGCAGGGAAGCTGCTACCATCAAATGTTTGCCCTCATTACAATCCCCTCTGAAAGCGCTTTCACTGCAAGCGTCAGATTCCCACCTAACAGCAAGCTTTAGGATAGGGTACTGAATTGTAACTTACTTTCGCCTAATAAGGCGATTATTGCAAAGAGAGTATCTCCCGCAGGGAAGCTGCTACCATCAAATGATTGCCCTCATTAGACTCCCCTCTGGAAGCGCTTTCACTGCAAGCTTCAGATTCCCTCCTAACAGCAAGCTTTAGGACAGGGTACTGAATTGTAACTTACTTTCGCCTAATAATGCGATTTTGGCAAAGAGAGTATCTCCCGCAGGGAAGCTGCTACCATCAAATGTTTGTCCTCATTAGACTCCCCTCTGGAAGTGCTTTCACTGCAAGCTGCAGATTCCCTCCTAACAGCAAGCTTTAGGATAGGGTACTGAATTGTAACTTACTTTCGCCTAATAATGCGATTTTGGCAAAGAGAGTATCTCCCGCAGGGAAGCTGCTACCATCAAATGTTTGCCCTCATTAGACTCCCCTCTGGAAGCGCTTTCACTGCAAGCTGCAGATTCCCTCCTAACAGCAAGCTTTAGGATAGGGTACTGAATTGTAACTTACTTTCGCCTAATAATGCTATTATGGCAAGGAGACTATCTCCCGCAGGGAAGCTGCTACCATCAAATGTTTGCCCTCATTAGACTCCCCTCTGGAAGCGCTTTCACTGCAACCTGCAGATTGCCTCCTAACTGCAAGCTTTAGGATAGGGTACTGAACTGTAACTTAACTGCGGCTAATAAGACGATTTTGGCAAAGAGAATATCTCCCGGAGGGAAGATGCTACCATCAAATGTTTGCCCTCATTAGACTCCCCTCTGGAAGCGCTTTCACTGCAAGCTGCAGATTCCCTCCTAACAGCAAGCTTTAGGATAGGGTCCTGAATTGTAACTTACTTTCGCCTAATAATGCGATTTTGGCAAAGAGAGTATCTCCCGCAGGGAAGCTGCTACCATCAAATGTTTGCCCTCATTAGACTCCCCTCTGGAAGCGCTTTCACTGCAAGCTGCAGATTCCCTCCTAACAGCAAGCTGTAGGACACTGTACTGAATTGTAACTTAACTGCGTCTAATAAGGCGATTTTGGCAAAGAGAGTATCTCCCGCAGGGAAGCTGCTACCATCACACGTTTGCCCTCATTAGACTCCCCTCTGGAAGCGCTTTCACTGCAAGCTGCAGATTCCCTCCTAACAGCAAGCTTTAGGATAGGGTACTGAATTGTAACTTACTTTCGCCTAATAACGCGATTTTGGCAAAGAGAGTATCTCCCGCAGGGAAGCTGCTACCATCAAATGTTTGCCCTCATTAGACTCCCCTCTGGAAGCGCTTTCACTGCAAGCTGCTGATTCCCTCCGAACAGCAAGCTGTAGGACACTTTACTGAATTGTAACTTACTTTAGCCTAATAATGCGATTTTGGCAAAGAGAGTATCTCCCGCAGGGAAGCTGCTACCATCAAATGTTTGCCCTCATTAGACTCCCCTCTGGAAGCGGTTTCACTGCAAGCTGCAGGTTCCCTCCTAACAGCAAGCTTTAGGATAGGGTACTGAATTGTATCTTACTTTCGCCTAATAATGCGATTTTGGCAAAGAGAGTATCTCCCGCAGGGAAGCTGCTACCATCAAATGTTTGCCCTCATTAGACTCCCCTCTGGAAGCGGTTTCACTGCAAGCTGCAGATTCCCTCCTAACAGCAAGCTTTAGGATAGGGTACTGAATTGTAACTTACTTTCGCCTAATAACGCGATTTTGGCAAAGAGAGTATCTCCCGCAGGGAAGCTGCTACCATCAAATGTTTGCCCTCATTAGACTCCCCTCTGGAAGCGCTTTCACTGCAAGCTGCAGATTCCCTCCTAACAGCAAGCTTTAGGATAGGGTACTGAATTGTAACTTACTTTCGCCTAATAATGCGATTGTGGCAAAGAGAGTATCTCCCGCAGGGAAGCTGCTACCATCAAATGTTTGCCCTCATTAGACTCCCCTCTGGAAGCGCTTTCACTGCAAGCTGCAGATTCCCTCCTAACAGCAAGCTGTAGGACACTGTACTGAATTCTAACTTAACTGCGTCTAATAAGGCGATTTTGGCAAAGAGAATATCTCCCGCAGGGAAGCTGTTACCATCAAATGTTTGCCCTCATTAGACTCCCCTCTGGAAGCGCTTTCACTGCAAGCTGCAGATTCCCTCCTAACAGCAAGCTTTAGGACAGGGTACTGAATTGTAACTTACTTTCGCCTAATAAGGCGATTTTGGCAAAGAGAATATCTCCCGCAGGGAAGCTGCTACCATCAAATGTTTGCCCACATTAGACTCCCCTCTGGAAGCGCTTTCACTGCAAGCGTCAGATTCCCACCTAACAGCAAGCTTTAGGATAGGGTACTGAATTGTAACTTACTTTCGCCTAATAAGGCGATTATTGCAAAGAGAGTATCTCCCGCAGGGAAGCTGTTACCATCAAATGTTTGCCCTCATTAGACTCCCCTCTGGAAGCGCTTTCACTGCAAGCTGCAGATTCCCTCCTAACAGCAAGCTTTAGGATAGGGTACTGAATTGTAACTTACTTTCGCCTAATAATGCGATTTTGGCAAAGAGAGTATCTCCCGCAGGGAAGCTGCTACCATCAAATGTTTGCCCTCATTAGACTCCCCTCTGGAAGCGCTTTCACTGCAAGCTGCAGATTCCCTCCTAACAGCAAGCTTTAGGATAGGGTACTGAATTGTAACTTACTTTCGCCTAATAATGCGGTTTTGGCAAAGAGAATATCTCCCGCAGGGAAGCTGCTACCATCAAATGTTTGCCCTCATTAGACTCCCCTCTGGAAGCGCTTTCACTGCAAGCTGCAGATTCCCTCCTAACAGCAAGCTGTAGGACACTGTACTGAATTCTAACTTAACTGCGTCTAATAATGCGATTTTGGCAAAGAGATTATCTCCCGCAGGGAAGCTGTTACCATCAAATGTTTGCCCTCATTAGACTCCCCTCTGGAAGCGCTTTCACTGCAAGCTGCAGATTCCCTCCTAACAGCAAGCTTTAGGACAGGGTACTGAATTGTAACTTACTTTCGCCTAATAAGGCGATTTTGGCAAAGAGAATATCTCCCGCAGGGAAGCTGCTACCATCAAATGTTTGCCCTCATTACAATCCCCTCTGAAAGCGCTTTCACTGCAAGCGTCAGATTCCCACCTAACAGCAAGCTTTAGGACAGGGTACTGAATTGTAACTTACTTTCGCCTAATAATGCGATTTTGGCAAAGAGAGTATCTCCCGCAGGGAAGCTGCTACCATCACATGTTTGCCCTCATTAGACTCCCCTCTGGAAGCGCTTTCACTGCAAGCTGCAGATTCCCTCCTAACAGCAAGCTTTAGGATAGGGTACTTAATTGTATCTTACTTTCGCCTAATAATGCGATTTTGGCAAAGAGAGTATCTCCCGCAGGGAAGCAGCTACCATCAAATGTTTGCCCTCATTAGACTCCCCTCTGGAAGCACTTTCACTGCAAGCTGCAGATTCCCTCCTAACAGCAAGCTTTAGGATAGGGTACTGAATTGTAACTTAACTGCGGCTAATAAGGCGATTACGGAAAAGAGAGTATATCCTGCAGGGAAGCTGCTACTATCAAATGTTTGCCCTCGTTAGACTCCCCTCTGGAAGCGCTTTCACTGCAAGCTGCAGATTCCCTCCTAACAGCAAGCTTTAGGATAGGGTACTGAATTGTATCTTACTTTCGTTTAAAAATGCGATTTTGGCAAAGAGAGTATCTCCCGCAGGGAAGCTGCTACCATCAAATCTTTGCCCTCATTAGACTCCCCTCTGGAAGCGCTTTCACTGCAAGCTGCAGATTCCCTCCTAACAGCAATATTTAGGATAGGGTACTGAATTGTAACTTACTTTCGCCTAATAATGCGGTATTGGCAAGGAGAGTATCTCCCGCAGGGAAGCTGCTACCATCAAATGTTTGCCCTCATTAGACTCCCCTCTGGAAGTGCTTTCACTGCAACCTGCAGATTCCCTCCTAACAGCAAGCTTTAGGATAGGGTACTGAATTGTAACTTAACTGCGGCTAATAAGGCGATTTTGGCAAAGAGAATATCTCCTGCAGGGAAGCTGCTACAATCAAATGTTTGCCCTCATTAGACTCCCCTCTGGAAGCGCTTTCACTGCAAGCTGCAGATACCCTCCTAACAGCAAGCTTTAGGATAGGGTACTGAATTGTAACTTAACTGCGGCTAATAAGGCGATTTCGGAAAAGAGAGTATATCCTGCAGGGAAGCTGCTACCATCAAATGTTTGCCCTCGTTAGACTCCCCTCTGGAAGCGCTTTCACTGCAAGCTGCAGATTCCCTCCTAACAGCAAGCTTTAGGACAGGGTACTGAATTGTAACTTACTTTCGCCTAATAATGCGATTATGGCAAGGAGAGTATCTCCCGCAGGGAAGCTGCTACCATCAAATGTTTGCCCTCATTAGACTCCCCTCTGGAAGCGCTTTCACTGCAAGCTGCAGATTCCCTCCTAACAGCAAGCTTTAGGATAGGGTACTGAATTGTAACTTCACTGCGGCTAATAAGGCGATTTTGGCAAAGAGAGTATCTCCCGCAGGGAAGCTGCTACCATCAAATGTTTGCCCTCATTAGACTCCCCTCTGGAAGCACTTTCACTGCAAGCTGCAGATTCCCTCCTAACAGCAAGCTTTAGGGTAGGGTACTGAATTGTAACTTAACTGCGGCTAATAAGGCGATTTTGGCAAAGAGAATATCTCCCGCAGGGAAGCTGCTACCATCAAATGTTTGCCCTCATTAGACTCCCCTCTGGAAGCGCTTTCACTGCAAGCTGCAGATTCCCTCCTAACAGCAAGCTTTAGGATAGGGTACTGAGTTGTAATTTAACTGCGGCTAATAAGGCGATTTTGGCAAAAAGAGTATCTCCCGCAGGGAAGCTGCTACCATCAAATGTTTGCCCTCATTAGACTCCCCTCTGGAAGCGCTTTCACTGCAAGCTGCAGATTCCCTCCTAACAGCAAGCTTTAGGATAGTGTTCTGAATTGTATCTTAACTGCGGCTAATAAGGCGATTTTGGCAAAGAGAATATCTCCCGCAGGGAAGCTGCTACCATCAAATGTTTGCCCTCATTAGACTCCCCTCTGGAAGCGCTTTCACTGCAAGCTGCAGATTCCCTCCTAACAGCAAGCTTTAGGATAGGGTACTGAATTGTAACTTACTTTCGAATAATAAGGCAATTTTGGCAAAGAGAATATCTCCCGCAGGGAAGCTGTTACCATCAAATGTTTGCTCTCATTAGACTCCCCTCTGGAAGCGCTTTCACTGCAAGCTGCAGATTCCCTCCTAACAGCAAGCTTTAGGATAGGGTACTGAACTGTATCTTAACTGCGGATAATAAGGCGATTTCGGAAAAGAGAGTATATCCTGCAGGGAAGCTGCTACCATCAAATGTTTGCCCTCGTTAGACTCCCCTCTGGAAGCGCTTTCACTGCAAGCTGCAGATTCCCTCCTAACAGCAAGCTTTAGGATAGGGTACTGAATTGTATCTTACTTTCGCCTAATAATGCGATTTTGGAAAAGAGAGTATATCCTGCAGGGAAGCTGCTACCATCAAATGTTTGCCCTCATTAGACTCCCCTCTGGAAGCGCTTTCACTGCAAGCTGCAGATTCCCTCCTAACAGCAAGCTTTAGGAAAGGGTACTGAATTGTAACTTACTTTCGCCTAATAATGAGATTTTGGCAAAGAGAGTATCTCCCGCAGGGAAGCTGCTACCGTCAAATATTTGCCCTCATTAGACTCCCCTCTGGAAGCGCTTTCACTGCAAGCTGCAGATTCCCTCCTAACAGCAAGCTTTAGGATAGGGTACTGAATTGTAACTTAACTGCGGCTAATAAGGCGATTTCGGAAAAGAGAGTATATCCTGCAGGGAAGCTGCTACCATCAAATGTTTGCCCTCATTAGACTCCCCTCTGGAAGCGCTTTCACTGCAAGCTGCAGATTCCCTCCTAAGAGCGAGCTTTAGGATAGGGTACTGAATTGTATCTTACTTTCGCCTAATAATGCGATTTTGGCAAAGAGAGTATCTCCCGCAGCGAAGCTGCTACCATCAAATGTTTGCCCTCATTAGACTCCCCTCTGGAAGCGCTTTCACTGCAAGCTGCAGATTCCCTCCTAACAGCAAGCTTTAGGATAGGGTACTGAATTGTATCTTACTTTCGCCTAATAATGCGGTTTTGGCAAAGAGACTATCTCCCGCAGGGAAGCTGCTACCATCAAATGTTTGCCCTCCTTAGACTCCCCTCTGGAAGTGCTTTCACTGCAAGCTGCAGATTCCCTCCTAACAGCAAGCTTTAGGATAGGGTACTGAATTGTAACTTACTTTCGCCTAATAATGCGATTTTGGCAAAGAGAGTATCTCCCGCAGGGAAGCTGCTACCATCAAATGTTTGCCTTCATTAGACTCCCCTCTGGAAGCGCTTTCACTGCAAGCTGCAGATTCCCTCCTAACAGCAAGCTTTAGGAAAGGGTTCTGAATTGTAACTTACTTTCGTCTAATAATGCGATTTTGGCAAAGAGAGTATCTCCCGCAGGGAAGCTGCTACCATCAAATGTTTGCCCTCGTTAGACTCCCCTCTGGAAGCGCTTTCACTGCAAGCTGCAGATTCCCTCCTAACAGCAAGCTTTAGGAAAGGGTTCTGAATTGTAACTTACTTTCGCCTAATAATGCGATTTTGGCAAAGAGAGTATATCCTGCAGGGAAGCTGCTACCATCAAATGTTTGCCCTCATTAGACTCCCCTCTGGAAGCGCTTTCACTGCAAGCTGCAGATTCCCTCCTAACAGCAAGTTTTAGGATAGGGTACTGAATTGTAACTTACTTTCGCCTAATAATGCGATTGTGGCAAAGAGAGTATCTCCCGCAGGGAAGCTGCTACCATCAAATGTTTGCCCACATTAGACTCCCCTGTGGAAGCGCTTTCACTGCAAGCTGCAGATTCCCTCCTAACAGCAAGCTTTAGGATAGGGTACTGAATTGTAACTTACTTTTGCCTAATAAGGCGATTTTGGCAAAGAGAATATCTCCCGCAGGGAAGCTGTTACCATAAAATGTTTGCCCTCATTAGACTCCCCTCTGGAAGCGCTTTCACTGCAAGCTGCAGATTCCCTCCTAACAGCAAGTTGTAGGAAAGGGTACTGAATTGTAACTTATCTGCGGCTAATAAGGCGATTACGGAAAAGAGAGTATATCCCGCAGGGAAGCTGCTACTATCAAATGTTTGCCCTCATTAGACTCCCCTCTGGAAGCGCTTTCACTGCAAGCTGCAGATTCCCTCCTAACAGCAAGCTTTAGGGTAGGGTACTGAATTGTATCTTACTTTCGTCTAAAAATGCGATTTTGGCAAAGAGAGTATCTCCCGCAGGGAAGCTGCTACCATCAAATGTTTGCCCTCATTAGACTCCCCTCTGGAAGCGCTTTCACTGCAAGCTGCAGATTCCCTCCTAACAGCAAGCTTTAGGATAGGGTACTGAATTGTAACTTACTTTCGCCTAATAATGCGGTTTTGGCAAGGAGACTATCTCCCGCAGGGAAGCTGCTACCATCAAATGTTTGCCCTCATTAGACTCCCCTCTGGAAGTGCTTTCACTGCAAGCTGCAGATTCTCTCCTAACAGCAATCTTTAGGATAGGGTACTGAATTGTAACTTACTTTCGCCTAATAATGCGATTTTGGCAAAGAGAGTATCTCCCGCAGGGAAGCTGCTACCATCAAATGTTTGCCCTCATTAGACTCCCCTCTGGAAGCGCTTTCACTGCAAGCTGCAGATTCCCTCCTAACAGCAAGCTTTTGGATAGGGTACTGAATTGTAACTTAACTGCGGCTAATAAGGTGATTTTGGCAATGAGAATATCTCCCGCAGGGAAGCTGCTACCATCAAATGTTTGCCCTCATTAGACTCCCCTCTGGAAGCGCTTTCACTGCAAGCTGCAGATTCCCTCCTAACAGCAAGCTTTAGGATAGGGTACTGAATTGTAACTTCACTGCGGCTAATAAGGCGATTTTGGCAAAGAGAATATCCCCCGCAGGGAAGCTGCTACCATCAAATCTTTGCCCTCATTAGACACCCCTCTGGAAGCGCTTTCACTGCAAGCTGCAGATTCCCTCCTAACAGCAAGCTTTAGGATAGGGTACTGAATTGTAACTTACTTTCGCCTAATAAGGCGATTTTGGTAAACACAATATCTCCCGCAGGGAAGCTGTTACCATCAAATGTTTGCCCTCATTAGACTCCCCTCTGGAAGCGCTTTCACGGCAAGCTGCAGATTCCCTCCTAACAGCAAGTTGTAGGAAAGGGTACTGAATTGTAACTTAACTGCGGCTAATAAGGCGATTACGGAAAAGAGAGTATATCCTGCAGGGAAGCTGCTACTATCAAATGTTTGCCCTCGTTAGACTCCCCTCTGGAAGCGCTTTCACTGCAAGCTGCAGATTCCCTCCTAACAGCAAGCTTTAGGATAGGGTACTGAATTGTAACTTACTTTCGCCTAATAAGGCGATTTTGGTAAAGACAATATCTCCCGCAGGGAAGCTGTTACCATCAAATGTTTGCCCTCATTAGACTCCCCTCTGGAAGCGCTTTCACTGCAAGCTGCAGATACCCTCCTAACAGCAAGCTTTAGGATAGGGTACTGAATTGTAACTTAACTGCGGCTAATAAGGCGATTTCGGAAAAGAGAGTATATCCTGCAGGGAAGCTGCTACCATCAAATGTTTGCCCTCGTTAGACTCCCCTCTGGAAGCGCTTTCACTGCAAGCTGCAGATTCCCTCCTAACAGCAAGCTTTAGGATAGCGTACTGAATTGTAACTTACTTTCGCCTAATAATGCGATTATGGCAAGGAGAGTATCTCCCGCAGGGAAGCTGCTACCATCAAATGTTTGCCCTCATTAGACTCCCCTCTGGAAGCGCTTTCACTGCAAGCTGCAGATTCCCTCCTAACAGCAAGCTTTAGGATAGTGTTCTGAATTGTATCTTAACTGCGGCTAATAAGGCGATTTTGGCAAAGAGAATATCTCCCGCAGGGAAGCTGCTACCATCAAATGTTTGCCCTCATTAGACTCCCCTCTGGAAGCGCTTTCACTGCAAGCTGCAGATTCCCTCCTAACAGCAAGCTTTAGGATAGGGTACTGAATTGTAACTTACTTTCGAATAATAAGGCAATTTTGGCAAAGAGAATATCTCCCGCAGGGAAGCTGTTACCATCAAATGTTTGCTCTCATTAGACTCCCCTCTGGAAGCGCTTTCACTGCAAGCTGCAGATTCCCTCCTAACAGCAAGCTTTAGGATAGGGTACTGAACTGTATCTTAACTGCGGATAATAAGGCGATTTCGGAAAAGAGAGTATATCCTGCAGGGAAGCTGCTACCATCAAATGTTTGCCCTCGTTAGACTCCCCTCTGGAAGCGCTTTCACTGCAAGCTGCAGATTCCCTCCTAACAGCAAGCTTTAGGAAAGGGTACTGAATTGTAACTTACTTTCGCCTAATAATGCGATTTTGGCAAAGAGAGTATCTCCCGCAGGGAAGCTGCTACTATCAAATGTTTGCCCTCATTAGACTCCCCTCTGGAAGCGCTTTCACTGCAAGCTGCAGATTCCCTCCTAACAGCAAGCTTTAGGATAGGGTACTGAATTGTATCTTACTTTCGTCTAAAAATGCGATTTTGGCAAAGAGAGTATCTCCCGCAGGGAAGCTGCTACCATCAAATGTTTGCCCTCATTAGACTCCCCTCTGGAAGCGCTTTCACTGCAAGCTGCAGATTCCCTCCTAACAGCAAGCTTTAGGATAGGGTACTGAATTGTAACTTACTTTCGCCTAATAATGCGGTTTTGGCAAGGAGACTATCTCCCGCAGGGAAGCTGCTACCATCAAATGTTTGCCCTCATTAGACTCCCCTCTGGAAGTGCTTTCACTGCAAGCTGCAGATTCTCTCCTAAGAGCAATCTTTAGGATAGGGTACTGAATTGTAACTTACTTTCGCCTAATAATGCGATTTTGGCAAAGAGAGTATCTCCCGCAGGGAAGCTGCTACCATCAAATGTTTGCCCTCATTAGACTCCCCTCTGGAAGCGCTTTCACTGCAAGCTGCAGATTCCCTCCTAACAGCAAGCTTTAGGATAGGGTACTGAATTGTAACTTAACTGCGGCTAATAAGGTGATTTTGGCAATGAGAATATCTCCCGCAGGGAAGCTGCTACCATCAAATGTTTGCCCTCATTAGACTCCCCTCTGGAAGCGCTTTCACTGCAAGCTGCAGATTCCCTCCTAACAGCAAGCTTTAGGATAGGGTACTGAATTGTAACTTAACTGCGGCTAATAAGGCGATTTTGGCAAAGAGAATATCCCCCGCAGGGAAGCTGCTACCATCAAATCTTTGCCCTCATTAGACACCCCTCTGGAAGCGCTTTCACTGCAAGCTGCAGATTCCCTCCTAACAGCAAGCTTTAGGATAGGGTACTGAATTGTAACTTACTTTCGCCTAATAAGGTGATTTTGGTAAAGACAATATCTCCCGCAGGGAAGCTGTTACCATCAAATGTTTGCCCTCATTAGACTCCCCTCTGGAAGCGCTTTCACTGCAAGCTGCAGATACCCTCCTAACAGCAAGCTTTAGGAAAGTGTACTGAATTGTAACTTAACTGCGGCCAATAAGGCGATTTCGGAAAAGAGAGTATATCCTGCAGGGAAGCTGCTACCATCAAATGTTTGCCCTCATTAGACTCCCCTCTGGAAGCGCTTTCACGGCAAGCTGCAGATTCCCTCCTAACAGCAAGCTTTAGGATAGGGTACTGAATTGTAACTTACTTTCGCATAATAAGTCAATTTTGGAAAAGAGAATATCTCCCGCAGGGAAGCTGCTACCATCAAATGTTTGCCCTCGTTAGACTCCCCTCTGGAAGCGCTTTCACTGCAAGCTGCAGATTCCCTCCTAACAGCAAGCTTTAGGATAGGGTACTGAATTGTATCTTACTTTCGCCTAAAAATGCGATTTTGGCAAAGAGAGTATATCCTGCAGGGAAGCTGCTACCATCAAATGTTTGCCCTCATTAGACTCCCCTCTGGAAGCGCTTTCACTGCAAGCTGCAGATTCCCTCCTAACAGCAAGCTTTAGGAAAGGGTACTGAATTGTAACTTACTTTTGCCTAATAATGCGATTTTGTCAAAGAGAGTATCTCACGCAGGGAAGCTGCTACCGTCAAATATTTGCCCTCATTAGACTCCCCTCTGGAAGCGCTTTCACTGCAAGCTGCAGATTCCCTCCTAACAGCAAGCTTTAGGATAGGGTACTGAATAGTAACTTATCTGCGGCTAATAAGGCGATTTCGGAAAAGAGAGTATATCCTGCAGGGAAGCTGCTACCATCAAATGTTTGCACTCATTAGACTCCCCTCTGGAAGCGCTTTCACTGCAAGCTGCAGATTCCCTCCTAAGAGCGAGCTTTAGGATAGGGTACTGAATTGTATCTTACTTTCGCATAATAATGCGATTTTGGCAAAGAGAGTATCTCCCGCAGGGAAGCTGCTACCATCAAATGTTTGCCCTCATTAGACTCCCCTCTGGAAGCGCTTTCACTGCAAGCTGCAGATTCCCTCCTAACAGCAAGCTTTAGGATAGGGTACTGAATTGTAACTTACTTTCGCCTAATAATGCGATTTTGGCAAAGAGAGTATCTCCCGCAGGGAAGCTGCTACCATCAAATGTTTGCCCTCATTAGACTCCCCTCTGGAAGCGCTTTCACTGCAAGCTGCAGATTCCCTCCTAACAGCAAGCTGTAGGACACTGTACTGAATTGTAACTTAACTGCGTCTAATAAGGCGATTCCGGAAAAGAGAGTATATCCTGCAGGGAAGCTGCTACCATCAAATGTTTGCCCTCGTTAGACTCCCCTCTGGAAGCGCTTTCACTGCAAGCTGCAGATTCCCTCCTAACAGCAAGCTTTAGGATAGGGTACTGAATTGCATCTTACTTTCGCCTAAAAATGCGATTTTTGTAAAGAGAGTATCTCCCGCAGGGAAGCTGCTACCATCAAATGTTTGCCCTCATTAGACTCCCCTCTGGAAGTGCTTTCACTGCAAGCTGCAGATTCCCTCCTAACAGCAAGCTTTAGGATAGGGTACTGAATTGTAACTTACTTTCGCCTAATAATGCGGTTTTGGCAAAGAGAGTATCTCCCGCAGGGAAGCTGCTACCATCAAATGTTTGCCCTCATTAGACTCCCCTCTGGAAGTGCTTTCACTGCAACCTGCAAATTCCCTCCTAACAGCAATCTTTAGGATAGGGTACTGAATTGTAACTTACTTTCGCCTAATAAAGCGATTTTGGCAAATAGAGTATCTCCTGCAGGGAAGCTGCTACCATCAAACGTTTGCCCTCATTAGACTCCCCTCTGGAAGCGCTTTCACTGCAAGCTGCAGATTCCCTCCTAACAGCAAGCTTTAGGAAAGGGTTCTGAATTGTATCTTACTTTCGCCTAATAATGCGATTTTGGCAAAGAGAGTATCTCCCGCAGGGAAGCTGCTACCATCAAATGTTTGCCCTCATTAGACTCCCCTCTGGAAGCGCTTTCACTGCAAGCTGCAGATTCCCTCCTAACAGCAAGCTTTAGGATAGGGTACTGAATTGTAACTTACTTTCGCCTAATAATGCGATTTTGGCAAAGAGAGTAGCTCCCGCAGGGAAGCTGCTACCATCAAATGTTTGCCCTCATTAGACTCCCCTCTGGAAGCGCTTTCACTGCAAGCTGCAGATTCCCTCCTAACAGCAAGCTTTAGGATAGGGTACTGAATTGTAACTTACTTTCGCCTACTAATGCGATTTTGGAAAAGAGAGTAGCTCTCGCAGGGAAGCTGCTATCATCAAATGTTTGCCCTCATTAGACTCCCCTCTGGAAGTGCTTTCACTGCAAGCTGCAGATTCCCTCCTAACAGCAAGCTTTAGGACAGCGTACTGAATTGTAACTTAACTGCGGATAATAAGGCGATTTTGGCAAAGAGAATATCTCCCGCAGGGAAGCTGCTACCATCAAATGTTTGCCCTCATTAGACTCCCCTCTGGAAGCGCTTTCACTGCAAGCTGCAGATTCCCTCCTAACAGCAAGCTTTAGGATAGGGTACTGAATGGTATCTTACTTTCGCCTAATAATGCGATATTGGCAAAGAGGGTATCTCCCGCAGGGAAGCTGCTACCATCAAATGTTTGCCCTCATTAGACTCCCCTCTGGAAGTGCTTTCACTGCAAGCTGCAGATTCCCTCCTAACAGCAATCTTTAGGATAGTGTACTGAATTGTAACTTCCTTTCGCCTAATAATGCGATTTTGGCAAAGAGAGTATCTCCCGCAGGGAAGCTGTTACCATCAAATGTTTGCCCTCATTAGACTCCCCTCTGGAAGCGCTTTCACTGCAAGCTGCAGATTCCCTCCTAACAGCAAGCTTTAGGATAGGGTACTGAATTGTAACTTACTTTCACCTAATAATGCGATTATGGCAAGGAGAGTATCTCCCGCAGGGAAGCTGCTACCATCAAATGTTTGCCCTCATTAGACTCCCCTCTGGAAGCGCTTTCACTGCAAGCTGCAGATTCCCTCCTAACAGCAAGCTTTAGGATAGGGTACTGAATTGTAACTTACTTTCGCCTAATAATGCGATTGTGGCAAAGAGAGTATCTCCCGCAAAGAAGCTGCTACCATCAAATGTTTGCCCTCATTAGACTCCCCTCTGGAAGCGCTTTCACTGCAAGCTGCAGATTCCCTCCTAACAGCAAGCTTTAGGATAGGGTACTGAATTGTAACTTAACTGCGGCTAATAAGGCGATTTTGGCAAAGAGAATATCTCCCGCAGGGAAGCTGCTACCATCAAATGTTTGCCCTCATTAGACTCCCCTCTGGAAGCGCTTTCACTGCAAGCTGCAGATTCCCTCCTAACAGCAAGCTTTAGGAGAGTGTTCTGAATTGTATCTTAACTGCGGCTAATAAGGCGATTTTGGCAAAGAGAGTATCTCCCGCAGGGAAGCTGCTACCATCAAATGTTTGCCCTCATTAGACTCCCCTCTGGAAGCGCTTTCACTGCAAGCTGCAGATTCCCTCCTAACAGCAAGCTTTAGGATAGGGTACTGAATTGTATCTTACTTTCGCCTAAAAATGCGATTTTGGCAAAGAGAGTATCTCCCGCAGGGAAGCTGCTACCGTCAAATATTTGCCCTCATTAGACTCCCCTCTGGAAGCGCTTTCACTGCAAGCTGCAGATTCCCTCCTAACAGCAAGCTTTAGGATAGGGTACTGAATTGTAACTTAACTGCGGCTAATAAGGCGATTTCAGAAAAGAGAGTATATCCTGCAGGGAAGCTGCTACCCTCAAATGTTTGCCCTCATTAGACTCCCCTCTGGAAGCGCTTTCACTGCAAGCTGCAGATTCCCTCCTAACAGCAAGCTTTAGGATAGGGTACTGAATTGTAACTTAACTGCGGCTAATAATGCGGTTTTGGCAAAGAGAGTATCTCCCGCAGGGAAGCTGCTACCATCAAATGTTTGCCCTCATTAGACTCCCCTCTGGAAGTGCTTTCACTGCAAGCTGCAGATTCCCTCCTAACAGCAAGCTTTAGGATAGGGTACTGAATTGTAACTTACTTTCGCCTAATAATGCAATTTTGGCAAAGAGAGTATCTCCCGCAGGGAAGCTGCTACCATCAAATGTTTGCCCTCATTAGACTCCCCTCTGGAAGCGCTTTCACTGCAAGCTGCAGATTCCCTCCTAACAGCAAGCTTTAGGATAGGGTACTGAATTGTAACTTACTTTCGCCTAATAATGTGATTTTGGAAAAGAGAGTAGCTCCCGCAGGGAAGCTGCTACCATCAAATGTTTGCCCTCATTAGACTCCCCTCTGGAAGCGCTTTCACTGCAAGCTGCAGATTCCCTCCTAACAGCAAGTTTTAGGATAGGGTACTGAATTGTAACTTACTTTCGCCTAATAATGCGGTTTTGGCAAAGAGAGTATCTCCCGCAGGGAAGCTGCTACCATCAAATGTTTGCCCTCATTAGACTCCCCTCTGGAAGTGCTTTCACTGCAAGCTGCAGATTCCCTCCTAACAGCAATCTTTAGGATAGGGTACTGAATTGTAACTTACTTTCGCCTAATAAAGCGATTTTGGCAAAGAGAGTATCTCCTGCAGGGAAGCTGCTACCATCAAATGTTTGCCCTCATTAGACTCCCCTCTGGAAGCGCTTTCACTGCAAGCTGCAGATTCCCTCCTAACAGCAAGATTTAGGAAAGGGTACTGAATTGTATCTTAACTGCGGCTAATAAGGCGATTTCGGAAAAGAGAGTATATCCTGCAGGGAAGCTGCTACCATCAAATGTTTGCCCTCGTTAGACTCCCCTCTGGAAGCGCTTTCACTGCAAGCTGCAGATTCCCTCCTAACAGCAAGCTTTAGGATAGGGTACTGAATTGTAACTTAACTGCGGCTAATAAGGCGATTTTGGCAAAGAGAATATCTCCCGCAGGGAAGCTGCTACCATCAAATGTTTGCCCTCATTAGACTCCCCTCTGGAAGCGCTTTCACTGCAAGCTGCAGATTCCCTCCTAACAGCAAGCTTTAGGATAGGTTACTGAGTTGTAATTTAACTGCGGCTAATAAGGCGATTTTGGCAAAGAGAGTATCTCCCGCAGGGAAGCTGCTACCATCAAATGTTTGCCCTCATTAGACTCCCCTCTGGAAGTGCTTTCACTGCAAGCTGCAGATTCCCTCCTAACAGCAAGCTTTAGGATAGGGTACTGAATTGTAACTTAACTGCGGCTAATAAGGCGATTTTGGCAAAGAGAATATCTCCCGCAGGGAAGCTGCTACCATCAAATGTTTGCCCTCATTAGACTCCCCTCTGGAAGCGCTTTCACTGCAAGCTGCAGATTCCCTCCTAACAGCAAGCTTTAGGATAGGGTACTGAATTGTAATATAACTGCGGCTAATAAGGCGATTTTGGGAAGGAGACTATCTCCCGCAGGGAAGCTGCTACCATCAAATGTTTGCCCTCATTAGACTCCCCTCTGGAAGCGCTTTCACTGCAAGCTGCAGATTCCCTCCTAACAGCAAGCTTTAGGATAGGGTACTGAATTGAATCTTAACTGCGGATAATAAGGCGATTTCGGAAAAGAGAGTATATCCTGCAGGGAAGCTGCTACCATCAAATGTTTGCCCTCGTTAGACTCCCCTCTGGAAGCGCTTTCACTGCAAGCTGCAGATTCCCTCCTAACAGCAAGCTTTAGGATAGGGTACTGAATTGTAACTTACTTTCGCCTAATAATGCGATTTTGGCAAAGAGACTATCTCCCGCAGGGAAGCTGCTACCATCAAATGTTTGCCCTCCTTAGACTCCCCTCTGGAAGTGCTTTCACTGCAAGCTGCAGATTCCTTCCTAACAGCAAGCTTTAGGATAGGGTACTGAATTGTAACTTACTTTCGCCTAATAATGCGATTTTGGCAAAGAGAGTATCTCCCGCAGGGAAGCTGCTACCATCAAATGTTTGCCCTCATTAGACTCCCCTCTGGAAGCGCTTTCACTGCAAGCTGCAGATTCCCTCCTAACAGCAAGCTTTAGGAAAGTGTTCTGAATTGTAACTTACTTTCGTCTAATAATGCGATTTTGGCAAAGAGAGTATCTCCCGCAGGGAAGCTGCTACCATCAAATGTTTGCCCTCATTAGACTCCCCTCTGGAAGCGCTTTCATTGCAAGCTGCAGATTCCCTCCTAACAGCAAGCTTTAGGATAGGGTACTGAATTGTAACTTACTTTCGCCTAATAATGCGATTATGGCAAAGAGAGTATCTCCCGCAGGGAAGCTGCTACCATCAAATGTTTGCCCTCATTAGACTCCCCTCTGGAAGCACTTTCACTGCAAGCTGCAGATTCCCTCCTAACAGCAAGCTTTAGGATAGGGTACTGAATTGTAACTTAACTGCGGCTAAAAAGGCGATTTTGGCAATGAGAATATCTCCCGCAGGGAAGCTGTTACCATCAAATGTTTGCCCTCATTAGACTCCCCTCTGGAAGCGCTTTCACTGCAAGCTGCAGATTCCCTCCTAACAGCAAGCTTTAGGAGAGTGTTCTGAATTGTATCTTAACTGCGGCTAATAAGGCGATTTTGGCAAAAAGATTATCTACCGCAGGGAAGATGCTACCATCAAATATTTCCCCTCATTAGATTCCCCTCTGGAAGCGCTTTCACTGCAAGCTGCAGATTCCCTCCTAACAGCAAGCTTTAGGATAGGGTACTGAATTGTAACTTACTTTCGCCTAATAATGCGATTTTGGCAAAGAGAGTATCTCCCGCAGGGAAGCTGCTACCATCAAACGTTTGCCCTCATTAGACTCCCCTCTGGAAGCGCTTTCACTGCAAGCTGCAGATTCCCTCCTAACAGCAAGCTTTAGGATAGGGTACTGAATTGTATCTTAACTGCGGCTAATAAGGCGATTTTGGCAAAGAGAGTACCTGCCGCAGGGAAGCTGCTACCATCAAATGTTTGCCCTCATTAGACTCCACTCTGGAAGCGCTTTCACTGCAAGCTGCAGATTCCCTCCTAACAGCAAGCTTTAGGATAGGGTACTGAATTGAAACTTAACTGCGGCTAATAAGGCGATTTTGGAAAAGAGTGTATTTCCCGCAGGGAAGCTGCTACCATCACATGTTTGCCCTCGTTAGACTCCCCTCTGGAAGCGCTTTCACTGCAAGCTGCAGATTCCCTCCTAAGTGCAAGCGTTAGGATAGTGTACTGAATTGTAACTTACTTTCGCCTAATAATGCGATTTTTGCAAGGAGACTATCTCCCGCAGGGAATCTGCTACCATGAAATGTTTGCCCTCATTAGACTCCCCTCTGGAAGCGCTTTCACTGCAAGCTGCAGATTCCCTCCTAACAGCAAGCTTTAGGATAGGGTACTGAATTGTAACTTAACTGCGGCTAATAAGGCGATTTTGGCAAAGAGAATTTCTCCCGCAGGGAAACGGTTACCATCAAATATTTGCCCTCATTAGATTCCCCTCTGGAAGCGCTTTCACTGCAAGCTGCAGATTCCCTCCTAACAGCAAGCTTTAGGATAAGGTTCTGAATTGTAACTTAACTGCGGCTAATAATGCGATTTTGGCAATGAGAGTATCTCCCGCAGGGAAGCTGATACCATCAAATGTTTGCCCTCATTAGACTACCCTCTGGAAGCGCTTTCACTGCAACCTGAAGATTCCCTCCTAACAGCAATCTTTAGGATAGGGTACTGAATTGTAACTTACTTTCGCCTAATAATGCGATTTTGGCAAAGAGAGTATCTCCCGCAGGAAAGCTGCTACCATCAAATGTTTGCCCTCGTTAGACTCCCCTCTGGAAGCGCATTCACTTCAAGCTGCAGATACCCTCCTAACAGCAAGCTTTAGGATAGGGTACTGAATTGTAACTTACTTTCGAATAATAAGGCAATTTTGGCAATGAGAGTATCTCCCGCGGGGAAGCTGCTACCATCAAATGTTTGCCCTCATTAGACTACCCTCTGGAAGCGCTTTCACTGCAACCTGAAGATTCCCTCCTAACTGCAATCTTTAGGATAGGGTACTGAATTGTAACTTACTTTCGCCTAATAATGCGATTTTGGCAAAGAGAGTATCTCCCGCAGGGAAGCTGCTACCATCAAATGTTTGCCCTCATTAGACTCCCCTCTGGAAGCGCTTTCACTGCAAGCTGCAGATTCCCTCCTAACAGCAAGCTTTAGGAAAGTGTTCTGAATTGTAACTTAACTGCGGATAATAAGGCGATTTTGGCAAAGAGAATATCTCCCGCGGGGAAGATGCTACCATCAAATATTTGCCCTCATTAGACTCCCCTCTGGAAGCGCTTTCACTGCAAGCTGCAGATTCCCTCCTAACAGCAAGCTTTAGGATAGGGTACTGAATTGTAACTTACTTTCGCATAATAATGCGATTTTGGCAAAGAGACTATCTCCCGCAGGGAAGCTGCTACCATCAAATGTTTGCCCTCATTAGACTCCATTCTGGAAGCGCTTTCACTGCAAGCTGCAGATTCCCTCCTAACAGCAAGCTTTAGGATAGGATACTGAATTGTAACTTAACTGCGGCTAAAAAGGCGATTTTGGCAAAGAGAATATCTCCCGCAGGGAAGATGCTACCATCAAATATTTGCCCTCATTAGACTCCTCTCTGGAAGCGCTTTCACTGCAAGCTGCAGATTCCCTCCTAACAGCAAGCTTTAGGATAGGGTACTGAATTGTAACTTACTTTCGCCTAATAATGCGATTTTAGCAAAGAGACTATCTCCCGCAGGGAAGCTGCTACCATCAAATGTTTGCCCTCATTAGACTCCCCTCTGGAAGCGCTTTCACTGCAAGCTGCAGATTCCCTCCTAACAGCAAGCTTTAGGATAGGGTACTGAATTGTAACTTACATTCGCCTAATAATGCGATTTTGGCAAAGAGAGTATCTCCCGCAGGGAAGCTGCTACCATCAAATGTTTGCCCTCATTAGACTCCCCTCTGGAAGCGCTTTCACTGCAAGCTGCAGATTCCCTCCTAACAGCAAGCTTTAGGATAGGGTACTGAATTGTAACTTACTTTCGCCTAATAATGCGATTTTGGCAAAGAGAGTATCTCCCGCAGGGAAGCTGCTACCATCAAATGTTTGCCCACATTAGACTCCCCTGTGGAAGCGCTTTCACTGCAAGCTGCAGATTCCCTCCTAACAGCAAGCTTTAGGATAGGGTACTGAATTGTAACTTACTTTTGCCTAATAAGGCGATTTTGGCAAAGAGAATATCTCCCGCAGGGAAGCTGCTACCATCAAATGTTTGCCCTCATTAGACTCCCCTCTGGAAGCGCTTTCATTGCAAGCTGCAGATTCCCTCCTAACAGCAAGCTTTAGGATAGTGTACTGAATTGTAACTTACTTTCGCCTAATAATGCGATTTTGGCAAAGAGAGTATCTCCCGCAGGGAAGCTGCTACCATCAAATGTTTGCCCTCATTAGACTCCCCTCTGGAAGCGCTTTCACTGCAAGCTGCAGATTCCCTCCTAACAGCAAGCTTTAGGATAGGGTACTGAATTGTAACTTAACAGCGGCTAATAAGGCGATTTTGTCAAAGAGAGTATCTCCCGCAGGGAAGCTGCTACCATCAAATGTTTGCCCTCATTAGACTCCCCTCTGGAAGCGCTTTCACTGCAAGCTGCAGATTCCCTCCTAACAGCAAGCTTTAGGATAGGGTACTGAATTGTAACTTACATTCGCCTAATAATGCGATTTTGGCAAAGAGAGTATCTCCCGCAGGGAAGCTGCTACCATCAAATGTTTGCCCTCATTAGACTCCCCTCTGGAAGCGCTTTCACTGCAAGCTGCAGATTCCCTCCTAACAGCAAGCTTTAGGATAGGGTACTGAATTGTAACTTAACAGCGGCTAATAAGGCGATTTTGTCAAAGAGAGTATCTCCCGCAGGGAAGCTGCTACCATCAAATGTTTGCCCTCATTAGACTCCCCTCTGGAAGCGCTTTCACTGCAAGCTGCAGATTCCCTCCTAACAGCAAGCTTTAGGATAGGGTACTGAATTGTAACTTACATTCGCCTAATAATGCGATTTTGGCAAAGAGAGTATCTCCCGCAGGGAAGCTGTTACCATCAAATGTTTGCCCTCATTAGACTCCCCTCTGGAAGCGCTTTCACTGCAAGCTGCAGATTCCCTCCTAACAGCAAACTTTAGGAAAGGGTTCTGAATTGTAACTTAACTGCGGCTAAAAAGGCGATTTTGGCAAAGAGAATATCTCCCTCAGGGAAGCTGCTACCATCAAATATTTTCCCTCATTAGACTCCCCTCTGGAAGCGCTTTCACTGCAAGCTGCAGATTCCCTCCTAAGAGCATGCTTTAGGATAGGGTACTGAATTGTAACTTACTTTCGCCTAATAATGCGATTATGGCAAAGAGAGTATCTCCCGCAGGGAAGCTGCTACCATCATATGTTTGCCCTCATTAGACTCCCCTCTGGAAGCGCTTTCACTGCAAGCTGCAGATTCCCTCCTAACAGCAAGCTTTAGGATAGGGTACTGAATTGTAACTTAACTGCGGCTAATAAGGCGATTTAGGCAAAGAGAATATCTCCCGCAGGGAAGCTGCTACCATCAAATGTTTGCCCTCATTAGACTCCACTCTGGAAGCGCTTTCACTGCAAGCTGCAGATTCCCTCCTAACAGCAAGCTTTAGGATAGGGTACTGAATTGTAACTTACTTTCGCCTAATAAGGCGATTTTGGCAAAGAGAGTATCTCCCGCAGGGAAGCTGCTACCATCAAATGTTTGCCCTCATTAGACTCCACTCTGGAAGCGCTTTCACTGCAAGCTGCAGATTCCTTCCTAACAGCAAGCTTTAGGATAAGGTACTGAATTGTAACTTAACTGCGGCTAATAAGGCTATTTTGGCAAAGAGAGTATCTCCCGCAGGGAAGCTGCTACCATCAAACGTTTGCCCTCATTAGACTCCCCTCTGGAAGCGCTTTCACTGCAAGCTGCAGATTCCCTCCTAACAGCAAGCTTTAGGATAGGGTACTGAATTGTAACTTACTTTCGCCTAATAATGCGAATTTGGCAAAGAGAGTATGGGAGAATATGGGACAATGGCAAAGAGGGGCGGACAAGGGCAAAGAGGGGAGGAAAATTGCGAAAGGGGCGGACAAGGGCAAAGAGGGTCGGACAAAGGCAAAGAGGGGCGGACAATTGTGGAGAATACGGGACAAGGGCAAAGAGGGGCAGACATTGGCAAAGAGGGGCGGACAAGGGCAAAGAGTGGTGGACAAGCGCAAAGGGGAGAGGACAAGTGCGGAGAATACGGGGCAAGTGGAAAGATGGTTGGACAAGGGCGGAGAATACGCGGCAAAGGCAAAGAGGGGTGGACAAGTGCAAAGAGTGTTGGACAAGGGCAAAGAAGAGCGTACAAGTGTGGAAAATAAGGGACAAGGGCAAAGAGGGGCGGACAAAGGCAAAGAGGGGCGCAAAAGGGCAAAGAGAGGCGGACAAGGGCCAAGACGGGCGGAGAAGTGCGGAGAATACGGGACAAAGTCCAAGAGGGGCGGACAAGTACGGAGAATAAGGGACAAGGGCAAAGAGGGGCGGACAAGGGCAGAGAGAGGCGGACAAGGGCTGAGAATACGCGACAAGGGTAAAGAGGGGCGGACAAGGGCGGAGAGTACGGGACAAGGGCAAAGAGGGGCGGACAAGGGCAAGAGGGGCGGACAAGGACAAAGATGGGCAGACAACGGCAAAGAGGGGCAGACAAGGACAAAGATGGGCAGACAAGGGCAAAGAGGGGCGGACAAGTGCAAGGGGGGAGGACAAGGGCAAAGAGGAGCGGACAAGGGCAAAGATGGTCGGACAAGGGCAAAGAGGGGTTGACAATTGCGGAGAATAGGCGGTAAGAGCAAAGAGGGTCGGACAAGGGTAAAGGGGGGCGGACAAGGGTAAAGGGGGGCGGACAAGGGTAAAGGGGGGCGCACAAGGGCAAAGAGGGGCGCACAAGGGCAAAGAGGGGCGCACAAGGGCAAAGAGGGGCGCACAAGGGCAAAGAGGGGCGCACAAGGGCAAAGAGGGGCGCACAAGGGCAAAGAGGGGCGCACAAGGGCAAAGAGGGGCGCACAAGGGCGGAGTATACGGGACAACTGCAAAGAGGGGCGGACAAATGTGGAGAATACGGGAGAAGGGCAAAGAGAGGCGGACAAGGGCTGAGAATACGCGACAAGGGTAAAGAGGGGCGGACAAGGGCGGAGAGTACGGGACAAGGGCAAAGAGGGGCGGACAAGGGCGGAGAGTACGGGACAAGGGCAAAGAGGGGCGGACAAGGGCGGAGAGTACGGGACAAGGGCGAAGAGGGGCGGACAAGTGCGGAGAATACGGGACAAGGGCGAAGAGGGGCGGACAAGTGCAGAGAATACGGGACAAGGGCAAAGAGGGGCGGACAAGTGCAGAGAATAGGGGACAAGGGCAAAGAGGGGCGGACAAGGGCAAAGAGGGGCGGACAAGGGCAAAGAGGGGCGGACAAGGGCAAAGAGGGGCGGACAAGGGCAAAGAGGGGCGGACAAGGGCAAAGAGGGGCGGACAAGGGCAAAGAGGGGCGGACAAGGGCAAAGAGGGGCGGACAAGGGCAAAGAGGGGCGGACAAGGGCAAAGAGGGGCGGACAAGGGCAAAGAGGGGCGGACAAGGGCAAAGAGGGGCGGACAAGGGCAAAGAGGGGCGGACAAGGGCAAAGAGGGGCGGACAAGGGCAAAGAGGGGCGGACAAGGGCAAAGAGGGGCGGACAAGGGCAAAGAGGGGCGGACAAGGGCGGAAAATGCGGGACAAGGGCGGAAAATGCGGGACAAGGGCGGAAAATGCGGGACAAGGGCAAAGAGGGGCGGACAAGGGCAAAGAGGGGCGGACAAGGGCAAAGAGGGGCGGACAAGGGCAAAGAGGGGCGGACAAGGGCAAAGAGGGGCGGACAAGGGCGGAAAATGCGGGACAAGGGCAAAGAGGGGCGGACAAGGGCAAAGAGGGGCGGACAAGGGCAAAGAGGGGCGGACAAGGGCAAAGAGGGGCGGACAAGGGCAAAGAGGGGCGGACAAGGGCAAAGAGGGGCGGACAAGGGCAAAGAGGGGCGGACAAGGGCAAAGAGGGGCGGACAAGGGCAAAGAGGGGCGGACAAGGGCAAAGAGGGGCGGACAAGGGCAAAGAGGGGCGGACAAGGGCAAAGAGGGGCGGACAAGGGCAAAGAGGGGCGGACAAGGGCAAAGAGGGGCGGACAAGGGCAAAGAGGGGCGGACAAGGGCAAAGAGGGGCGGACAAGGGCGGAAAATGCGGGACAAGGGCAAAGAGGGGCGGACAAGGGCGGAAAATGCGGGACAAGGGCAAAGAGGGGCGGACAAGGGCGGAAAATGCGGGACAAGGGCAAAGAGGGGCGGACAAGGGCAAAGAGGGGCGGACAAGGGCAAAGAGGGGCGGACAAGGGCAAAGAGGGGCGGACAAGGGCAAAGAGGGGCGGACAAGGGCAAAGAGGGGCGGACAAGGGCAAAGAGGGGCGGACAAGGGCGGAAAATGCGGGACAAGGGCGGAAAATGCGGGACAAGGGCGGAAAATGCGGGACAAGGGCGGAAAATGCGGGACAAGGGCAAAGAGGGGCGGACAAGGGCAAAGAGGGGCGGACAAGGGCAAAGAGGGGCGGACAAGGGCAAAGAGGGGCGGACAAGGGCAAAGAGGGGCGGACAAGGGCAAAGAGGGGCGGACAAGGGCAAAGAGGGGCGGACAAGGGCAAAGAGGGGCGGACAAGGGCAAAGAGGGGCGGACAAGGGCAAAGAGGGGCGGACAAGGGCAAAGAGGGGCGGACAAGGGCAAAGAGGGGCGGACAAGGGCAAAGAGGGGCGGACAAGGGCAAAGAGGGGCGGACAAGGGCAAAGAGGGGCGGACAAGGGCAAAGAGGGGCGGACAAGGGCAAAGAGGGGCGGACAAGGGCAAAGAGGGGCGGACAAGGGCAAAGAGGGGCGGACAAGGGCAAAGAGGGGCGGACAAGGGCAAAGAGGGGCGGACAAGGGCAAAGAGGGGCGGACAAGGGCAAAGAGGGGCGGACAAGGGCAAAGAGGGGCGGACAAGGGCAAAGAGGGGCGGACAAGGGCGGAAAATGCGGGACAAGGGCAAAGAGGGGCGGACAAGGGCGGAAAATGCGGGACAAGGGCAAAGAGGGGCGGACAAGGGCAAAGAGGGGCGGACAAGGGCAAAGAGGGGCGGACAAGGGCAAAGAGGGGCGGACAAGGGCGGAAAATGCGGGACAAGGGCAAAGAGGGGCGGACAAGGGCGGAAAATGCGGGACAAGGGCAAAGAGGGGCGGACAAGGGCAAAGAGGGGCGGACAAGGGCAAAGAGGGGCGGACAAGGGCAAAGAGGGGCGGACAAGGGCAAAGAGGGGCGGACAAGGGCAAAGAGGGGCGGACAAGGGCAAAGAGGGGCGGACAAGGGCAAAGAGGGGCGGACAAGGGCAAAGAGGGGCGGACAAGGGCAAAGAGGGGCGGACAAGGGCAAAGAGGGGCGGACAAGGGCAAAGAGGGGCGGACAAGGGCAAAGAGGGGCGGACAAGGGCAAAGAGGGGCGGACAAGGGCGGAAAATGCGGGACAAGGGCGGAAAATGCGGGACAAGGGCGGAAAATGCGGGACAAGGGCGGAAAATGCGGGACAAGGGCAAAGAGGGGCGGACAAGGGCAAAGAGGGGCGGACAAGGGCAAAGAGGGGCGGACAAGGGCAAAGAGGGGCGGACAAGGGCAAAGAGGGGCGGACAAGGGCAAAGAGGGGCGGACAAGGGCGGAAAATGCGGGACAAGGGCAAAGAGGGGCGGACAAGGGCGGAAAATGCGGGACAAGGGCAAAGAGGGGCGGACAAGGGCAAAGAGGGGCGGACAAGGGCAAAGAGGGGCGGACAAGGGCAAAGAGGGGCGGACAAGGGCAAAGAGGGGCGGACAAGGGCAAAGAGGGGCGGACAAGGGCAAAGAGGGGCGGACAAGGGCAAAGAGGGGCGGACAAGGGCGGAAAATGCGGGACAAGGGCGGAAAATGCGGGACAAGGGCGGAAAATGCGGGACAAGGGCGGAAAATGCGGGACAAGGGCAAAGAGGGGCGGACAAGGGCAAAGAGGGGCGGACAAGGGCAAAGAGGGGCGGACAAGGGCAAAGAGGGGCGGACAAGGGCAAAGAGAGGCGGACAAGGGCAAAGAGGGGCGGACAAGTGCGGAAAATGGGGCGGACAAGGGCAAAGAGGGGCGGACAAGTGCGGAAAATGGGGCGGACAAGGGCAAAGAGGGGCGGACAAGGGCAAAGAGGGGCGGACAAGGGCAAAGAGGGGCGGACAAGGGCAAAGAGGGGCGGACAAGGGCAAAGAGGGGCGGACAAGGGCGGAAAATGCGGGACGAGGGCAAAGAGGGGCGGACAAGGGCGGAAAATGCGGGACGAGGGCAAAGAGGGGCGGACAAGGGCGGAAAATGCGGGACGAGGGCAAAGAGGGGCGGACAAGGGCAAAGAGGGGCGGACAAGGGCAAAGAGGGGCGGACAAGGGCGGAAAATGCGGGACGAGGGCAAAGAGGGGCGGACAAGGGCGGAAAATGCGGGACGAGGGCAAAGAGGGGCGGACAAGGGCGGAAAATGCGGGACGAGGGCAAAGAGGGGCGGACGAGGGCAAAGAGGGGCGGACGAGGGCAAAGAGGGGCGGACGAGGGCAAAGAGGGGCGGACGAGGGCAAAGAGGGGCGGACGAGGGCAAAGAGGGGCGGACGAGGGCAAAGAGGGGCGGACAAGGGCGGAAAATGCGGGACAAGGGCGGAAAATGCGGGACAAGGGCGGAAAATGCGGGACAAGGGCGGAAAATGCGGGACAAGGGCAAAGAGGGGCGGACAAGGGCAAAGAGGGGCGGACAAGGGCAAAGAGGGGCGGACAAGGGCAAAGAGGGGCGGACAAGGGCAAAGAGGGGCGGACAAGGGCAAAGAGGGGCGGACAAGTGCGGAAAATGGGGCGGACAAGGGCAAAGAGGGGCGGACAAGTGCGGAAAATGGGGCGGACAAGGGCAAAGAGGGGCGGACAAGGGCAAAGAGGGGCGGACAAGGGCAAAGAGGGGCGGACAAGGGCAAAGAGGGGCGGACAAGGGCGGAAAATGCGGGACGAGGGCAAAGAGGGGCGGACAAGGGCGGAAAATGCGGGACGAGGGCAAAGAGGGGCGGACAAGGGCGGAAAATGCGGGACGAGGGCAAAGAGGGGCGGACAAGGGCGGAAA
Organism: Phaenicophaeus curvirostris; assembly: GCF_032191515.1. Classification (NCBI taxonomy): domain Eukaryota; kingdom Metazoa; phylum Chordata; class Aves; order Cuculiformes; family Cuculidae; genus Phaenicophaeus; species Phaenicophaeus curvirostris. The sequence goes on along the minus strand of NW_027206781.1, from coordinate 8,189 downwards.
ATGCGGGACGAGGGCAAAGAGGGGCGGACAAGGGCGGAAAATGCGGGACGAGGGCAAAGAGGGGCGGACAAGGGCGGAAAATGCGGGACGAGGGCAAAGAGGGGCGGACAAGGGCGGAAAATGCGGGACGAGGGCAAAGAGGGGCGGACAAGGGCGGAAAATGCGGGACGAGGGCAAAGAGGGGCGGACAAGGGCAAAGAGGGGCGGACAAGGGCGGAAAATGCGGGACGAGGGCAAAGAGGGGCGGACAAGGGCGGAAAATGCGGGACGAGGGCAAAGAGGGGCGGACGAGGGCAAAGAGGGGCGGACGAGGGCAAAGAGGGGCGGACGAGGGCAAAGAGGGGCGGACGAGGGCAAAGAGGGGCGGACGAGGGCAAAGAGGGGCGGACGAGGGCAAAGAGGGGCGGACGAGGGCAAAGAGGGGCGGACGAGGGCAAAGAGGGGCGGACGAGGGCAAAGAGGGGCGGACGAGGGCAAAGAGGGGCGGACGAGGGCAAAGAGGGGCGGACGAGGGCAAAGAGGGGCGGACGAGGGCAAAGAGGGGCGGACGAGGGCAAAGAGGGGCGGACGAGGGCAAAGAGGGGCGGACGAGGGCAAAGAGGGGCGGACGAGGGCAAAGAGGGGCGGACGAGGGCAAAGAGGGGCGGACGAGGGCAAAGAGGGGCGGACGAGGGCAAAGAGGGGCGGACGAGGGCAAAGAGGGGCGGACGAGGGCAAAGAGGGGCGGACGAGGGCAAAGAGGGGCGGACGAGGGCAAAGAGGGGCGGACGAGGGCAAAGAGGGGCGGACGAGGGCAAAGAGGGGCGGACGAGGGCAAAGAGGGGCGGACGAGGGCAAAGAGGGGCGGACGAGGGCAAAGAGGGGCGGACGAGGGCAAAGAGGGGCGGACGAGGGCAAAGAGGGGCGGACGAGGGCAAAGAGGGGCGGACGAGGGCAAAGAGGGGCGGACGAGGGCAAAGAGGGGCGGACGAGGGCAAAGAGGGGCGGACGAGGGCAAAGAGGGGCGGACGAGGGCAAAGAGGGGCGGACGAGGGCAAAGAGGGGCGGACGAGGGCAAAGAGGGGCGGACGAGGGCAAAGAGGGGCGGACGAGGGCAAAGAGGGGCGGACGAGGGCAAAGAGGGGCGGACGAGGGCAAAGAGGGGCGGACGAGGGCAAAGAGGGGCGGACGAGGGCAAAGAGGGGCGGACGAGGGCAAAGAGGGGCGGACGAGGGCAAAGAGGGGCGGACGAGGGCAAAGAGGGGCGGACGAGGGCAAAGAGGGGCGGACGAGGGCAAAGAGGGGCGGACGAGGGCAAAGAGGGGCGGACGAGGGCAAAGAGGGGCGGACGAGGGCAAAGAGGGGCGGACGAGGGCAAAGAGGGGCGGACGAGGGCAAAGAGGGGCGGACGAGGGCAAAGAGGGGCGGACGAGGGCAAAGAGGGGCGGACGAGGGCAAAGAGGGGCGGACGAGGGCAAAGAGGGGCGGACGAGGGCAAAGAGGGGCGGACGAGGGCAAAGAGGGGCGGACGAGGGCAAAGAGGGGCGGACGAGGGCAAAGAGGGGCGGACGAGGGCAAAGAGGGGCGGACGAGGGCAAAGAGGGGCGGACGAGGGCAAAGAGGGGCGGACGAGGGCAAAGAGGGGCGGACGAGGGCAAAGAGGGGCGGACGAGGGCAAAGAGGGGCGGACGAGGGCAAAGAGGGGCGGACGAGGGCAAAGAGGGGCGGACGAGGGCAAAGAGGGGCGGACGAGGGCAAAGAGGGGCGGACGAGGGCAAAGAGGGGCGGACGAGGGCAAAGAGGGGCGGACGAGGGCAAAGAGGGGCGGACGAGGGCAAAGAGGGGCGGACGAGGGCAAAGAGGGGCGGACGAGGGCAAAGAGGGGCGGACGAGGGCAAAGAGGGGCGGACGAGGGCAAAGAGGGGCGGACGAGGGCAAAGAGGGGCGGACGAGGGCAAAGAGGGGCGGACGAGGGCAAAGAGGGGCGGACGAGGGCAAAGAGGGGCGGACGAGGGCAAAGAGGGGCGGACGAGGGCAAAGAGGGGCGGACGAGGGCAAAGAGGGGCGGACGAGGGCAAAGAGGGGCGGACGAGGGCAAAGAGGGGCGGACGAGGGCAAAGAGGGGCGGACGAGGGCAAAGAGGGGCGGACGAGGGCAAAGAGGGGCGGACGAGGGCAAAGAGGGGCGGACGAGGGCAAAGAGGGGCGGACGAGGGCAAAGAGGGGCGGACGAGGGCAAAGAGGGGCGGACGAGGGCAAAGAGGGGCGGACGAGGGCAAAGAGGGGCGGACGAGGGCAAAGAGGGGCGGACGAGGGCAAAGAGGGGCGGACGAGGGCAAAGAGGGGCGGACGAGGGCAAAGAGGGGCGGACGAGGGCAAAGAGGGGCGGACGAGGGCAAAGAGGGGCGGACGAGGGCAAAGAGGGGCGGACGAGGGCAAAGAGGGGCGGACGAGGGCAAAGAGGGGCGGACGAGGGCAAAGAGGGGCGGACGAGGGCAAAGAGGGGCGGACGAGGGCAAAGAGGGGCGGACGAGGGCAAAGAGGGGCGGACGAGGGCAAAGAGGGGCGGACGAGGGCAAAGAGGGGCGGACGAGGGCAAAGAGGGGCGGACGAGGGCAAAGAGGGGCGGACGAGGGCAAAGAGGGGCGGACGAGGGCAAAGAGGGGCGGACGAGGGCAAAGAGGGGCGGACGAGGGCAAAGAGGGGCGGACGAGGGCAAAGAGGGGCGGACGAGGGCAAAGAGGGGCGGACGAGGGCAAAGAGGGGCGGACGAGGGCAAAGAGGGGCGGACGAGGGCAAAGAGGGGCGGACGAGGGCAAAGAGGGGCGGACGAGGGCAAAGAGGGGCGGACGAGGGCAAAGAGGGGCGGACGAGGGCAAAGAGGGGCGGACGAGGGCAAAGAGGGGCGGACGAGGGCAAAGAGGGGCGGACGAGGGCAAAGAGGGGCGGACGAGGGCAAAGAGGGGCGGACGAGGGCAAAGAGGGGCGGACGAGGGCAAAGAGGGGCGGACGAGGGCAAAGAGGGGCGGACGAGGGCAAAGAGGGGCGGACGAGGGCAAAGAGGGGCGGACGAGGGCAAAGAGGGGCGGACGAGGGCAAAGAGGGGCGGACGAGGGCAAAGAGGGGCGGACGAGGGCAAAGAGGGGCGGACGAGGGCAAAGAGGGGCGGACGAGGGCAAAGAGGGGCGGACGAGGGCAAAGAGGGGCGGACGAGGGCAAAGAGGGGCGGACGAGGGCAAAGAGGGGCGGACGAGGGCAAAGAGGGGCGGACGAGGGCAAAGAGGGGCGGACGAGGGCAAAGAGGGGCGGACGAGGGCAAAGAGGGGCGGACGAGGGCAAAGAGGGGCGGACGAGGGCAAAGAGGGGCGGACGAGGGCAAAGAGGGGCGGACGAGGGCAAAGAGGGGCGGACGAGGGCAAAGAGGGGCGGACGAGGGCAAAGAGGGGCGGACGAGGGCAAAGAGGGGCGGACGAGGGCAAAGAGGGGCGGACGAGGGCAAAGAGGGGCGGACGAGGGCAAAGAGGGGCGGACGAGGGCAAAGAGGGGCGGACGAGGGCAAAGAGGGGCGGACGAGGGCAAAGAGGGGCGGACGAGGGCAAAGAGGGGCGGACGAGGGCAAAGAGGGGCGGACGAGGGCAAAGAGGGGCGGACGAGGGCAAAGAGGGGCGGACGAGGGCAAAGAGGGGCGGACGAGGGCAAAGAGGGGCGGACGAGGGCAAAGAGGGGCGGACGAGGGCAAAGAGGGGCGGACGAGGGCAAAGAGGGGCGGACGAGGGCAAAGAGGGGCGGACGAGGGCAAAGAGGGGCGGACGAGGGCAAAGAGGGGCGGACGAGGGCAAAGAGGGGCGGACGAGGGCAAAGAGGGGCGGACGAGGGCAAAGAGGGGCGGACGAGGGCAAAGAGGGGCGGACGAGGGCAAAGAGGGGCGGACGAGGGCAAAGAGGGGCGGACGAGGGCAAAGAGGGGCGGACGAGGGCAAAGAGGGGCGGACGAGGGCAAAGAGGGGCGGACGAGGGCAAAGAGGGGCGGACGAGGGCAAAGAGGGGCGGACGAGGGCAAAGAGGGGCGGACGAGGGCAAAGAGGGGCGGACGAGGGCAAAGAGGGGCGGACGAGGGCAAAGAGGGGCGGACGAGGGCAAAGAGGGGCGGACGAGGGCAAAGAGGGGCGGACGAGGGCAAAGAGGGGCGGACGAGGGCAAAGAGGGGCGGACGAGGGCAAAGAGGGGCGGACGAGGGCAAAGAGGGGCGGACGAGGGCAAAGAGGGGCGGACGAGGGCAAAGAGGGGCGGACGAGGGCAAAGAGGGGCGGACGAGGGCAAAGAGGGGCGGACGAGGGCAAAGAGGGGCGGACGAGGGCAAAGAGGGGCGGACGAGGGCAAAGAGGGGCGGACGAGGGCAAAGAGGGGCGGACGAGGGCAAAGAGGGGCGGACGAGGGCAAAGAGGGGCGGACGAGGGCAAAGAGGGGCGGACGAGGGCAAAGAGGGGCGGACGAGGGCAAAGAGGGGCGGACGAGGGCAAAGAGGGGCGGACGAGGGCAAAGAGGGGCGGACGAGGGCAAAGAGGGGCGGACGAGGGCAAAGAGGGGCGGACGAGGGCAAAGAGGGGCGGACGAGGGCAAAGAGGGGCGGACGAGGGCAAAGAGGGGCGGACGAGGGCAAAGAGGGGCGGACGAGGGCAAAGAGGGGCGGACGAGGGCAAAGAGGGGCGGACGAGGGCAAAGAGGGGCGGACGAGGGCAAAGAGGGGCGGACGAGGGCAAAGAGGGGCGGACGAGGGCAAAGAGGGGCGGACGAGAGGGCAAAGAGGGGCGCAGGACGAGGGCAAAGAGGGGCGGACGAGGGCAAAGAGGGGCGGACGAGGGCAAAGAGGGGCGGACGAGGGCAAAGAGGGGCGGACGAGGGCAAAGAGGGGCGGACGAGGGCAAAGAGGGGCGGACGAGGGCAAAGAGGGGCGGACGAGGGCAAAGAGGGGCGGACGAGGGCAAAGAGGGGGCGGACGAGGGCAAAGAGGGGCGGACGAGGGCAAAGAGGGGCGGACGAGGGCAAAGAGGGGCGGACGAGGGCAAAGAGGGGCGGACGAGGGCAAAGAGGGGCGGACGAGGGCAAAGAGGGGCGGACGAGGGCAAAGAGGGGCGGACGAGGGCAAAGAGGGGCGGACGAGGGCAAAGAGGGGCGGACGAGGGCAAAGAGGGGCGGACGAGGGCAAAGAGGGGCGGACGAGGGCAAAGAGGGGCGGACGAGGGCAAAGAGGGGCGGACGAGGGCAAAGAGGGGCGGACGAGGGCAAAGAGGGGCGGACGAGGGCAAAGAGGGGCGGACGAGGGCAAAGAGGGGCGGACGAGGGCAAAGAGGGGCGGACGAGGGCAAAGAGGGGCGGACGAGGGCAAAGAGGGGCGGACGAGGGCAAAGAGGGGCGGACGAGGGCAAAGAGGGGCGGACGAGGGCAAAGAGGGGCGGACGAGGGCAAAGAGGGGCGGACGAGGGCAAAGAGGGGCGGACGAGGGCAAAGAGGGGCGGACGAGGGCAAAGAGGGGCGGACGAGGGCAAAGAGGGGCGGACGAGGGCAAAGAGGGGCGGACGAGGGCAAAGAGGGGCGGACGAGGGCAAAGAGGGGCGGACGAGGGCAAAGAGGGGCGGACGAGGGCAAAGAGGGGCGGACGAGGGCAAAGAGGGGCGGACGAGGGCAAAGAGGGGCGGACGAGGGCAAAGAGGGGCGGACGAGGGCAAAGAGGGGCGGACGAGGGCAAAGAGGGGCGGACGAGGGCAAAGAGGGGCGGACGAGGGCAAAGAGGGGCGGACGAGGGCAAAGAGGGGCGGACGAGGGCAAAGAGGGGCGGACGAGGGCAAAGAGGGGCGGACGAGGGCAAAGAGGGGCGGACGAGGGCAAAGAGGGGCGGACGAGGGCAAAGAGGGGCGGACGAGGGCAAAGAGGGGCGGACGAGGGCAAAGAGGGGCGGACGAGGGCAAAGAGGGGCGGACGAGGGCAAAGAGGGGCGGACGAGGGCAAAGAGGGGCGGACGAGGGCAAAGAGGGGCGGACGAGGGCAAAGAGGGGCGGACGAGGGCAAAGAGGGGCGGACGAGGGCAAAGAGGGGCGGACGAGGGCAAAGAGGGGCGGACGAGGGCAAAGAGGGGCGGACGAGGGCAAAGAGGGGCGGACGAGGGCAAAGAGGGGCGGACGAGGGCAAAGAGGGGCGGACGAGGGCAAAGAGGGGCGGACGAGGGCAAAGAGGGGCGGACGAGGGCAAAGAGGGGCGGACGAGGGCAAAGAGGGGCGGACGAGGGCAAAGAGGGGCGGACGAGGGCAAAGAGGGGCGGACGAGGGCAAAGAGGGGCGGACGAGGGCAAAGAGGGGCGGACGAGGGCAAAGAGGGGCGGACGAGGCAAGAGGGCGACGCAAAGAGGGGCGGACGAGGGCAAAGAGGGGCGGACGAGGGCAAAGAGGGGCGGACGAGGGCAAAGAGGGGCGGACGAGGGCAAAGAGGGGCGGACGAGGGCAAAGAGGGGCGGACGAGGGCAAAGAGGGGCGGACGAGGGCAAAGAGGGGCGGACGAGGGCAAAGAGGGGCGGACGAGGGCAAAGAGGGGCGGACGAGGGCAAAGAGGGGCGGACGAGGGCAAAGAGGGGCGGACGAGGGCAAAGAGGGGCGGACGAGGGCAAAGAGGGGCGGACGAGGGCAAAGAGGGCGGACGAGGGCAAAGAGGGGCGGACGAGGGCAAAGAGGGGCGGACGAGGGCAAAGAGGGGCGGACGAGGGCAAAGAGGGGCGGACGAGGGCAAAGAGGGGCGGACGAGGGCAAAGAGGGGCGGACGAGGGCAAAGAGGGGCGGACGAGGGCAAAGAGGGGCGGACGAGGGCAAAGAGGGGCGGACGAGGGCAAAGAGGGGCGGACGAGGGCAAAGAGGGGCGGACGAGGGCAAAGAGGGGCGGACGAGGGCAAAGAGGGGCGGACGAGGGCAAAGAGGGGCGGACGAGGGCAAAGAGGGGCGGACGAGGGCAAAGAGGGGCGGACGAGGGCAAAGAGGGGCGGACGAGGGCAAAGAGGGGCGGACGAGGGCAAAGAGGGGCGGACGAGGGCAAAGAGGGGCGGACGAGGGCAAAGAGGGGCGGACGAGGGCAAAGAGGGGCGGACGAGGGCAAAGAGGGGCGGACGAGGGCAAAGAGGGGCGGACGAGGGCAAAGAGGGGCGGACGAGGGCAAAGAGGGGCGGACGAGGGCAAAGAGGGGCGGACGAGGGCAAAGAGGGGCGGACGAGGGCAAAGAGGGGCGGACGAGGGCAAAGAGGGGCGGACGAGGGCAAAGAGGGGCGGACGAGGGCAAAGAGGGGCGGACGAGGGCAAAGAGGGGCGGACGAGGGCAAAGAGGGGCGGACGAGGGCAAAGAGGGGCGGACGAGGGCAAAGAGGGGCGGACGAGGGCAAAGAGGGGCGGACGAGGGCAAAGAGGGGCGGACAGAGGGCAAAGAGGGGCGGACGAGGGCAAAGAGGGGCGGACGAGGGCAAAGAGGGGCGGACGAGGGCAAAGAGGGGCGGACGAGGGCAAAGAGGGGCGGACGAGGGCAAAGAGGGGCGGACGAGGGCAAAGAGGGGCGGACGAGGGCAAAGAGGGCGGACGAAGGGCAAAGAGGGGCGGACGAGGGCAAAGAGGGGCGGACGAGGGCAAAGAGGGGCGGACAAGTGCGGAAAATGGGGCGGACGAGGGCAAAGAGGGGCGGACAAGTGCGGAAAATGGGGCGGACGAGGGCAAAGAGGGGCGGGACAAGTGCGGAAAATGGGGCGGACGAGGGCAAAGAGGGGCGGACAAGTGGGAAAGATGGGGCGGACAGAGGGCAAAGAGGGGCGGACAAGTGCGGAAAGATGGGGCGGACGAGGGCAAAGAGGGGCGGACAAGTGCGGAAAATGGGGCGGACAAGGGCAAAGAGGGGCGGACAAGTGCGGAAAATGGGGCGGACAAGGGCAAAGAGGGGCGGACAAGTGCGGAAAATGGGGCGGACAAGGGCAAAGAGGGGCGGACAAGTGCGGAAAATGGGGCGGACAAGGGCAAAGAGGGGCGGACAAGGGCAAAGAGGGGCGGACAAGGGCAAAGAGGGGCGGACAAGGGCAAAGAGGGGCGGACAAGGGCAAAGAGGGGCGGACAAGGGCAAAGAGGGGCGGACAAGGGCAAAGAGGGGCGGACAAGTGCGGAAAATGGGGCGACAAGGGCAAAGAGGGGCGGAC